>NC_142436.1:80582500-80882500 GCF_059453495.1 Arachis ipaensis
GTCATTTAAAGAACGAGGGTCAGCAGAATCTAAAAAAAAAAAAAATAAAAAAAAAAAAAATAAAAAAAAATAAAAAAAATCCGGGAAAAAAACTGTGAAAAAAAACCGGAGGAGCTTGCCAAAAATGAGGCCATTACAGCTCGCCTTTAGGTGTCCTTCTCGGGATAGCGTCATTTAAAGAACGAGGGTCAGCAGAACGTAAAAAAAAATAAAAAAAAAAAACCGGGAAAAAAAAATCGGTAAAAAAACTGTGAAAAAACCGGAGGAGCTTGCCAAAGATGAGGCCATTACGGCTCGCCTTTAGGTGTCCTCCTCGGGATAGCGTAATTTAAAGAACGAGGGTCAGCAGAACGTAAAAAAAAAAATTTAAAAAAAAAAAAGGGGGAAAAATCTGGAAAAAAACCGAAGGAGCTTGCCAAAGATGAGGCCATTACGGCTCGCCTTTAGGTGTCCTCCTCGGGATAGCGTAATTTAAAGAACGAGGGTCAGCGGAAAAAAAAAAAAGGGAACAAAAATCTGGAAAAAAACTGTGAAAAAAACCGAAGGAGCTTGCCAAAGATGAAGCCATTACGGCTCGCTTTTAGGTGTCCTCCTCGGGATAGCGTAATTTAAAGAACGAGGGTCAGCAGAACGTTAAAAAAAAAAAAAAAACCGAAAATAAATCTGTAAAAAAACTGTGAAACACCGGAGGAGCTTGCCAAAGATGAGGCCATACGGCTCGCCTTTAGGTGTCCTACTCGGGATAGCGTCATTTAAAGAACGAGGGTCAGCAGAATGTAAAAAAAATAAAAAATAAAAAAAAATAAAAAATAAAAAATAAAAAATAAAAAAATAAAAAAAATAAAAAAAATCCGGGAAAAAAACTGTGAAAAAAAACCGGAGGAGCTTGCCAAAAATGAGGCCATTACAGCTCGCCTTTAGGTGTCCTTCTCGGGATAGCGTCATTTAAAGAACGAGGGTCAGCAGAACGTAAAAAAAATAAAAAATAAAAAAAAAACCGGAAAAAAAAATCGGTAAAAAAACTGTGAAAAAACCGGAGGAGCTTGCCAAAGATGAGGCCATTACGGCTCGCCTTTAGGTGTCCTCCTCGGGATAGCGTAATTTAAAAAACGAGGGTCAGCAGAACGTAAAAAAAAAAATAAAAAAAAAGGGGGAAAAATCTGGAAAAAAACTGTGAAAAAAACCGAAGGATTTTGCCAAAGATGAGGCCATTACGGCTCGCCTTTAGGTGTCCTCCTCGGGATAGCGTAATTTAAAGAACGAGGGTCAGCGGAAAAAAAAAAAGGGAACAAAAATCTGGAAAAAAACTGTGAAAAAAACCGAAGGAGCTTGCCAAAGATGAGGCCATTATGGCTCGCCTTTAGGTGTCCTCCTCGGGATAGCGTAATTTAAAGAACGAGGGTTAGCAGAACGTTTAAAAAAAAAAAAAAAAAAAAACCGAAAATAAATCTGTAAAAAAACTGTGAAACACCGGAGGAGCTTGCCAAAGATGAGGCCATACGGCTCGCCTTTAGGTGTCCTACTCGGGATAGCGTCATTTAAAGAACGAGGGTCATGAGAATGTAAAAAAAAAAAAAAAAAAAAAAAAAAAAAAAAAAAGGGAAAAGAATCTGGAAAAAAACTGTGAAAAAAACCGAAGGAGCTTGCCAAAGATGAGGCCATTACGGCTCGCCTTTAGGTGTCCTCCTCGAGATAGCGTAATTTAAAGAACGAGGGTCAGCAGAACGTAAAAAAAAAAAAAAAAAAAATCCCGGAAAAAAACTGTGAAAAAAAACCGGAGGAGCTTGCCAAAAATGAGGCCATTACAGCTCGCCTTTAGGTGTCCTCCTCGGGATAGCGTCATTTAAAGAACGAGGGTCAGCAGAACGTTAAAAAAAAAAAAGGGGGAAAAAATCTGGAAAAAAACTGTGAAAAAAACCGAAGGAGCTTGTCAAAGATGAGGCCATTACGGCTCGCCTTTAGGTGTCCTCCTCGGGATAGCGTAATTTAAAGAACGAGGGTAAGCAGAACGTTAAAAAAAAAAAACGGAAAAAAAATCTGGAAAAAAACCGAAGGAGCTTGCCAAAGATGAGGCCATTACGGCTCGCCTTTAGGTGTCCTCCTCGGGATAGCGTCATTTAAATAACGAGGGTCAGCAGAACGTAAATATAAAAAAAAAAAAACCGGAAAAAAAAATCGGTAAAAAAACTGTGAAAAAACCGGAGGAGCTTGCCAAAGATGAGGCCATTACGGCTCGCCTTTAGGTGTCCTCCTCGGGATAGCCTAATTTAAAGAACGAGAGTCAGCAGAACGTAAAAAAAAAAAAAAAATCTGGGAAAAAAAACTGTGAAAAAAAAACCGGAGGAGCTTGCCAAAAATGAGGCCATTACAGCTCGCCTTTAGGTGTCCTCCTAGGGATAGCGTCATTTAAAGAACGAGGGTCAGCAGAACGTTAAAAAAAAAAAAAAATCTGGGAAAAAAAACTGTGAAAAAAAAACCGGAGGAGCTTGCCAAAAATGAGGCCATTACAGCTCGCCTTTAGGTGTCCTCCTCGGGATAGCGTAATTTAAAGAACGAGGGTCAGCAAAACGTAAAAAATAAAAAAAAAAGGGAAAAAATCTGGAAAAAAACTGTGAAAAAAACCGAAAGAGCTTGCCAAAGATGAGGCCATTACGGCTCGCATTTAGGTGTCCTCCTCGGGATAGTCTAATTTAAAGAACGAGGGTCAGCAGAACGTAAAAAAAAAAAAAAACGGAAAAAAATCTGGAAAAAAACCTGTGAAAAAAACCGGAGGAGCTTGCCAAAGATGAGGCCATTACGGCTCGCCTTTAGGTGTCCTCCTCGGGATAGCGTCATTTAAAGAACGAGGGTCAGCAAAACGTAAAAAAAAAAAAAAAAAAAAAAAAGGGAAAAAAATCTGGAAAAAAACTGTGAAAAAAACCGAAAGAGCTTGCCAAAGATGAGGCCATTACGGCTCGCATTTAGGTGTCCTCCTCGGGATAGTCTAATTTAAAGAACGAGCGTCAGCAGAATATATATAAAAAAAAAAAAAAAAAAAAAACGGAAAAAAATCTGGAAAAAAACCTGTGAAAAAAACCGGAGGAGCTTGCCAAAGATGAGGCCATTACGGCTCGCCTTTAAGTGTCCTCCTCGGGATAGCATAATTTGAAGAACGAGGGTCAGCAGAACGTAAAAAAAAAAATAAAATAAAAAAAAATAAAAAGGGAAAAAAACCTGGAAAAAAACTGTGAAAAAAACCGAAGGAGCTTGCGAAAGATGAGGCCATTACGGCTCGCCTTTAGGTGTCCTCCTCGGTATAGCGTAATTTAAAGAACGAGGGTCAGCAGAACAGAAAAAAAAAAAAAGATCTGGAAAAAAATCGAAGGAGCTTGCCAAAGATGAGGCCATTACGGCTCGCCTTTAGGTGTCCTCCTCGGGATAGCGTAATTTAAAGAACGAGGGTCAGCAGAACGTAAAAAAAAAAAAAACCGAAAAAAAATCTGGAAAAAAACTGTGAAAAAAACCGAAGGAGCTTGCCAAAGATGAGGCCATTACGGCTCGCCTTTAGGTGTCCTCCTCGGGGTAGCGTAATTTAAAGAACGAAGGTCAGCTGAACGTAAAAAAAAAAAAAAAAAAAAAAAAGACGGAAAAAAAATCTGTAAAAAAACCGAAGGAGCTTGCCAAAGATGAGGCCATTACGGCTCGCCTTTAGGTGTCCTCCTCGGGATAGCGTAATTTAAAGAACGAGGGTCAGCAAAACGTAAAAAATAAAAAAATATATGCCTGTGATGTCTTTGTACTAGGATCTGCTTGGATTAGTAAGCTCTTAGGAGTGCATCAACACTTGGTGACTTGGGTTAACTAACCCGGGATCATCAGCTGAAAGTCCACTATCAAGAGCAACCTAACTACAAGGCATTTAGTAGCCCAAAGAGGTGCTGGGCATCAATGTTTTAAGAAGGAATGTGAGCCAAGTGTCTATGGTGAATAATGTGTCAAGTATAAAGAAAAGAAAATGAACTTGCTACACATGACACTCAAATAAAGCTTATGAACAAAGTAGTAGCCAAGGATAAAGGAATAATGAGAGGTCATAGCAGTATGTCACTTGAAGCTTGAAAGAGACTTTCTAGTCCTATGAGTCAATAAGAAGTGAGTATTTGCATATCCACACAAAACCCCATGAACTATCAATAATACTCTGCTAGCATGAACTTCCTCTTCCATTTCATTCTTTCTTCTCAATAATGCATTTCTTGCTTGGGGACAAGCAAGCTTTAAGTTTGGTGTTGTGATGACAAGTCATCCTAGCCTATTTTAACTAGTCTTTTTCTTTTGTTTTCATTAGAATTATGCACTTTCTTGAGCTACAAGCAAGCTAATTGAGTAGATTTTCATGTTTCCCTTGATTGAACCAACCATATATGAATTCATGCCATTTCATGAGGTTTTGTGCTATATTTGTTGCATATTATGAAAGAATGAAGATCTCATGATTTTGAGCATAGCTTTGATGAGTTTGGTTCATTAATGATAGGTGAAGAAAGCTTGGAGAAAGATTGAAGCAAAGAGGAATGGCTAGAAGTGAAGAGAGGACAATGGAATAAGTGAAATTGAACCAGGAAGCATGAAGTTAGCCCCAACGTTAGCCCCCTAACTTGGAGGCTAACGTTGGAACTTGATTTTTCTTCCCTGGACCATCCCACGTTTGCGCCAACGTTAGCCCCCTAACTTGGAGGCTAACGTTGGCACATGAATTCCTCCCTGGCTATCCAACGTTTGCACCAACGTTAGCCCCCTAACTTGGAGGCTAACGTTGGCACATGAATTACAAAGGGAGAAGGGCCAACGTTAGCCCCAACGTT
The DNA here is from genome assembly GCF_059453495.1 of Arachis ipaensis. Classification (NCBI taxonomy): domain Eukaryota; kingdom Viridiplantae; phylum Streptophyta; class Magnoliopsida; order Fabales; family Fabaceae; genus Arachis; species Arachis ipaensis. Next base: position 80,587,345 of record NC_142436.1, read on the forward strand.
AGCCCCCTAACTTGGAGGCTAACGTTGGAACTTGAGAAGATCTCCCCTGGGCACCAACGTTTGCGCCAACGTTAGCCCCCTAACTTGGAGGCTAACGTTGGCACATGAATTACAAAGGGAGAAGGGCCAACGTTTGCGCCAACGTTAGCCCCCTAACTTGGAGGCTAACGTTGGCGCCACTAGCACTAAACAAGGCCAACGTTAGGGTCAAAGTTAGACCCCTAACGTTGGCACCAACGTCCATACCAGAAGAATTTTGCTTGCTGCTATGAAAAGTTGGAGCCAAAGTTAGGGCTCAAACTTTTGGTCCAACTTTGGCTAACCTCAAAACCGGTTCAATTGGTTCACTTTGGTTCTTCTTCAAACTTCAAGAGCAATCAACCAAGGCCTCTTTCAACCCAATTCCACCAAGAGCAAAGGCCCAACTCAAGGCTTGAAGATCATTTTTGAAAGTGTATAAATAGGATAGAATTCAAGTTATTCAGGGAGCTTTCCTTTTAGAATTTTCAAAATAGTTTTCGGAGAGCTTTTGAACTTGAGTGAACTTTAATTTCTTGTTTTCATTGCTTTCAATTTCATTTTACATTTGTCTTGGATCTTGGATTGGAGAATTGAAGAAATTCTGTTTCAATCTCAATCTTGGATCTCTCTGTTAATTGAATTCCATTTCCGGTTCATTGTTCTTGATCTCTTTTCTTTGCAATTTACAATTTCCTTGCTATTGTTCTTGTTGGATCTAGGAAGGCATTGAGATCTAGACTTGGTTTTCTAGTCTCTGGGTCCTGAGATCTGAATTTCTCATTTAAATTCCCTGTTTATTGCTTTTTCTGTTCATTTACTTTACTGCTTCAAGATCCGGTTCAATCCCAATTCCCTTTCCCTCTTCTGTTTGATGCAATTTAGTTTTTCCTTGTTTAAATTCTGCAAATCCATTCCCCAATTCCCTTTACATTTCAAGCAATTTATATTCCTTGCACTTTAAGATTCCGCAATTTACATTTCTTGCACTTTAAGTTTCTGCCATTTAATTTCTTGTTCTTTAAGTTTCAGCAATTTATTTCTTGTTCTCTTTACTTCAATGCAAATTACATTCTGCAAGTCACAAATCACCCAACCAAATCTTGATTCGCTTGACTAAATCAACCACTAAACTAAAATTGCTCAATCCTTCAATCCCTGTGGGATCGACCTCACTCCCGTGAGTTTTTATTACTTGATACGACCCGGTGCACTTGCCGGTTAGTTTTGGGTGTTTTGGGAGAGATTTATTTTTCCTCCAAAATATCTCATCAAGTTTTTGGCGCCGTTGCCGGGGATTGATTAGATTGACAATGATTAAGTGAGGTGGTGATCTAGATCAAGCACTTTTTCTTTAATTTTTGACTAACCCACTAACTGTTTGACGTTTTGTCTCAACTGACTACACTTAATTTTCAAGAGAATCACTGTGTGTTCCGGTGTTGATTTATATGTCACAGGGAAGAAGGAATTTCTGAGAAAGAAGAACATCACATCATGAAGCCACAACTCATTACACTAATAGAGAAAAATTGTTCCTATGGTGGAAATCCCTTGGAAGACTCTAAACAGCACCTATCCATTTTTCTGAAAACTTGTGGGGCTGTCAATATCAATGGTGTAGACCATGATACCATTAAGCTCTTGCTATTTCCCTTCTCACTGAAGGATGAAGCTGCACAATGGCTTGAAACCTTTCCCCAAGGAAGTATAACTAGTTGGGATGAATTGGTTGCCAAGTTTCTAGCCAAATTCTCCTCACCCCAACAACACATCAAGATGAAAGAAGGAGTGCATCCATTCATACAAAAAAAGGAAGAACCACTATTCAAAGCATGGGAGAGATACAAGAAAGCAAATGACAAGGTGGATTTTCGAGCGTTCTATGAAGGATTAACCTCCGAAACAAGAAAAGCAGTAGATTACTTCTCAGATGGCCTACTCAAGGCAACAGCAACCACCCAAGGAACTGCAGAGTTCAGTAACAAAAGAGCCAATAACCAACACTCATTTGAGACGCCACAGAATGCAATTTCAGAAAAGGAAGCAATGAATCTTGAAGGGGTGAGAGCAATCATGGATCAAAACAAGCAGCTACACCAGCAAACTCAACAGCAATTGGAATCAATAGCTAGACAAATTGATTCTCTATATTCTGCCACATTGAATGCACAATTTCCACCATGGAAACCACATTCTTATTTAAGAATGAGGGAATTTCAGCATCAGGAACAAAGGGACCTCAACTATAATAACCCCAACTTCCCAAACCTGCAAAAACACCACCATACCAACAAAAATCACTACACACCACCCCAATATACACACCTCCAACCCTATCCTACCCCACCACCTGCCCAAAATGACTTACATCAATCACCACAATTAACACAGTCACAACCAATCCTAAACTTCCAAAAACTCTATGTTCTAGAAATGATGATGGAAAGGTTTATGAAAATTCAAGAAATGACATTAATAGAGCAGGAGGACATAAGAAAAAACCAAGAGGCATATCTCAAGAGAATTGAAAAGTACATGGAACAAATGATTCAAAACCCTGCTAAACTGGGTGAGAGAGAGGGAAATATATCCCTAAGAGCCACTGAAGATGACTTGAAGAACAATGAAAAAGCTGCTGAGTTGAAAGGGAAGGCAGTTATGGAAAACAAGGAGAAGCCTACGGTGAGAGGAGGAAACCAAAGGCAACAGAGACCTCAACTTCCATGATCAGAGGATGAAGGATGTCAAGCTAGTGACAATAAAAAAGCGCTTGTTGGGAGGCAACCCAACCAGAGGTAACTATCTTTTCATATCTATTTCAATAAAAAGGTTAATTAGTTTTATCTATATTGCAAGAAGCTAAGTTTGGTGTTGCACACCAAAACAATCTAAAGGAGAATGCAGGATCCTAAGTTTGGTGTTTCACCAAAACCCCATTAAAACACACATTCTCGCTTTCTGCATAATGAAGGCTTCAAGCATACTGGATGAACTAGTTAGCCATTTTACTGTTTTTCTTAGTTTTCAGTTCTATCACTTTTAAAAAAGAGAAATTATCACAAATGGTTAACCATTGGCAAGGTACTAAGTTTGGTGTTCCCACACCAAAGTAAGTTCAAAAAGCCCACAAATAAATCATGCAGATTAACCATTGTTTCCAAGTGCTTGGGGAACAAGCAACTTTCAATATCATTGCAGAGGTCCATACAAGCTGTTGGAAGGACTAAGCATCATCAACCAAAGAAACAAAAGATGAACCTAAAGGCCAGCAATGATGATGATGAGAAGAAGGAAAGCAAGTGAACTCCAACAGGTTGTATTGTTAAGTCATTGTTTTACATCAAATATTGCTGTAATTGAAAGTTGGATTGTATTCTGATCTGCCCTGCCTATCTGCATAGCATAGTTTCTTTTTTTTATTACCCCTCCCTGCATAGCATAAGTCTTTCTTTATGACTCAATAAGCAAGATGCTTGATCATTCACAACATTCTTATCTTCAAAACTTGTTTGCACTCAATTTTCAAGAATGCATCACATGAAAGTTCTTTGAAAAGAAGGATTGAGGAATTAAACAATTTTGAGGCAAGCAAAAGATTAAAAGTAAGTGGTGGTATGTGTGTGATTGTATAATAGCTCACTTTTAGTGAATAAAGAGCTAGGATATCTCCTTCTAAGTAAAGAGTGGCCTACTGTCTATGAATCTCAATTGAATTAAATTCCTTGGTTAGAAAGAAAAACAAAAAGAAGGAAAGAACAAAGATAGCCAAAAAGTGGCAAAACAAAAGAAAACAAAAAGAAACAAAGCTGGACACCAATAGCTTGAACTTTAAAATATATGCCTGTGATGTCTTTGTACTAGGATCTGCTTGGATTAGTAAGCTCTTAGGAGTGCATCAACACTTGGTGACTTGGGTTAACTAACCCGGGATCATCAGCTGAAAGTCCACTATCAAGAGCAACCTAACTACAAGGCATTTAGTAGCCCAAAGAGGTGCTGGGCATCAATGTTTTAAGAAGGAATGTGAGCCAAGTGTCTATGGTGAATAATGTGTCAAGTATAAAGAAAAGAAAATGAACTTGCTACACATGACACTCAAATAAAGCTTATGAACAAAGTAGTAGCCAAGGATAAAGGAATAATGAGAGGTCATAGCAGTATGTCACTTGAAGCTTGAAAGAGACTTTCTAGTCCTAGGAGTCAATAAGAAGTGAGTATTTGCATATCCACACAAAACCCCATGAACTATCAATAATACTCTGCTAGCATGAACTTCCTCTTCCATTTCATTCTTTCTTCTCAATAATGCATTTCTTGCTTGGGGACAAGCAAGCTTTAAGTTTGGTGTTGTGATGACAAGTCATCCTAGCCTATTTTAACTAGTCCTTTTCTTTTGTTTTCATTAGAATTATGCACTTTCTTGAGCTACAAGCAAGCTAATTGAGTAGATTTTCATGTTTCCCTTGATTGAACCAACCATATATGAATTCATGCCATTTCATGAGGTTTTGTGCTATATTTGTTGCATATTATGAAAGAATGAAGATCTCATGATTTTGAGCATAGCTTTGATGAGTTTGGTTCATTAATGATAGGTGAAGAAAGCTTGGAGAAAGATTGAAGCAAAGAGGAATGGCTAGAAGTGAAGAGAGGACAATGGAATAAGTAAAATTGAACCAGGAAGCATGAAGTTAGCCCCAACGTTAGCCCCCTAACTTGGAGGCTAACGTTGGAACTTGATTTTTCTTCCCTGGACCATCCCACGTTTGCGCCAACGTTAGCCCCCTAACTTGGAGGCTAACGTTGGCACATGAATTCCTCCCTGGCTATCCAACGTTTGCACTAACGTTAGCCCCCTAACTTGGAGGCTAACGTTGGAACATGAATTACAAAGGGAGAAGGGCCAACGTTAGCCCCAACGTTAGCCCCCTAACTTGGAGGCTAACGTTGGAACTTGAGAAGATCTCCCCTGGGCACCAACGTTTGCGCCAACGTTAGCCCCCTAACTTGGAGGCTAACGTTGGCACATGAATTACAAAGGGAGAAGGGCCAATGTTTGCGCCAACGTTAGCCCCCTAACTTGGAGGCTAACGTTGGCGCCACTAGCACTAAACAAGGCCAACGTTAGGGTCAAAGTTAGACCCCTAACGTTGGCACCAACGTCCATACCAGAAGAATTTTGCTTGCTGCTATGAAAAGTTGGAGCCAAAGTTAGGGCTCAAACTTTTGGTCCAACTTTGGCTAACCTCAAAACCGGTTCAATTGGTTCACTTTGGTTCTTCTTCAAACTTCAAGAGCAATCAACCAAGGCCTCTTTCAACCCAATTCCACCAAGAGCAAAGGCCCAACTCAAGGCTTGAAGATCATTTTTGAAAGTGTATAAATAGGATAGAATTCAAGTTATTCAGGGAGCTTTCCTTTTAGAATTTTCAAAATAGTTTTCGGAGAGCTTTTGAACTTGAGTGAACTTTAATTTCTTGTTTTCATTGCTTTCAATTTCATTTTACATTTGTCTTGGATCTTGGATTGGAGAATTGAAGAAATTCTGTTTCAATCTCAATCTTGGATCTCTCTGTTAATTGAATTCCATTTCCGGTTCATTGTTCTTGATCTCTTTTCTTTGCAATTTACAATTTCCTTGCTATTGTTCTTGTTGGATCTAGGAAGGCATTGAGATCTAGACTTGGTTTTCTAGTCTCTGGGTCCTGAGATCTGAATTTCTCATTTAAATTCCCTGTTTATTGCTTTTTCTGTTCATTTACTTTACTGCTTCAAGATCCGGTTCAATCCCAATTCCCTTTCCCTCTTCTGTTTGATGCAATTTAGTTTTTCCTTGTTTAAATTCTGCAAATCCATTCCCCAATTCCCTTTACATTTCAAGCAATTTATATTCCTTGCACTTTAAGATTCCACAATTTACATTTCTTGCACTTTAAGTTTCTGCCATTTAATTTCTTGTTCTTTAAGTTTCAGCAATTTATTTCTTGTTCTCTTTACTTCAATGCAAATTACATTCTGCAAGTCACAAATCACCCAACCAAATCTTGATTCGCTTGACTAAATCAACCACTAAACTAAAATTGCTCAATCCTTCAATCCCTGTGGGATCGACCTCACTCCCGTGAGTTTTTATTACTTGATACGACCCGGTGCACTTGCCGGTTAGTTTTGGGTGTTTTGGGAGAGATTTATTTTTCCTCCAAAATATCTCATCAAGTTTTTGGCGCCGTTGCCGGGGATTGATTAGATTGACAATGATTAAGTGAGGTGGTGATCTAGATCAAGCACTTTTTCTTTAATTTTTGACTAACCCACTAACTGTTTGACGTTTTGTCTCAACTGACTACACTTAATTTTCAAGAGAATCACTGTGTGTTCCGGTGTTGATTTATATGTCACAGGGAAGAAGGAATTTCTGAGAAAGAAGAACATCACATCATGAAGCCACAACTCATTACACTAATAGAGAAAAATTGTTCCTATGGTGGAAATCCCTTGGAAGACTCTAAACAGCACCTATCCATTTTTCTGAAAACTTGTGGGGCTGTCAATATCAATGGTGTAGACCATGATACCATTAAGCTCTTGCTATTTCCCTTCTCACTGAAGGATGAAGCTGCACAATGGCTTGAAACCTTTCCCCAAGGAAGTATAACTAGTTGGGATGAATTGGTTGCCAAGTTTCTAGCCAAATTCTCCTTACCCCAACAACACATCAAGATGAAAGAAGGAGTGCATCCATTCATACAAAAAAAGGAAGAACCACTGTTCAAAGCATGGGAGAGATACAAGAAAGCAAATGACAAGGTGGATTTTCGAGCGTTCTATGAAGGATTAACCTCCGAAACAAGAAAAGCAGTAGATTACTTCTCAGATGGCCTACTCAAGGCAACAGCAACCACCCAAGGAACTGCAGAGTTCAGTAACAAAAGAGCCAATAACCAACACTCATTTGAGACGCCACAGAATGCAATTTCAGAAAAGGAAGCAATGAATCTTGAAGGGGTGAGAGCAATCATGGATCAAAACAAGCAGCTACACCAGCAAACTCAACAGCAATTGGAATCAATAGCTAGACAAATTGATTCTCTACATTCTGCCACATTAAATGCACAATTTCCACCATGGAAACCACATTCTTATTTAAGAATGAGGGAATTTCAGCATCAGGAACAAAGGGACCTCAACTATAATAACCCCAACTTCCCAAACCTGCAAAAACACCACCATACCAACAAAAATCACTACACACCACCCCAATATACACACCTCCAACCCTATCCTACCCCACCACCTGCCCAAAATGACTTACATCAATCACCACAATTAACACAGTCACAACCAATCCTAAACTTCCAAAAACTCTATGTTCTAGAAATGATGATGGAAAGGTTTATGAAAATTCAAGAAATGACATTAATAGAGCAGGAGGACATAAGAAAAAACCAAGAGGCATATCTCAAGAGAATTGAAAAGTACATGGAACAAATGATTCAAAACCCTGCTAAACTGGGTGAGAGAGAGGGAAATATATCCCTAAGAGCCACTGAAGATGACTTGAAGAACAATGAAAAAGCTGCTGAGTTGAAAGGGAAGGCAGTTATGGAAAACAAGGAGAAGCCTACGGTGAGAGGAGGAAACCAAAGGCAACAGAGACCTCAACTTCCATGATCAGAGGATGAAGGATGTCAAGCTAGTGACAATAAAAAAGCGCTTGTTGGGAGGCAACCCAACCAGAGGTAACTATCTTTTCATATCTATTTCAATAAAAAGGTTAATTAGTTTTATCTATATTGCAAGAAGCTAAGTTTGGTGTTGCACACCAAAACAATCTAAAGGAGAATGCAGGATCCTAAGTTTGGTGTTTCACCAAAACCCCATTAAAACACACATTCTCGCTTTCTGCATAATGAAGGCTTCAAGCATACTGGATGAACTAGTTAGCCATTTTACTGTTTTTCTTAGTTTTCAGTTCTATCACTTTTGAAAAAGAGAAATTATCACAAATGGTTAACCATTGGCAAGGTACTAAGTTTGGTGTTCCCACACCAAAGTAAGTTCAAAAAGCCCACAAATAAATCATGCAGATTAACCATTGTTTCCAAGTGCTTGGGGAACAAGCAACTTTCAATATCATTGCAGAGGTCCATACAAGCTGTTGGAAGGACTAAGCATCATCAACCAAAGAAACAAAAGATGAACCTAAAGGCCAGCAATGATGATGATGAGAAGAAGGAAAGCAAGTGAACTCCAACAGGTTGTATTGTTAAGTCATTGTTTTACATCAAATATTGCTGTAATTGAAAGTTGGATTGTATTCTGATCTGCCCTGCCTATCTGCATAGCATAGTTTCTTTTTTTTATTACCCCTCCCTGCATAGCATAAGTCTTTCTTTATGACTCAATAAGCAAGATGCTTGATCATTCACAACATTCTTATCTTCAAAACTTGTTTGCACTCAATTTTCAAGAATGCATCACATGAAAGTTCTTTGAAAAGAAGGATTGAGGAATTAAACAATTTTGAGGCAAGCAAAAGATTAAAAGTAAGTGGTGGTATGTGTGTGATTGTATAATAGCTCACTTTTAGTGAATAAAGAGCTAGGATATCTCCTTCTAAGTAAAGAGTGGCCTACTGTCTATGAATCTCAATTGAATTAAATTCCTTGGTTAGAAAGAAAAACAAAAAGAAGGAAAGAACAAAGATAGCCAAAAAGTGGCAAAACAAAAGAAAACAAAAAGAAACAAAGCTGGACACCAATAGCTTGAACTTTAAAATATATGCCTGTGATGTCTTTGTACTAGGATCTGCTTGGATTAGTAAGCTCTTAGGAGTGCATCAACACTTGGTGACTTGGGTTAACTAACCCGGGATCATCAGCTGAAAGTCCACTATCAAGAGCAACCTAACTACAAGGCATTTAGTAGCCCAAAGAGGTGCTGGGCATCAATGTTTTAAGAAGGAATGTGAGCCAAGTGTCTATGGTGAATAATGTGTCAAGTATAAAGAAAAGAAAATGAACTTGCTACACATGACACTCAAATAAAGCTTATGAACAAAGTAGTAGCCAAGGATAAAGGAATAATGAGCTTGCCAAAGACGAGGCCATACGGCTCGCCTTTAGGTGTCCTCCTCGGGATAGCGTCATTTAAAGAACGAGGGTCAGCAGAATGTAAAAAAAATAAAAAATAAAAAAAAATATCCGGGAAAAAAACTGTGAAAAAAACCGGAGGAGCTTGCCAAAAATGATGCCATTACAGCTCGCCTTTAGGTGTCCTCCTCGGGATAGCGTCATTTAAAGAACGAGGGTCAGCAGAACGTTAAAAAAAAAAAAAACCGGAAAAAAAAATCGGTAAAAGAACTGTGAAAAAACCGGAGGAGCTTGCCAAAGATGAGGCCATTACGGCTCGCCTTTAGGTGTCCTCCTCGAGATAGCGTAATTTAAAGAACGAGGGTCAGCAGAACGTAAAAAAAAAAAAAAGAAAAAAAAATCCAGGAAAAAAACTGTGAAAAAAAACCGGAGGAGCTTGCGAAAAATGAGGCCATTACAGCTCGCCTTTAGGTGTCCTCCTCGGGATAGCGTCATTTAAAGAACCAGGGTCAGCAGAACGTTAAAAAAAAAAACCGGAAAAAAATTCTGGAAAAAAACCTGTGAAAAAACCGGTGGAGCTTGCCAAAGATGAGGCCATTACGGCTCGCCTTTAGGTGTCCTCCTCGGGATAGCGTCATTTAAAGAACGAGGGTCAGCAGAACGTTAAAAAAAAAAAGGGGAAAAAATCTGGAAAAAAACTGTGAAAAAAACCGAAGGAGCTTGTCAAAGATGAGGCCATTATGGCTCGCCTTTAGGTGTCCTCCTCGAGATAGCGTAATTTAAAGAACGAGGGTCAGCAGAACGTAAAAAAAAAAAAAAAGAAAAAAAAAATCCAGGAAAAAAACTGTGAAAAAAAACCGGAGGAGCTTGCCAAAAATGAGGCCATTACAGCTCGCCTTTAGGTGTCCTCCTCGGGATAGCGTCATTTAAAGAACGAGGGTCAGCAGAACGTTAAAAAAAAAAAAAACCGGAAAAAAATTCTGGAAAAAAACCTGTGAAAAAAACCGGAGGAGCTTGCCAAAGATGAGGCCATTACGGCTCGCCTTTAGGTGTCCTCCTCGGGATAGCATCATTTAAAGAACGAGGGTCAGCAGAACGTTAAAAAAAAAAAAAGGGGGGAAAAATCTGGAAAAAAACTGTGAAAAAAACCGAAGGAGCTTGTCAAAGATGAGGCCATTACGGCTCGCCTTTAGGTGTCCTCCTCGGGATAGCGTAATTTAAAGAACGAGGGTCAGCAGAACGTTAAAAAAAAAAAAAACGGAAAAAAAATCTGGAAAAAAACCGAAGGAGCTTGCCAAAGATGAGACCATTACGGCTCGCCTTTAGGTGTCCTCCTCGGGATAGCGTCATTTAAAGAACGAGGGTCAGCAGAACGTAAATAATAATAAAAAAAACCAGAAAAAAAATCGGTAAAAAAACTGTGAAAAAACCGGAGGAGCTTGCCAAAGATGAGGCCATTACGGCTCGCCTTTAGGTGTCCTCCTCGGGATAGCCTAATTTAAAGAACGAGGGTTAGCAGAACGTAAAAAAAAAAAAAAAAAAAATCTGGGAAAAAAAACTGTGAAAAAAAAACCGGAGGAGCTTGCCAAAAATGAGGCCATTACAGCTCGGTGTCCTCCTAGGGATAGCGTCATTTAAAGAAAGAGGGTCAGCAGAACGTAAAAAAAAAAAAAAAAAAAAAAAAAAAAAAAAAAAAAAAAAAAAAAAAAAAAAAAAAAAAAAAAAAACGGAAAAAAATCTGGAAAAAAACCTATGAAAAAACCGGAGGAGCTTGCCAAAGATGAGGCCATTACGGCTCGCCTTTAGGTGTCCTCCTCGGGATAGCATAATTTGAAGAACGAGGGTCAGCAGAACGTAAAAAAAAAAAAATAAAATAAAAAAATAAAAAGGGAAAAAAACTGTGAAAAAAACCGAAGGAGCTTGCCAAAGATGAGGCCATTACGGCTCGCCTTTAGGTGTCCTCCTCGGGATTGCGTAATTTAAAGAACGAGGGTCAGCTGAAAAAAAAAAAAAAAGGACGGAAAAAAAATCTGGAAAAAATCCGAAGGAGCTTGCCAAAGATGAGGCCATTACGGCTCGCCTTTAGGTGTCCTCCTCGGGATAGCGTAATTTAAAGAACGAGGGTCAGCAAAACGTAAAAAATAAAAAAAAATAAAAAAAAAGGGAAAAAAATCTGGAAAAAAACTGTGAAAAAAACCGAAGGAGCTTGCCAAAGATGAGGCCATTACGGCTCGCATTTAGGTGTCCTCCTCGGGATAGCATAATTTGAAGAACGAGGGTCAGCAGAACGTAAAAAAAAAATAAAAAAATAAAAAAAAATAAAAAGGGAAAAAAACATGGAAAAAAACTGTGAAAAAAACCGAAGGAGCTTGCCAAAGATGAGGCCATTACGGGTCGCCTTTAGGTGTGCTCCTCGGGATAGCATAATTTAAAGAACGAGGGTCAGCAGAACGTAAAATAATAAAAAAAAAAAACAGAAAAAAAATCTGGAAAAAAAACTGTGAAAAAAACCGAAGGAGCTTGCCAAAGATGAGGCCATTACGGCTCGCCTTTAGGTGTCCTCCTCGGGATAGCGTAATTTAAAGAACGAGGGTCAGCTAAACGTATAAAAAAAAAAAAAAAAAGGAAAAAAAATCTTGAAAAAAACCGAAGGAGCTTGCCAAAGATGAGGCCATTACGGCTCGCCTTTAGGTGTCCTCCTCGGGATAGCGTAATTTAAAGAACGAGGGTCAGCAGAACGTAAAAAAAAAAAATGGAAAATAAATCTGGAAAAAAAACTGTGAAAAAAACCGAAGGAGCTTGCCAAAGATGAGGCCATTACGGCTCGCCTTTAGGTGTCCTCCTTGGGATAGCGTAATTTAAAGAACGAGGGTCAGCTGAAAAAAAAGACGGAAAAAAAATCTGGAAAAAAACCGAAGGAGCTTGCCAAAGATGAGGCCATTACGGCTCGCTTTTAGGTGTCCTCCTCGGGATAGCGTAATTTAAAGAACGAGGGTCAGCAAAACGTAAAAAATAAAAAAAAATAAAAAAAAGGGAAAAAAATCTGGAAAAAAACTGTGAAAAAAACCGAAGGAGCTTGCCAAAGATGAGGCCATTACGGCTCGCATTTAGGTGTCCTCCTCGGGATAGTCTAATTTAAAGAACGAGGGTCAGCAGAACGTAAAAAAAAAAAAAAAAGGGAAAAGAAATCTGGAAAAAAACCGAAGGAGCTTGCCAAAGATGAGGCCATTACGGCTCGCTTTTAGGTGTCCTCCTCGGGATAACGTAATTTAAAGAACGAGGGTCAGCAGAACGTAAAAAAAAAAAAAAAAAAAAAAAAAAAAAAAAAAAAAAAAAAAAAAAAAAAAAAAAAAAAAAAAAAAACGGAAAAAAAAATCTGGAAAAAAACTGTGAAAAAAACCGAAGGAGCTTGCCAAAGAAGAGGCCATTACGGCTCGCCTTTAGGTGTCATCCTCGGGATAGCGTAATTTAAAGAACGAGGGTCAGCTGAACGTAAAAAAAAAAAAAAAAAAAAGACGGAAAAAAAATCTGGAAAAAAACCGAAAAAGATTGCCAAAGATGAGGCCATTACGGCTCGCCTTTAGGTGTCCTCCTCGGAATAGCGTAATTTAAAGAACGAAGGTCAGCAAAACGTAAAAGATAAAAAAAAAAAAAAGGGAAAAAAATCTGGAAAAAAACTGTGAAAAAAACCGAAGGAGCTTGCCAAAGATGAGGCCATTACGGCTCGCATTTAGGTGTCCTCCTCGGGATAGTCTAATTTAAAGAACGAGGGTCAGCAGAACGTAAAAAAAAAAAAAAAAGGGAAAAAAAATCTGGAAAAAAACCGAAGGAGCTTGCCAAAGATGAGGCCATTACGGCTCGCTTTTAGGTGTCCTCCTCGGGATAACGTAATTTAAAGAATGAGGGTCAGCAGAACGTAAAAAAAAAAAAAAAAAAAAAAAAAATGGAAAAAAAATCTGGAAAAAAACTGTGAAAAAAACCGAAGGAGCTTGCCAAAGATGAGGCCATTACGGCTCGCCTTACGTGTCCTCCTCGGGATAGCGTAATTTAAAGAACGAGGGTCAGCTGAACGTAAAAAAAAAAAAAAAAAAAGACGGAAAAAAAATCTGGAAAAAAACCGAAAAAGATTGCCAAAGATGAGGCCATTACGGCTCGCCTTTAGGTGTCCTCCTCGGAATAGCGTAATTTAAAGAACGAAGGTCAGCAAAACGTAAAAGATAAAAAAAAAAAAAAAGGGAAAAAAATCTGGAAAAAAACTGTGAAAAAAACCGAAGGAGCTTGCCAAAGATGAGGCCATTACGGCTCGCATTTAGGTGTCCTCCTCGGGATAGTCTAATTTAAAGAACGAGGGTCAGCAGAACGTAAAAAAAAAAAGAAAAAAAAAAAAACGGAAAAAAAATCTGGAAAAAAACCTATGAAAAAAACCGGAGGAGCTTGCCAAAGATGAGGCCATTACGGCTCGCCTTTAGGTGTCCTCTTCGGGATAGCGTAATTTAAAGAACTAGGGTCAGCAAAACGTAAAAAATAAAAAAAAAAGGGAAAAAATCTGGAAAAAAACTGTGAAAAAAACCGAAGGAGCTTGCCAAAGATGAGGCCATTACGGCTCGCATTTAGGTGTCCTCCTCGGGATAGTCTAATTTAAAGAACGAGGGTCAGCAGAACGTAAAAAAAAAAAAAAAGGAAAAAAAATCTGGAAAAAAACCGAAGGAGCTTGCCAAAGATGAGGCCATTACGGCTCGCCTTTAGGTGTCCTCCTCGGGATAGCGTAATTTAAAGAACGAGGGTCAGCAGAACGTAAAAAAAAAAAAAAAAAAAAAAAAAAAAAAAAAAATCTGGAAAAAAACTGTGAAAAAAACCGAAGGAGCTTGCCAAAGATGAGGCCATTACGGCTCGCCTTTAGGTGTCCTCCTCGGGGGAGCGTAATTTAAAGAACGAGGGTCAGCTGAAAAAAAAAAAAAGACGGAAAAAAAATCTGGAAAAAAACCGAAGGAACTTGCCAAAGATGAGGCCATTACGGCTCGCCTTTAGGTGTCCTCCTCGGGATAGCGTAATTTAAAGAACGAGGGTCAGCAAAACGTAAAAAATAAAAAAAAATAAAAAAAGGGAAAAAAATCTGGAAAAAAACTGTGAAAAAAACCGAAGGAGCTTGCCAAAGATGAGGCCATTACGGCTCGCATTTAGGTGTCCTCCTCGGGATAGTCTAATTTAAAGAACGAGGGTCAGCAGAACGTAAAAAAAAAAAAAGGAAAAAAAATCTGGAAAAAAACCGAAGGAGCTTGCCAAAGATGAGGCCATTACGGCTCGCCTTTAGGTGTCCTCCTCGGGATAGCGTAATTTAAAGAACGAGGGTCAGCAAAACGTAAAAAATAAAAAAAATAAAAAAAAGGGAAAAAAATCTGGAAAAAAACTGTGAAAAAAACCGAAGGAGCTTGCCAAAGATGAGGCCATTACGGCTCGCATTTAGGTGTCCTCCTCGGGATAGTCTAATTTAAAGAACGAGGGTCAGCAGAACGTAAAAAAAAAAAAGAAAAAAAAAACGGAAAAAAAATCTGGAAAAAAACCTATGAAAAAAACCGGAGGAGCTTGCCAAAGATGAGGCCATTACGGCTCGCCTTTAGGTGTCCTCCTCGGGATAGCGTAATTTAAAGAACGAGGGTCAGCAAAATGTAAAAAATAAAAAATAAAAAAGGGAAAAAAATCTGGAAAAAAACTGTGAAAAAAACCGAAGGAGCTTGCCAAAGATGAGGCCATTACGGCTCGCATTTAGGTGTCCTCCTCGGGATAGTCTAATTTAAAGAACGAGGGTCAGCAGAACGTGAAAAAAAAAATGGAAAAAAAAATCTGGAAAAAAACCTGTGAAAAAAACCGGAGGAGCTTGCCAAAGATGAGGCCATTACGGCTCGCCTTTAGGTGTCCTCCTCGGGATAGCATAATTTGAAGAACGAGGGTCAGCAGAACGTAAAACAAAATAAAATAAAATAAAAAAAAATAAATAGGGAAAAAAACCTGGAAAAAAACTGTGAAAAAAACCGAAGGAGCTTGCCAAAGATGAGGCCATTACGGCTCGCCTTTAGGTGTCCTCCTCGGGATAGCGTAATTTAAAGAACGAGGGTCAGCAGAACGTAAAAAAAAAAAAAAAAAACGGAAAAAAAATCTGGAAAAAAACTGTGAAAAAAACCGAAGGAGCTTGCAAAGATGAGGCCATTACGGCTCGCCTTTAGGTGTCCTCCTCGGGATAGCGTAATTTAAAGAACGAGGGTCAGCTGAACGTAAAAAAAAAAAAAAAAAAAAAAAGACGGAAAAAAAATCTGGAAAAAAACCGAAGGAGCTTGCCAAAGATGAGGCCATTACAGCTCGCCTTTAGGTGTCCTCCTCGGAATAGCGTAATTTAAAGAACGAGGGTCAGCAAAACGTAAAAGATAAAAAAAAAAAAGGGAAAAAAAATCTGGAAAAAAACTGTGAAAAAAACCGAAGGAGCTTGCCAAAGATGAGGCCATTACGGCTCGCATTTAGGTGTCCTCCTCGGGATAGTCTAATTTAAAGAACGAGGGTCAGCAGAACGTAAAAAAAAAAAAGAAAAAAAAAACGGAAAAAAAAACTGGAAAAAAACCTATGAAAAAAACCGGAGGAGCTTGCCAAAGATGAGGCCATTACGGCTCGCCTTTAGGTGTTCTCCTCGGGATAGCGTAATTTAAAGAACGAGGGTCAGCAAAACGTAAAAAATAAAAAAAAAAGGGAAAAAAATCTGGAAAAAAACTGTGAAAAAAACCGAAGGAGCTTGCCAAAGATGAGGCCATTACGGCTCGCATTTAGGTGTCCTCCTCGGGATAGTCTAATTTAAAGAACGAGGGTCAGCAGAACGTGAAAAAAAAAACGGAAAAAAAAATCTGGAAAAAAACCTGTGAAAAAAACCGGAGGAGCTTGCGAAAGATGAGGCCATTACGGCTCGCCTTTAGGTGTCCTCCTCGGGATAGCATAATTTGAAGAACGAGGGTCAGCAGAACGTAAAAAAAAATAAAATAAAATAAAAAAAATAAAAAGGGAAAAAAACCTGGAAAAAAACTGTGAAAAAAACCGAAGGAGCTTGCCAAAGATGAGGCCATTACGGCTCGCCTTTAGGTGTCCTCCTCGGGATAGCGTAATTTAAAGAACGAGGGTTAGCAGAACGTAAAAAAAAAAAAAAAACGGAAAAAAAATCTGGAAAAAAACTGTGAAAAAAACCGAAGGAGCTTGCCAAAGATGAGGCCATTACGGCTCGCCTTTAGGTGTCCTCCTCGGGATAGCGTAATTTAAAGAACGAGGGTCAGCTGAACGTAAAAAAAAAAAAAAAAAAAAAGACGGAAAAAAAATCTGGAAAAAAACCGAGGGAGCTTGCCAAAGATGAGGCCATTCCGGCTCGCCTTTAGGTGTCCTCCTCGGAATAGAGTAATTTAAAGAACGAGGGTCAGCAAAACGTAAAAGATAAAAAAAAAAAAGGGAAAAAAAATCTGGAAAAAAACTGTGAAAAAAACCGAAGGAGCTTGCCAAAGATGAGGCCATTACGGCTCGCATTTAGGTGTCCTCCTCGGGATAGTCTAATTTAAAGAACGAGGGTCAGCAGAACGTAAAAAAAAAAAAGAAAAAAAAAACGGAAAAAAAATCTGGAAAAAAACCTATGAAAAAAACCGGAGGAGCTTGCCAAAGATGAGGCCATTACGGCTCGCCTTTAGGTGTTCTCCTCGGGATAGCGTAATTTAAAGAACGAGGGTCAGCAAAACGTAAAAAATAAAAAAAAAAGGGAAAAAAATCTGGAAAAAAACTGTGAAAAAAACCGAAGGAGCTTGCCAAAGATGAGGCCATTACGGCTCGCATTTAGGTGTCCTCCTCGGATAGTCTAATTTAAAGAACGAGGGTCAGCAGAACGTGAAAAAAAAAAAAAACGGAAAAAAAAATCTGGAAAAAAACCTGTGAAAAAAACCGGAGGAGCTTGCGAAAGATGAGGCCATTACGGCTCGCCTTTAGATGTCCTCCTCGGGATAGCGTCATTTAAAGTACGAGGGTCAGCAGAACGTTAAAAAAAAAAAAGGGGGGGGAAAAAATCTGGAAAAAAACTGTGAAAAAAACCGAAGGAGCTTGCCAAAGATGAGGCCATTACGGCTCGCCTTTAGGTGTCCTCCTCGGTATAGCGTAATTTAAAGAACGAGGGTCAGCAGAACGTAAAAAAAAAAAAATAAAATAAAAAAAAATAAAAAGGGAAAAAAACCTGGAAAAAAACTGTGAAAAAAACCGAAGGAGCTTGCCAAAGATGAGGCCATTACGGCTCGCCTTTAGATGTCCTCCTCGGGATAGCGTCATTTAAAGTACGAGGGTCAGCAGAACGTTAAAAAAAAAAAAAGGGGGGGAAAAAATCTGGAAAAAAACTGTGAAAAAAACCGAAGGAGCTTGCCAAAGATGAGGCCATTACGGCTCGCCTTTAGGTGTCCTCCTCGGTATAGCGTAATTTAAAGAACGAGGGTCAGCAGAACGTAAAAAAAAAAAAAAAAAGGAAAAAAAATCTGGAAAAAAACCGAAGGAGCTTGCCAAAGATGAGGCCATTACGGCTCGCCTTTAGGTGTCCTCCTCGGGATAGCGTAATTTAAAGAACGAGGGTCAGCAGAACGTAAAAGAAAAAAAATAAATAAAAAAATAAAAAAATTAAAAAAAAATAAAAAAATTAAAAAAAATAAAAAAAAAACGGAAAAAAAATCTTGAAAAAAACTGTGAAAAAAACCGAAGGAGCTTGCCAAAGATGAGGCCATTACGGCTCGCCTTTAGGTGTCCTCCTCGGGATAGCATAATTTAAAGAACAAGAGTCAGCTGAACGTAAAAAAAAAAAAGAAAAAAAGAAAAAAAAAGACGGAAAAAAATCTGGAAAAAAACCGAAGGAGCTTGCCAAAGATGAGGCCATTACGGCTCGCCTTTAGGTGTCCTCCTCGGGATAGCGTAATTTAAAGAACGAGGGTCAGCAAAACGTAAAAAATAAAAAAAATAAAAAAAAGGGAAAAAAATCTGGAAAAAAACTGTGAAAAAAACCGAAGGAGCTTGCCAAAGATGAGGCCATTACGGCTCGCATTTAGGTGTCCTCCTCGGGATAGTCTAATTTAAAGAACGAGGGTCAGCAGAACGTAAAAAAAAAAAAAAAAAGGAAAAACAACTGGAAAAAAACTGTGAAAAAAACCGAAGGAGCTTGCCAAAGATGAGGCCATTACGGCTCGCCTTTAGGTGTCCTCCTCGGGATAGCGTAATTTAAAGAACGAGGGTCAGCAGAACGTATAAAAAAAAAAAAAAAAAAAAACCGGAAAAAAAATCTGTAAAAAAACTGTGAAAAAACCGGAGGAGCTTGCCAAAGATGAGGCCATACGGCTCGCCTTTAGGTGTCCTCCTCGGGATAGCGTCATTTAAAGAACGAGGGTCAGCAGAAATTTAAAAAAAAAATAAAATAAAATAAAAAAATAAAAAAAAATAAAAAAAATATCCGGGAAAAAAACTGTGAAAAAAAACCGGAGGAGCTTGCCAAAAATGATGCCATTACAGCTCGCTTTTAGTTGTCCTCCTCGGGATAGCGTAATTTGAAGAACGAGGGTCAGCAGAACGTAAAAAAAATAAAATAAAATAAAAAGGGAAAAAAATCTGGAAAAAAACTGTGAAAAAAACCGAAGGAGCTTGCCATAGATGAGGCCATTACGGCTCGCTTTTAGATGTCCTCCTTGGGATAGCGTAATTTGAAGAACGAGGGTCAGCAGAACGTAAAAAAAATAAAATAAAATAAAAAAAAATAAAAAGGGAAAAAAATCTGGAAAAAAAATGTGAAAAAAACCGAAGGAGCTTGCCAAAGATGAGGCCATTACGGCTCGCCTTTAGGTGTCCTCCTCGAGATAGCGTAATTTAAAGAACGAGGGTCAGCAGAACGTAAAAAAAAAAAAAAAAAATCGGGAAAAAAACTGGGAAAAAAAACCGGAGGAGCTTGCCAAAAATGAGGCCATTACAGCTCGCCTGTAGGTGTCCTCCCCGGAAAAAAATCCGGGAAAAAACTGTGAAAAAAAACCAGAGGAGCTTCCCAAAGATGAGGCCATTACTGCTCGCTTTTACGTTTCCTCCTTGGGATAGCGTCATTTAAAGAACGAGGGTCTGCAGAACGTAATAAAAAAAAAAAAAACCTGGAACATAACCAGAAAAACATATCGAAAAAAATCTGCAAAAAAAACTGTGAAAAAATCCGGAGGAGCTTGCTAAAGATGGGGCCATTACGGCTCACCTTTAGGTGTCCTCCTCAGGATAGCGTCATTTAAAGAACGAGTGTCAGCAGAACGTAAATAAAAAATAAAAAAAACTGGAAGAAACCGGAAAAAACAAACCGAAAAAAAAATCCGGAAAAATTTTTTGAAAAAAACCGGAGGAGCTTGCCAAAAATGAGGCCATTACTGCTCACCTTTAGGTGTCCTCCTCGGGATAGCGTCATTTAAAGAATGAGGGTCAGCAGAATGTAAAAAAAAAAAAAAAAAATCCGGGAAAAAACTGTGAAAAAAAACCGGAGGAGCTTCCCAAAGATGAGGCCAATACGGCACACTTTTACGTTTCCTCCTTGGGATAGCGTCATTTAAAGATCGAGGGTCAGTAGAACGTAAAAAAAAAATAAATAAAAAAAACTGGAAAAAACCAGAAAAAAACAAACCGGAAAAAAATCTGGGAAAAAAACTGTGAAAAAACCGGAGGAGCTTGCCAAAGATGAGGCCATTACGGCTCGCCTTTAGGTGTCCTCCTCAGGATAGCGTCATTTAAAGAACGAGGGTCAGCAGAACGTAAAAAAAAAATAAAAAAAAAGCTGGAAGAAACCGGTAAAAAACTGTGAAAAAAAAATCGGAGGAGCTTCCTAAAGATGAGGCCATTACGGCTCACTTTTACGTTTCCTCCTCGGGATAGCGTCATTTAAAGAACGAGGGTCAGCAGAACGTTAAAAAAAAAAAAAAAAACTGGAACAAAACCAGAAAAAAACAAACCGAAAAAAAATCTGGGAAAAAAACTGTGAAAAAAGCCGGAGGAGCTTGCCAAAGATGAGGCCAATACGGCTCGCCTTTAGGTGTCCTCCTCAGGATAGCGTCATTTAAAGAACGAGGGTCAGCAGAACGTAAAAAAAAAATAAAAAAAAACTGGAAGAAACCGGAAAAAACAATCCGGGAAAAAATTGTGAAAAAAACCTGAGGAGCTTGCTAAAAATGAGGCCATAACGGCTCGCCTTTAGGTGTCCTCCTCGGGATAGCGTCATTTAAAGAATGAGGGTCAGCAGAACGTAAAAAAAAAAAAAACTTGAAAAAAACTGGAAAAAAAACCGGAAAAAAACAATCCGGAAAAAAATCTGGGAAAAAAACTGTGAAAAAATCGGAGGAGCTTGCCAAAGAGGAGGCCATTACGGCTCG
This sequence comes from Arachis ipaensis, assembly GCF_059453495.1. Taxonomy (NCBI): domain Eukaryota; kingdom Viridiplantae; phylum Streptophyta; class Magnoliopsida; order Fabales; family Fabaceae; genus Arachis; species Arachis ipaensis. Next base: position 80,607,890 of record NC_142436.1, read on the forward strand.
CCTTTAGGTGTCCTCCTCGGGATAGCGTCATTTAAAGAACGAGGGTCAGCAGAATGTAAAAAATAAAAAATAAAAAAAAATAAAAAAATAAAAAAATAAAAAAAATATCCGGGAAAAAAACTGTGAAAAAAAACCGGAGGAGCTTGCCAAAAATGATGCCATTACAGCTCGCCTTTAGGTGTCCTCCTCGGGATAGCGTAATTTAAAGAACGAGGGTCAGCAGAACGTAAAAAAAAAAAAATAAATAAAAAAAATAAAAAGGGAAAAAAATCTGGAAAAAAACTGTGAAAAAAACCGAAGGAGCTTGCCAAAGATGAGGCCATTACGGCTCGCCTTTAGGTGTCCTCCTCGAGATAGCTTAATTTAAAGAACGAGGGTCAGCAGAACGTAAAAAAAAAAAAAATCCGGGAAAAAAACTGTGAAAAAAAACCGGAGGAGCTTGCCAAAAATGAGGCCATTACAGCTCGCCTGTAGGTGTCCTCCCCGGAAAAAAATCCGGGAAAAAACTGTGAAAAAAAACCCGGAGGAGCTTCCCAAAGATGAGGCCATTACGGCTCGCTTTTACGTTTCCTCCTTGGGATAGCGTCATTTAAAGAACGAGGGTCTGCAGAACGTAAAAAAAAAAAAAAAAAAAAAAAAAAAAACCTGGAACATAACCAGAAAAACATACCGAAAAAAATCTGGAAAAAAAATTGTGAAAAAAACCGGAGGAGCTTGCCAAAGATGGGGCCATTACGGCTCACCTTTAGGTGTCCTCCTCAGGATAGCGTCATTTAAAGAACGAGTGTCAGCAGAACGTAAAAAAAAAAAAAAAAAAACTGGAAGAAACCGGAAAAAACAAACCGGAAAAAAAATCCGGAAAAAAATTGTGAAAAAAACCGGAGGAGCTTGCCAAAAATGAGGCCATTACGGCTCGCCTTTAGGTGTCCTCCTCGGGATAGCGTCATTTAAAGAACGAGGGTCAGCAGAACGTAAAAAAAAAAAATCGGAAAAAAAATTCGGGAAAAAAACTGTGAAAAAAAACCGGATGAGCTTGCCAAAAATGAGGCCATTACTGCTCGCCTTTAGGTGTCCTCCTCGGGATAGCGTCATTTAAAGAATGAGGGTTAGCAGAATGTAAAAAAAAAAAAAAATCCGGGAAAAAAACTGTGAAAAAAAACCGGAGGAGCGTGCCAAAAATGAGGCCATTACGGCTCGCCTTTACGTTTCCTCCTTGGGATAGCGTCGTTTAAAGAACGAGGGTCAGTAGAACGTAAAAAAAAAATAAATAAAAAAAAACTGGATAAAACCAGAAAAAAACAAACCGGAAAAAAATCTGGGAAAAAAACTGTGAAAAAACCGGAGGAGCTTGCCACAGATTAGGCCATTACGGCTCGCATTTAGGTGTCCTCCTCGGGATAGTCTAATTTAAAGAACGAGGGTCAGCAGAACGTAAAAAAAAAAAAAATAAAATAAAAAAAACCTGGAACAAAACCAGAAAAAAACAAACCGGAGGAGCTTGCCAAAGATGAGGCCATTACGGCTAGCCTTTAGGTGTCCTCCTCAGGATAGCGTCATTTATAGAACGAGGGTGAGCAGAACGTAAAAAAAAAAAAAAAAAACTGGAAGAAAACGGAAAAAACAAACCGGAAAAAAATCTGGGAAAAAATTGTGAAAAAAAACCGGAGGAGCCTGCTAAAAATGAGGCCATTACGGCTCGCCTTTAGGTGACCTCCTCGGGATAGCGTCATTTAAAGAATGAGGGTCAGCAGAACGTATAAAAAAAAACCTGGAAAAAAACAAACCGGAAAAAAATTTGGGAAAAAAACTGTGAAAAAAACCGGAGGAGCTTGCCAAAAATGAGGCCATTACGGCTCGCCTTTAGGTATCCTCCTCAGGATAGCGTCATTTAAAGAACGAGTGTCAGCAGAAGGTAAAAAAAATGGAAAAAACCGGAAATAAAGAAATTGGAGAAAATTCTGGGAAAAAAACTGTGAAAAAAACTGGAGCTTGCCAAAGATGAGGCCATTACGGCTCGCCTTTAGGTGTCCTCCTCGGGATAGCGTCATTTAAAGAACGAGGGTCAGCAAAACGTATATAAAAAAAAACAGGAAAAAAAATTCGGGAAAAAAACTGTGAAAAAAAACTGGAGGAGCTTGCCAAAAATGAGGCCATAACGGCTCGCCTTTTGGTGTCCTCCTCGGGATAGCGTCATTTAAACAATGAGGGTCAGCACAATGTAAAAAAAAAAAAGGAAAAAACCAGAAAAATACAAACCGGAAAAAAAACTGTGAAAAAACCGGAGGAGCTTGCCAAAGATGAGGCCATTATGGCTCGCCTTTAGGTGTCCTCCTCGGGATAGCGTCTTTTAAAGAACGAAGGTCAGCAGAACGTTAAAAAAAAAAAAAAAAAAAAAAAAACTGGAAAAAACCAGAAAAAAACAAACCGGAAAAAAAATCTGGGAAAAAAACTGTGAAAAAAACCGGAGGAGCGTGCCAAAAATGAGGCCATTACGGCTCGCCTTTAGGTGTCCTCCCCGGAAAAAAATCCGGGAAAAAACTGTGAAAAAAACCTGAGGAGCTTCCCAAAGATGAGGCCATTACGGCTCGCTTTTACGTTTCCTCCTTGGGATAGCGTCATTTAAAGAACGAGGGTCAGTAGAACGTAAAAAATAAATAAATAAATAAATAAAAACTGGAAAAAACAAGAAAAAAACAAACCGGAAAAAAATCTGGGAAAAAATTTGTGAAAAAACCGGAGGAGCTTGCGAAAGATGAGGCCATTACGGCTCGCCTTTAGGTGTCCTCCTCGGGATAGCGTCTTTTAAAGAACGAGGGTCAGCAGAACGTAAAAAAAAAAATAAAAAATAAAAAAAATACCTGGAACAAAACCAGAAAAAAACAAATCAAAAAAAAATCTGGGAAAAAAACTGTGAAAAAAACCGGAGGAGCTTGCCAAAGATGAGGCCATTACGGCTCGCCTTTAGGTGTCCTCCTCAGGATAGCGTTATTTAAAGAACGAGGGTCAGCAGAATGTAAAAAAAAAGTAAAAAAAAAACTGGAAGAAACCGGAAAAAACAAACCGGAAAAAATTCTGGAAAAAAAACTGTGAAAAAATCGGAGGAGCTTGCCAAAGATGAGGCCATTACGGCTCGCCTTTAGGTGTCCTCCTCGGGATAGCGTCTTTTAAAGAACGAGGGTCAGCAGAACGTATAAAAAAAAATCCGGGAAAAAACTGTGAAAAAAAAAAACGGAGGAGCTTCCTAAAGATGAGGCCATTACGGCTCACTTTTACGTTTCCTCCTCGGGATAGTGTCATTTAAAGAATGAAGGTCAGCATAATGTAAAAAAAAAAAAAAAAACCTGGAAAAAAACAAACCGAAAAAAAAATTTGGGAAAAAAACTATGAAAAAAACCGGAGGAGCTTGCCAAAAATTAGGTCATTACGGCTCGCCTTTAGGTGTCCTCCTCAGGATAGCGTCATTTAAAGAACGAGGGTCAGCAGAAGGTTAAAAAAAATGGAAAAAACCTGAAATAAAGAAATTGGAGAAAATTCTGGGAAAAAAACTGTGAAAAAAACCGGAGGAGCTTGCCAAAGATGAGGCCATTACGGCTCGCCTTTAGGTGTCCTCCTCGGGATAGTGTCATTTAAAGAACGAGGGTCAGCAAAACGTATATAAAAAAAAATAGGAAAAAAATTCGGGAAAAAAACTGTGAAAAAAAACCGGAGGAGCTTGCCAAAAATGAGGCCATAACGGCTCGCCTTTAGGTGTCCTCCTCGGGATAGCGTCATTTAAAGAATAAGGGTCAGCAGAACGTTAAAGAAAAAAAAAAAAAGAAACATGAAAAAAACTGGAAAAAAAAAACCGGAAAAAAAAATTTGGGAAAAAAACTGTGAAAAAAGCCGGAGGAGCTTGCCCAAAATGAGGCCATTACGGCTCGCCTTTAGGTGTCCTCCTCGGGATAGCGTCATTTAAAGAACGAGGGTCAGCACAACGTAAAAAAAAAAAATGGAAAAAACCAAAAAAAAAGCAAACCGGAAAAAAACTGTGAAAAAACCGGAGGAGCTTGCCAAAGATGAGGCCATTACGGCTCGCCTTTAGGTGTCCTCATCGGGATAGCGTCTTTTAAAGAACGAGGGTTAGCAGAACGTTAAAAAAAAAACTGGAAAAAACCGGAAAAAACAAACCGGAAAAAAAATCCGGGAAAAAAACTGTGAAAAAAAACCGGAGGAGCTTCCCAAATATGAGGCCATTACGGCTCGCTTTTACGTTTCCTCCTTGGGATAGCGTCATTTAAAGAACGAGGGTCAGCAGAACGTAAAAAAAAAATAAATAAAAAAAATTGGAAAAAACCAGAAAAAACAATCCGGAAAAAAATCTGGGAAAAAAACTGTGAAAAAATCGGAGGATCTTGCCAAAGATGAGGCCATTACGGCTCGCCTTTAGGTGTCCTCCTCGGGATAGCGTCTTTTAAAGAACGAGGGTCAGCAGAACGTTAAAAAAAAAAAAAAAAAAAAAAAAAAAAAAAAAAACGGAAAGAAAATCCGGGAAAAAACTGTGAAAAAAAATGGAGGAGCTTCCTAAAGATGAGGCCATTAGGGCTCACTTTTACATTTCCACCTCGGGATAGCGTCATTTAAAGAACGAGGGTCAGCAGAACGTAAAAAAAAAAAAAAAAAAAAAACCTGGAACAAAACCAGAAAAAAACAAACCGGAGGAGCTTGCCAAAGATGAGGCCATTATGGCTCGGCTTTAGGTGTCCTCCTCAGGATAGCGTCATTTAAAGAACGAGGGTGAGCAGAACGTAAAAAAAAAAAAAAAAAAGGAATTAATCGGAAAAAACAAACCGGAAAAAAAAATCCGGGAAAAAAACTGTGAAAAAAACCGGAGGAGCTTGCAAAAAATGAGGCCATCACGGCTCGCCTTTAGGTGTCCTCCTCGGGATAGCATCATTTAAAGAACGAGGGTTAGCAGATAAAAAAAGAAAAAAAAAACTGGAAAAAACCGGAAAAAAACAAACCGGAAAAAAAATTCGGGAAAAAATCTGTGAAAAAAAACCGGAGGAGCTTCCCGAAGATGAGGCCATTACGGCTCGCCTATAGGTGTCCTCCTCGGGATAGCGTCATTTAAAGAACGAGGGTCAACAGAACGTAAAAAAAAAATGGAAAAAACCGAAAAAAAAAACAAACCGAAAAAAAATCCGGGAAAAAACTGTGAAAAAAAACCGCAGGAGCTTGCCAAAAATGAGGCCATTACGGCTAGCCTTTAGGGGTCCTCCTCGGAATAAAGTCATTTAAAGAACGAGGGTCAACAGAACGTTTAAAAAAAAAAAACCTGGGAAAAAATAAACCGGAAAAAAACTTTGAAAAAAACCGAAGGAGCTTGCCAAAGATGAGGCCATTATGGCTCGCCTTTAGGTGTACTCCTCGGGATAGCGTCATTTAAAGAACAAGGGTCGGCAGAACGTAAAAAAAAAAAAAAAAAAAAAAAAAAACGAAAAAATCCGGAAAAAATTCGGGAAAAAAACTGTGAAAAAAAAAACTGGAGGAGCTTGCCAAAGATGAGGCCATTACGGCTCGCCTTTAGGTGTCCTCCTCGGGATAGCGTCATTTAAAGATCGAGGGTCAGCAGAACATAAAAAAAAAAATGGAAAAAACCGGAAAAAACAAACCGGAAAAAAAAATCCGGGAAAAAACTGGGGAAAAAAGCCGGAAGAGCTTGCCAAAAATGAGGCCATTACGGCTCGCCTTTAGGTGTCCTCCTCGGGATAGCGTCATTTAAAGAACGAGGGTCAGCACAATGTAAAAAAAAATGGAAAAAACCAGAAAAAAACAAACCGGAAAAAAAACTGTGAAAAAACCGGAGGAGCTAGCCAAAGATGAGGCCATTACGGCTCGCCTTTTGGTGTCCTCCTCGGGATAGCGTCTTTTAAAGAACGAGGGTCAGCAGAACGTTAAAAAAAATGGAAAAAACTGGAAAAAAACAAACCGGAAAAAAAATCCGGGAAAAAACTGTGAAAAAAAACCGGAGGAGCTTCCCAAAGATGAGGCCATTACGGCTCGCTTTTACGTTTCCTCCTTGGGATAGCGTCATTTAAAGAACGAGGGTCAGCAGAACGTAAAAAAAAAATAAACAAAAAAAAAACTGGAAAAAACCAGAAAAAACAAACCGGAAAAAAATCTGGGAAAAAAACTGTGAAAAAATCGGAGGAGCTTGCCAAAGATGAGGCCAGTACGGCTCGCCTTTAGGTGTCCTCCTCGGGATAGCGTCTTTTAATGAACGAGGGTCAGCAGAACGTAATAAAAAAAAAAAAACCGGAAAGATAATCCGGGAAAAAACTGTGAAAAAAAAACGGAGGAGCTTCCTAAAGATGAGGCCATTAGGGCTCACTTTTACGTTTCCTCCTCGGGATAGCGTCATTTAAAGAACGAGGGTCAGCAGAACGTAAAAAAAAAAAAAAAAAAAACCTGGAACAAAACCAGAAAAAAACAAACCGCAGGAGCTTGCAAAAAATGAGGCCATTACGGCTCGCCTTTAGGTGTCCTCCTCGGGATAGAGTCATTTAAAGAATGAGGGTCAGCAGAACGTAAAAAAAAAAACCGGAAAAAATCTGGAAAAAAACTGTGAAAAAAACTGGAGGAGCTTGCCAAAGATGAGGGCATCACGGCTCGCCTTTAGGTGTCCTCCTCGGGATACCGTCATTTAAAGAACGAGGGTCAGCAGATAAAAAAAGAAAAAAAAACTAGAAAAAACCGGAAAAAAACAAACCGGAAAAAAAATTCAGGAAAAAATCTGTGAAAAAAAAACCGGAGGAGCTTCCCGAAGATGAGGCCATTACGGCTCGCCTTTAGGTGTCCTCCTCGGGATAGCGTCATTTAAAGAACGAGGGTCAACAGAACGTAAAAAAAAAAATGGAAAAAACCGAAAAAAAACAAACCGAAAAAAAATCCGGGAAAAAACTGTGAAAAAAACCGGAGGAGCTTGCCAAAAATGAGGCCATTACGGCTAGCCTTTAGGGGTCCTCCTCGGAATAAAGTCATTTAAAGAACGAGGGTCAACAGAACGTTTAAAAAAAAAAACCTGGGAAAAAACAAACCGGAAAAAAAATCGGGAAAAAAACTTTGAAAAAAACCGAAGGAGCTTGCCAAAGATGAGGCCATTATGGCTCGCCTTTAGGTGTACTCCTCGGGATAGCGTCATTTAAAGAACGAGGGTCGGCAGAACGTAAAAAAAAAAAAAAAAAAAGAAAACGAAAAAATCCGGAAAAAATTCGGGAAAAAAACTGTGAAAAAAAAACTGGAGGAGCTTGCCAAAGATGAGGCCATTACAGCTCGCCTTTAGGTGTCCTCCTCGGGATAGCGTCATTTAAAGAACGAGGGTCAGCAGAAAAAAAAAAGGAAAAAAAAACTGGAAAAAACCGGAAAAAAATTCGGAAAAAAACTGTGAAAAAAAACCTGAGGAGCTTGCCAAAGATGAGGCCATTACGGCTCGCCTTTAGGTGTCCTCCTCGGGATAGCGTCATTTAAAGATCGAGGGTCAGCAGAACGTAAAAAAAAAATGGAAAAAACCGGAAAAAACAAACCGGAAAAAAAAATCCGGGAAAAAACTGGGGAAAAAAGCCGGAAGAGCTTGCCAAAAATGAGGCCATTACGGCTCGCCTTTAGGTGTCCTCCTCGGGATAGCGTCTTTTAAAGAACGAGGGTCAGCACAACGTAAAAAAAAATGGAAAAAACCAGAAAAAAACAAACCGGAAAAAAAACTGTGAAAAAACCGGAGGAGCTAGCCAAAGATGAGGCCATTACGGCTCGCCTTTTGGTGTCCTCCTCGGGATAGCGTCTTTTAAAGAACGAGGGTCAGCAGAACGTTAAAAAAAATGGAAAAAACCGGAAAAAAACAAACCGGAAAAAAAAATCCGGGAAAAAACTATGAAAAAAAACCGGAGGAGCTTCCCAAAGATGAGGCCATTACGGCTCGCTTTTACGTTTCCTCCTTGGGATAGCGTCATTTAAAGAACGAGGGTCAGCAGAACGTAAAAAAAAAATAAACAAAAAAAAAACTGGAAAAAACCAGAAAAAACAAACCGGAAAAAAATCTGGGAAAAAAACTGTGAAAAAATCGGAGGAGCTTGCCAAAGATGAGGCCAGTACGGCTCGCCTTTAGGTGTCCTCCTCGGGATAACGTCTTTTAATGAACGAGGGTCAGCAGAACGTAATAAAAAAAAAAAAAACCGGAAAGATAATCCGGGAAAAAACTGTGAAAAAAAAACGGAGGAGCTTCCTAAAGATGAGGCCATTAGGGCTCACTTTTACGTTTCCTCCTCGGGATAGCGTCATTTAAAGAACGAGGGTCAGCAGAACGTAAAAAAAAAAAAAAAAAAACCTGGAACAAAACCAGAAAAAAACAAACCGCAGGAGCTTGCAAAAAATGAGGCCATTACGGCTCGCCTTTAGGTGTCCTCCTCGGGATAGAGTCATTTAAAGAATGAGGGTCAGCAGAACGTAAAAAAAAAAAACCGGAAAAAATCTGGAAAAAAACTGTGAAAAAAACTGGAGGAGCTTGCCAAAGATGAGGGCATCACGGCTCGCCTTTAGGTGTCCTCCTCGGGATACCGTCATTTAAAGAACGAGGGTCAGCAGATAAAAAAAGAAAAAAAAACTAGAAAAAACCGGAAAAAAACAAACCGGAAAAAAAATTCAGGAAAAAATCTGTGAAAAAAAAACCGGAGGAGCTTCCCGAAGATGAGGCCATTACGGCTCGCCTTTAGGTGTCCTCCTCGGGATAGCGTCATTTAAAGAACGAGGGTCAACAGAACGTAAAAAAAAAAATGGAAAAAACCGAAAAAAAACAAACCGAAAAAAAATCCGGGAAAAAACTGTGAAAAAAAACCGGAGGAGCTTGCCAAAAATGAGGCCATTACGGCTAGCCTTTAGGGGTCCTCCTCGGAATAAAGTCATTTAAAGAACGAGGGTCAACAGAACGTTTAAAAAAAAAACCTGGGAAAAAACAAACCGGAAAAAAAATCGGGAAAAAAACTTTGAAAAAAACCGAAGGAGCTTGCCAAAGATGAGGCCATTATGGCTCGCCTTTAGGTGTACTCCTCGGGATAGCGTCATTTAAAGAACGAGGGTCGGCAGAACGTAAAAAAAAAAAAAAAAAAAGAAAACGAAAAAATCCGGAAAAAATTCGGGAAAAAAACTGTGAAAAAAAAACTGGAGGAGCTTGCCAAAGATGAGGCCATTACAGCTCGCCTTTAGGTGTCCTCCTCGGGATAGCGTCATTTAAAGAACGAGGGTCAGCAGAAAAAAAAAAGGAAAAAAAAACTGGAAAAAACCGGAAAAAAATTCGGAAAAAAACTGTGAAAAAAAACCTGAGGAGCTTGCCAAAGATGAGGCCATTACGGCTCGCCTTTAGGTGTCCTCCTCGGGATAGCGTCATTTAAAGATCGAGGGTCAGCAGAACGTAAAAAAAAAATGGAAAAAACCGGAAAAAACAAACCGGAAAAAAAAATCCGGGAAAAAACTGGGGAAAAAAGCCGGAAGAGCTTGCCAAAAATGAGGCCATTACGGCTCGCCTTTAGGTGTCCTCCTCGGGATAGCGTCTTTTAAAGAACGAGGGTCAGCACAACGTAAAAAAAAATGGAAAAAACCAGAAAAAAACAAACCGGAAAAAAAACTGTGAAAAAACCGGAGGAGCTAGCCAAAGATGAGGCCATTACGGCTCGCCTTTTGGTGTCCTCCTCGGGATAGCGTCTTTTAAAGAACGAGGGTCAGCAGAACGTTAAAAAAAATGGAAAAAACCGGAAAAAAACAAACCGGAAAAAAAAATCCGGGAAAAAACTATGAAAAAAAACCGGAGGAGCTTCCCAAAGATGAGGCCATTACGGCTCGCTTTTACGTTTCCTCCTTGGGATAGCGTCATTTAAAGAACGAGGGTCAGCAGAACGTAAAAAAAAAATAAACAAAAAAAAACTGGAAAAAACCAGAAAAAACAAACCGGAAAAAAATCTTGGAAAAAAACTGTGAAAAAATCGGAGGAGCTTGCCAAAGATGAGGCCAGTACGGCTCGCCTTTAGGTGTCCTCCTCGGGATAGCGTCTTTTAAAGAACGAGGGTCAGCAGAACGTAATAAAAAAAAAAAAAAGAAAACGAAAAAATCCGGAAAAAATTCGGGAAAAAAACTGTGAAAAAAAAACTGGAGGAGCTTGCCAAAGATGAGGCCATTACAGCTCGCCTTTAGGTGTCCTCCTCGGGATAGCGTCATTTAAAGAACGAGGGTCAGCAGAAAAAAAAAAGGAAAAAAAAACTGGAAAAAACCGGAAAAAAATTCGGAAAAAAACTGTGAAAAAAAACCTGAGGAGCTTGCCAAAGATGAGGCCATTACGGCTCGCCTTTAGGTGTCCTCCTCGGGATAGCGTCATTTAAAGATCGAGGGTCAGCAGAACGTAAAAAAAAAATGGAAAAAACCGGAAAAAACAAACCGGAAAAAAAAATCCGGGAAAAAACTGGGGAAAAAAGCCGGAAGAGCTTGCCAAAAATGAGGCCATTACGGCTCGCCTTTAGGTGTCCTCCTCGGGATAGCGTCTTTTAAAGAACGAGGGTCAGCACAACGTAAAAAAAAATGGAAAAAACCAGAAAAAAACAAACCGGAAAAAAAACTGTGAAAAAACCGGAGGAGCTAGCCAAAGATGAGGCCATTACGGCTCGCCTTTTGGTGTCCTCCTCGGGATAGCGTCTTTTAAAGAACGAGGGTCAGCAGAACGTTAAAAAAAATGGAAAAAACCGGAAAAAAACAAACCGGAAAAAAAAATCCGGGAAAAAACTATGAAAAAAAACCGGAGGAGCTTCCCAAAGATGAGGCCATTACGGCTCGCTTTTACGTTTCCTCCTTGGGATAGCGTCATTTAAAGAACGAGGGTCAGCAGAACGTAAAAAAAAAATAAACAAAAAAAAACTGGAAAAAACCAGAAAAAACAAACCGGAAAAAAATCTGGGAAAAAAACTGTGAAAAAATCGGAGGAGCTTGCCAAAGATGAGGCCAGTACGGCTCGCCTTTAGGTGTCCTCCTCGGGATAGCGTCTTTTAAAGAACGAGGGTCAGCAGAACGTAATAAAAAAAAAAAAAAAAACCGGAAAGATAATCCGGGAAAAAACTGTGAAAAAAAAAACGGAGGAGCTTCCTAAAGATGAGGCCATTAGGGCTCACTTTTACGTTTCCTCCTCGGGATAGCGTCATTTAAAGAACGAGGGTCAGCAGAACGTAAAAAAAAAAAAAAAAAAAAAAACCTGGAACAAAACCAGAAAAAAACAAACCGGAGGAGCTTGCCAAAGATGAGGCCATTACGGCTCGGCTTTAGGTGTCCTCCTCAGGATAGCGTCATTTAAAGAACGAGGGTGAGCAGAACGTAAAAAAAAAAAAAAAAAAAAAAAAAAAAAAACTGGAATTAACCGGAAAAAAGCAAACCGGAAAAAAAAATCCGGGAAAAAATTGTGAAAAAAACCGCAGGAGCTTGCAAAAAATGAGGCCATTACGGCTCACCTTTAGGTGTCCTCCTCGGGATTGAGTCATTTAAAGAATGAGGGTCAGCAGAACGTAAAAAAAAAAACCGGAAAAAATCTGGAAAAAAACTGTGAAAAAAACTGGAGGAGCTTCCCGAAGATGAGGCCATTACGGCTCGCCTTTAGGTGTCCTCCTCGGGATAGCGTCATTTAAAGAACGAGGGTCAACAGAACGTAAAAAAAATGGAAAAAACCGAAAAAAAACAAACCGAAAAAAAATCCGGGAAAAAACTGTGAAAAAAAACTGGAGGAGCTTTGATGACAAGTCATCTTAGCCTATTTTAACTAGTCTTTTTCTCTTGTTTTCATTAGAATTATGCACTTTCTTGAGCTACAAGCAAGCTAATTGAGTAGATTTTCATGTTTCCCTTGATTGAACCAACCGTATATGAATTCATTACATTTCATGAGGTTTTATGCTATATTTGTTGCATATTATGAAAGAATGAATATCTCATGATTTTGAGCATAGCTTTAATGAGTTTGGTTGATTAATGATAGGTGAAGAAAGCTTGGAGAAAGGTTGAAGCAAAGAGGAATGGCTAGGAGTGAAGGGAGGACAATGGAATAAGTGAAATTGAACCAGGAAGCAAGAAGTTAGCCCCAACGTTAGCCCCCTAACTTGGAGGCTAACGTTGGAACTTGAAATTTCCTCCCTGGCCATCCCACGTTTGCGCCAACGTTAGCCCCCTAACTTGGAGGCTAACGTTGGCACATGAATTCCCCCATGGCCAACCAACGTTTGCGCCAACGTTAGCCCCCTAACTTGGAGGCTAACGTTGGCACATGAAAACACAAGGGAGAGGGGCCAACGTTTGCGCCAACGTTAGCCCCCTAACTTGGAGGCTAACGTTGGCGCCACTAGCATACAAGGCAAGGCCAACGTTAGGGTCAAAGTTAGACCCCTAACGTTGGCACCAACGTGCATACCAGAAAAATGTGTATGCTGCTATGAAAAGTTGGAGCCAAAGTTAGACCCCTAACTTTGGCTCAAACTTTTGGTCCAACTTTTGCTAACTTCAAAACCGGTTCAATTGGTTCACTTCGGTTCTTCTCCAAACTTCAAGAGCAATCAACCAAGGCCTCTTTCAACCCAATTCCACCAAGAGCAAAGGCCCAACTCAAGGCTTGAAGATCATTTGAAGAAAGTGTATAAATAGGATAGAATTCAAGTTCTTTGGGGGGCTTTCCTTTTGGAATTTTCATAATAGTTTTCGCAGAGCTTTTGAACTTTAATTTCTTTGTTTCCATTGCTTTCAATTTCATTTTACATTTGTCTTGGATCTTGGATTGGAGAATTGAAGAAATTCTGTTTAAATCTCAATCTTGGATCTCTCTGTTTCTTTACTTCTAATTGAATTTCATTTCCGGTTAATTGCTCTTGATCTCTTTTCTTTGCAATTTACAATTTCCTTGCAATTGTTCTTGTTGGATCTAGGAAGGCATTGAGATCTAGACTTGGTTTTCTAGTCTCTGGGTCCTGAGATCCAAATCTCCAATTTACATTCTGTTTCTTTCCTTTCTATGTTCATTTACTTTTCTGCTTCATATCCGGTTCAATCCCAATTCCCTTTCCCTCTTCTGTTTGATGCAATTTAATTTTTTCTTGTTTAATTTCTGCAAATCCACATCCCAATCCCCTTTACATTTCAAGCAATTTACATTCCTTGCACTTTAAGATTCCGCAATTTACATTTCTTGCACTTTAAGTTTCTGCCATTTAATTCCTTGTTCCTTAAGATTCAGAAATTTAATTTCCTGCACTATTTACTTTCATGCAATTTACATTCTGCAAATCACAAATCACCCAACCAACACTCGATTCGCTTGACTAAATCAACCACTAAACTAAAATTGCTCAATCCTTCAATCCCTGTGGGATCGACCTCACTCCCGTGAGTTTTTATTACTTGATACGACCCGGTGCACTTGCCGGTTAGTTTTGGGTGTTCTGGGAGAAATTTATTTTTCCTCCAAAATATCTCATCAAGTTTTTGGCGCCGTTACCGGGGATTGATTAGATTGACAATGATTAAGTGAGGTGGTAATCTAGATCAAGCACTTTGTCTTTAATTTTGACTAACCCACTAACTGTTTGAAGTTTTGCCTGAGCTAATAGAAACCTCATTCTAGCAATAGAGTGAAATTTCCTTGGCTCATCCTGCTGAATATGATTTTCATAGCTTGAAAAACAAACGAGAGGAGTGGTTTTCGTTCATTTCTCTCTCAAGTTTGCCAACTGTTTGATACTTTGTGTCAACTGATCCTTCAACCATATCCTGGCCTGAATATGCTCTATCTTCACTTGAATTGGTTGTGACTGTGCAGATCATGGAAGGGAACTCAACAAATTCGAGCAATCATGAGAGTAATACCCCCACCTTGGACGATAATGTAACCCATGGTTCGAAGCAACCATCCATAGCCATGAATGATGTTGCCCAATGGTTTGAAGCTTTTCCGCAAGGAAGCATTATCGGATGGGAAGAATTGATGAATGGACTCCTAGTCAAATTTAACCCATTACAAAGAGTTGTTAAGCAAGAGGCAGAAGTGCATCCATTAGAGAAAGAAATTGAAGGTGCTCGTGCAGTAATAATCCAAAACAAGCAGATGCATCAGCAAACTCTGCAACAACTAGATATGATGGCTAGAAAATTCACTGAATTGAGGCATGCTGTAGTACATACATACAACCTGACTCAAAGCTCATATGGGTGTAATCAAGCTGAACAAAGCTTTGGGGCCATTAACCATGAGCAACAAAGCTATGAGCAACTACAAGCTCCAAGAAATCACTCTAGCATGCTCCAGAACAGGCCTCAGAATGATGTATACAATCCACCTTGGAGAACTCATTCTAATGGGAGAGGGGTTGAAAACCAAAACCAAAGACCAAGGGACTTCAACTGCAACAATCCCAACTTCAAAAATCAACTTAAAACACACCCCCACAACAACAATCACACACACTTCCAACCCCGTCCTACCTCACCATTCACTCAAAATGACCTTAATCAACCACCACAATTGCCTCAACCACTTCCAACCTTTCAAAGGATCTATATTCTAGAAATGCTGATGGAGAGGTCCATCAAAATTCAAGAAATGATGGCAATAGAGCGGGAAGAAATAAAGAAGCATAAAGAGATGATAAGCAAGAACCAGGAGGCTTCACTCAGAAGATTTGAAAGGCAGGTGGAACAATTAGTGCAAAACCTTGCTGAATTGGGTGAGAAAAAAGGGACTCTGAACCCAAAGAGCCATGAAAAGGATGCTGTGTTGAAAGAGAAGGGAGTCATGGAGGAAAATAAGAAGGCTATAGAAAGAGAAATAGAGGGAAGGAAGCCCATAGCAAGAGGAGGAAACCTGAGGCAACAGAAGCCTCAACTTCCATGAGCACAGAGTGAAGGATGTCAAGCTAGTGACAATAAAAGAGCGCTTGTTGGGAGGCAACCCAACCCGAGGTAGTTTTCTGTTCTTAACTATTTTAATAAAAAGGTTAATTAGTTTTATCTATAATGCAAGAAGCTAAGTTTGGTGTTGCACACCAAAACAATCTAAGGGAGAATGAAGGATTCTAAGTTTGGTGTCCACCAAAACCCCATTAAAACACATTCTCACTTTCTGCATAATGTAGGCTTCAAGCATACTGGATGAACTAGTTAGCCATTTTAATGCTTTTCTTAGTTTCCAGTTCTATCACTTTTGAAAAAGAAAAAGAAATTATCACACATGGTTAACCATGGGCAAGGTACTAAGTTTGGTGTTCCCACACCAAAGTAAGTTCAAAAAGCCCGCAAATAAATCATGCAAGCTAACCATTTTTCAAGTGCTTGGGGGACAAGCAACTTTCAATATCATTGCAAAGGTCAATACAAGCTGTTGGAAGGATTAAGCATCATCAACCAAAGAACAAAAGATGAACCTAAAGGCCAGCAATGATGATGATGAGAAAAAGAAAAGCAATTGAACTCCAACAGGTTGTATTGTTAAGTGATTGTTCTACATCAAATATTGCTGTGATTGAAAGTTGGATTGTATCCTTAATTGCCCTGCCTATCTGCATGATGAGATATTTTGTTGAGAAACGAATCTCTCCCAAAACACCCAAAACTAACCGGCAAGTGCACCGGGTCGTATCAAGTAATAAAAACTCACGGGAGTGAGGTCGATCCCACAGGGATTGAAGGATTGAGCAATTTTAGTTTAGTGGTTGATTTAGTCAAGCGAATCAAGATTTGGTTGATGGTTTTGTGACTTGCAGAATTAAATTGCATTGAAGTAAAGAGAACAAGAAATAAATTGCTGAAACGTAAAGAACAAGAGATTAAATGGCGGAAGCTTAGAGTGCAAGAAATGTAAATTGCGGAATCTTAAAGTGCAAGGAATGTAAATTGCTTGAAATGTAAAGGGGATTGGGATGTGGATTTGCAGAAATTAAACAAGGAAAAATTAAATTGCATCAAACAGAAGAGGGAAAGGGAATTGGGATTGAACCGGATCTTGAAGCAGTAAAGTAAATGAACAGAAAAAGCAATAAACAGGGAATTGAAATGAGAAATTCAGATCTCAGGACCCAGAGACTAGAAAACCAAGTCTAGATCTCAATGCCTTCCTAGATCCAACAAGAACAATAGCAAGGGAATTGTAAATTGCAAAGAAAAGAGATGAAGAACAATGAACTGGAAATGGAATTCAATTAACAGTAAAGAAACAGAGAGATCCAAGATTGAGATTGAAACAGAATTTCTTCAATTCTCCAATCCAAGATCCAAGACAAATGTCAAATGAAATTGAAAGCAATTGAAAACAAGAAATTAAAGTTCACCCAAGTTCAAAAGCTCTTCGAAAACTATTATGAAAATTCTAAAAGGAAAGCTCTCTGAATAACTTGAATTCTATCCTATTTATACACTTTCCAAAATGATCTTAAAGCCTTGAGTTGGGCCTTTGTTCTTGGTGGAATTGGGTTGAAAGAGGCCTTGGTTGATTGCTCTTGAAGTTTGAAGAAGAACCAAAGTGAACCAATTGAACCGGTTTTGAAGTTAGCCATAGTTGGACCTAACGTTTGAGCCAAAGTTAGGGGTCTAACTTTGGCTCCAACTTTTCATAGCAGCAAGCAAAATTTACTGGTATGCACGTTGGTGCCAACGTTAGGGGTCTAACTTTGACCCTAACGTTGGCCTTGCTTATATGCTAGTGGCGCCAACGTTAGCCTCCAAGTTAGGGGGCTAACGTTGGCGCAAACGTTGGCCCTTCCCCCTTTGTAATTTATGTGCCAACGTTAGCCTCCAAGTTAGGGGGCTAACGTTGGCGCAAACGTTGGTGCCCAGGGAAAAAGTTTCTCTTGCCAACGTTAGCCTCCAAGTTAGGGGGCTAACGTTGGTTCAAACGTGGGGAGCCCAGGGAGAAATCTTCATGCCTAACGTTAGCCTCCAAGTTAGGGGGCTAACGTTGGGGCTAACTTCATGCCTCCTGGTTCAATTTCACTTATTCCATTGTCCTCTCTTCACTCCTAGCCATTCCTCTTTGTTTCAACCTTTCTCCAAGCTTTCTTCACCTATCATTAATCAACCAAACTCATCAAAGCTATGCTAAAAATCATGAGATATTCATTCTTTCATAATATGCAACAAATATAGCATAAAACCTCATGAAATGGCATAAATTCATATATGGTTGGTTCAATCAAGGGAAACATGAAAATCTACTCAATTAGCTTGCTTGTAGCTCAAGAAAGTGTATAATTCTAATGAAAACAAAAGAAAAAGACTAGTTAAAATAGGCTAAGATGACTTGTCATCACAACACCAAACTTAAAGCTTGCTTGTCCCCAAGCAAGAAATAGATTTATGCTCCAAGGTTCTTTCAATTAAGATGGATTGAGGAACACTTGTAAAGTGCAGTGAGTGAAGTGATCAAGTATCAGTAGGATAAATTCTAAATCATATGCTTATGCAAGGGCTTCAGTGCTCACTAGTCCTCACATATTGGGAGTCGTAGGTCTTAGGATTTTCATCCAAATGGTATCATGGAGATCTCTTTATATGTAATCACCTTGAAGCAGCTTATAGTTTCTGTGCTTTGGCCTCGACTCTAAGTATCATGTCTCAAGGCGGCTTTTTAGATAAGCTTTCAATCAATACTCCTAAACCAGTTGGTCTTAAGGTATTAGGTGTTGAAGCACCCCTAAGGATTTACTTGCTCAAGCCTCTTTCCTTGACACATCTCAACCACAAGCATTTACTAGGATAACAACTCTTTGAGTTTTTGTTTCTTTCTTTCTTTTTCTGCCTAGTAATTGATGCTCAGAGCCTTGGGCCATGTTCTTTTTGCTTTTGTATTTTCTTTATTTTCCTTTGTTTTGTTTGCTGCTTCTTGGATCAATAAATTTTTGAGAATCTCCACAATACTTCTTTGAACTTCATGTCCCGCCTATGAGCTCCCATGCAAGTTTTCACAAGCATGCAACCTCAATACAAAATCACACAACTAGAACTACTACTTCTCCTAATCTTTTGCTTGCCTCAAAATTGTTTAATTCCTCAATCCTTCTTTTCAAAGAACTTTCATGTGATGCATTCTTGAAAAATTGAGTGCAAACAAGTTTTGAAGATAAGAATGTTGTGAATGATCAAGCATCTTGCTTATTGAATCATAAAGAAAGACTATGCTATGCAGGCAGGGGTAAATAAAAAAAACTATGCTATGCAGATAGGCAGGGCAGATCAGAATACAATCCAACTTTCAATTACAGCAACATTTGATGCAAAATAATGACTTAACAATACAACCTGTTGAAGTTTACTTGCTTTCCTTCTTCTCATCATCATCATTACTGGCCTTTAGGTTCGTCTTTTGTTTCTTTGGTTGATGATGCTTAATCCTTCTAACAGCTTGTATGGATCTCTGTAATGATATTGAAAGTTGCTTGTTTCCCAAGCACTTGAAAAATGGTTAGCTTGCATGATTTATTTGCGGGCTTTTTGAACTTACTTTGGTGTGGGGACACCAAACTTAGTACCTTGACGATGCATTAGATTAACCATGTGTGAAACTCTTTTTCTTCTTTTTCAAAAGCAATAAAACTGAAACTAGGAAACAGCAGAATAGTTAACTAGTTTATCCAATATGCTTGAAGCCATCATTATGTAGAAGGTGAGAGTGTGTTTTATGATGAGATTTTGGTGGAACACCAAACTTAGAATCTTTCATTCTCCCTTAGATTGTTTTGGTGTGCAACACCAAACTTAGCTTCTTGCATTATAGATAAAACTAATTAACCTTTTTATTAAACTAGTTATGAACAGAAAACTACCTCGGGTTGGGTTGCCTCCCAACAAGCGCTCTTTTATTGTCACTAGCTTGACATCCTTCACTCTGTGCTCATGGAAGTTGAGGCTTCTGTTGCCTCAGGTTTCCTCCTCTTGCTATGGGCTTCCTTCCCTCTATTTCTCTTTCCATAGCCTTCTTATTTTCCTCCATGACTCCCTTCTCTTTCAACACAGCATCCTTTTCATGGCTCTTTGGGTTCAGAGTCCCCTTTTTCTCACCCAATTCAGCAAGGTTTTGCACTAATTGTTCCACCTGCCTTTCAAGTCTTCTGAGTGAAGCCTCCTGGTTCTTGCTTATCATCTCTTGATGCTTCTTTATTTCTTCCCGCTCTATTGCCATCATTTCTTGAATTTTGATGGACCTTTCCATCAGCATTTCTAGAATATAGATCCTTTGAAAGGTTGGAAGTGGTTGTGGCAATTGTGGTGGTTGATGAAGGTCATTTTGAGTGAATGGTGAGGTAGGACGAGGTTGGAAGTGTGTGTGATTGTTGTTGTGGGGGTGTGTTTTAAGTTGGTTTTTGAAGTTGGGATTGTTGCAGTTGAAGTCCCTTGGTCTTTGGTTTTGGTTCTCAACCCCCCTCCCATTAGAATGAGTTCTCCAAGGTGGAGTGTACACATCATTCTGAGGCCTGTTCTGATGCATGCTGGAGTGATTGCTTGGAGCTTGTAGTTGCTCATAGCTTTGTTGCTCATGGTTAATGACCCCAAAGCTTTGTTCATCTTGATTACACCCATATGAGCTTTGAGTCAGGTTGTATGTATGTACTACAACATGTCTCAACTCAATGATTTTTCTAGCCATCATATCTAATTGTTGTAGAGTCTGCTGATGCATCTGCTTGTTTTGGCTTATTACTGCACGAGCACCTTCAATTTCTTTCTCTACTGGATGCACTTCTGCCTCTTGCTTAACAACTCTTTGTGATGGGTTAAATTTGACTAGGAGTCCATTCATCAATTCTTCCCATCCGATAATGCTTCCTTGTGGAAAAGCTTCAAACCATTGGGCAACATCATTCATGGCTATGGATAGTTGCTTCGAGCTATGGGTTACATTATCATCCATGGTGGGGGTATTACTCTCATGATTGCTAGGATTTGTTGAGTTCCCTTCCATGATCTGCACAGTCACAACCAATTCAAGTGAAGATAGAGCATATTCAGGCCAGGGTATGATTGAAGGATCAATTGACACAAAGTATCAAACAGTTAGCAAACTTGAGAGAGAAATGAACGAAAACCACTCCTCTCGTTTGTTTTTCAAGCTATGAAAATCATATTCAGCAGGATGAGCCAAGGAAATTTCACTCTATTGCTAGAATGAGGTTTCTATTAACTCAGGCAAAACTTCAAACAGTTAGTGGGTTAGTCAAAATTAAAGAAAAAGTGCTTGATCTAGATTACCACCTCACTTAATTATTGTCAATCTAATCAATCCCCGGCAACGGCGCCAAAAAACTTGATGAGATATTTTGTTGAGAAACGAATCTCTCCCAAAACACCCAAAACTAACCGGCAAGTGCACCGGGTCGTATCAAGTAATAAAAACTCACGGGAGTGAGGTCGATCCCACAGGGATTGAAGGATTGAGCAATTTTAGTTTAGTGGTTGATTTAGTCAAGCGAATCAAGATTTGGTTGATGGTTTTGTGACTTGCAGAATTAAATTGCATTGAAGTAAAGAGAACAAGAAATAAATTGCTGAAACGTAAAGAACAAGAGATTAAATGGCGGAAGCTTAGAGTGCAAGAAATGTAAATTGCGGAATCTTAAAGTGCAAGGAATGTAAATTGCTTGAAATGTAAAGGGGATTGGGATGTGGATTTGCAGAAATTAAACAAGGAAAAATTAAATTGCATCAAACAGAAGAGGGAAAGGGAATTGGGATTGAACCGGATCTTGAAGCAGTAAAGTAAATGAACAGAAAAAGCAATAAACAGGGAATTGAAATGAGAAATTCAGATCTCAGGACCCAGAGACTAGAAAACCAAGTCTAGATCTCAATGCCTTCCTAGATCCAACAAGAACAATAGCAAGGGAATTGTAAATTGCAAAGAAAAGAGATGAAGAACAATGAACCGGAAATGGAATTCAATTAACAGTAAAGAAACAGAGAGATCCAAGATTGAGATTGAAACAGAATTTCTTCAATTCTCCAATCCAAGATCCAAGACAAATGTCAAATGAAATTGAAAGCAATTGAAAACAAGAAATTAAAGTTCACCCAAGTTCAAAAGCTCTCCGAAAACTATTATGAAAATTCTAAAAGGAAAGCTCTCTGAATAACTTGAATTCTATCCTCTTTATACACTTTCCAAAATGATCTTCAAGCCTTGAGTTGGGCCTTTGTTCTTGGTGGAATTGGGTTGAAAGAGGCCTTGGTTGATTGCTCTTGAAGTTTGAAGAAGAACCAAAGTGAACCAATTGAACCGGTTTTGAAGTTAGCCATAGTTGGACCTAACGTTTGAGCCAAAGTTAGGGGTCTAACTTTGGCTCCAACTTTTCATAGCAGCAAGCAAAATTTACTGGTATGCACGTTGGTGCCAACGTTAGGGGTCTAACTTTGACCCTAACGTTGGCCTTGCTTATATGCTAGTGGCGCCAACGTTAGCCTCCAAGTTAGGGGGCTAACGTTGGCGCAAACGTTGGCCCTTCCCCCTTTGTAATTTATGTGCCAACGTTAGCCTCCAAGTTAGGGGGCTAACGTTGGCGCAAACGTTGGTGCCCAGGGAAAAAGTTTCTCTTGCCAACGTTAGCCTCCAAGTTAGGGGGCTAACGTTGGTTCAAACGTGGGGAGCCCAGGGAGAAATCTTCATGCCTAACGTTAGCCTCCAAGTTAGGGGGCTAACGTTGGGGCTAACTTCATGCCTCCTGGTTCAATTTCACTTATTCCATTGTCCTCTCTTCACTCCTAGCCATTCCTCTTTGTTTCAACCTTTCTCCAAGCTTTCTTCACCTATCATTAATCAACCAAACTCATCAAAGCTATGCTCAAAATCATGAGATATTCATTCTTTTATAATATGCAACAAATATAGCATAAAACCTCATGAAATGGCATAAATTCATATATGGTTGGTTCAATCAAGGGAAACATGAAAATCTACTCAATTAGCTTGCTTGTAGCTCAAGAAAGTGTATAATTCTAATGAAAACAAAAGAAAAAGACTAGTTAAAATAGGCTAAGATGACTTGTCATCACTGCATAGTATAATTTCTTTCTATATACCCCTGCCTGCATGCATAGTATAATTTCTCTCTTTATAATTCAATAAGCAAGATGTTTGATCATTCACAACATTCTCATCTTCAAAACTTGTTTGCACTCAATTTCCAAGAAATGCATCACATGAAAGTTCTTTAAAAAGAAGGATTGAGGAATCAAACAATTTCGAGGGAATCAAAAGATTAGGAGAAGTGGTGGTTCTAGTTGTATGATTTTGTATTGAGGTTGCATGCTTGTGAAAACTTGCATGGGAGCTCATAGGCGGGACATGAAGTTCAAAGAAGTATTGTGGAGAATCTCAAAAACTTATTGATCTGAGAAGCAGCAAACAAAACAAAAGAAAGAAAAGAAAATACAAAAACAAAAAGAATATGGCCCAAGGCTCTGAGCATCAATTACTAGGCAGAAAAAGAAAGAAAGAAACAAAAACTCAAAGAGTTGTTATCCTAGTAAATGCTTGTGGTTGAAGTGTGTCAAGGAAAGAGGCTTGAGCAAGTAAATCCTTAGGGGTGCTTTAACACCTAATACCTTAAAACCAACTGGTTTAGGAGTATTGATTGAAAGCTTATCTAAAGAGCCGCTTTGAGACATGATACTTAGAGTCGAGGCCAAAGCACAGAAACTATAAACTGCTTCAAGGTGATTACATATAAAGAGATCTCCATGGTACCATTTGGATGAAAATCCTAAGACCTACGACTCCCAATATGTAAGGACTAGTGAGCACTGAAACCCTTGCATGAGCATATGATTTAGAGTTTACCCCACTGATACTTGATCACTTCACTCACTGCACTTTACAAGTGTTCCTCAATCCATCTTAATTAAAAGAATCTTGGAGCATAAATTTATTTCTTGCTTGGGGACAAGCAAGCATTAAGTTTGGTGTTGTGATGACAAGTCATCTTAGCCTATTTTAACTAGTCTTTTTCTCTTGTTTTCATTAGAATTATGCACTTTCTTGAGCTACAAGCAAGCTAATTGAGTAGATTTTCATGTTTCCCTTGATTGAACCAACCATATATGAATTCATGCCATTTCATGAGGTTTTATGCTATATTTGTTGCATATTATGAAAGAATGAATATCTCATGATTTTGAGCATAGCTTTGATGAGTTTGGTTGATTAATGATAGGTGAAGAAAGCTTGGAGAAAGGTTGAAGCAAAGAGGAATGGCTAGGAGTGAAGAGAGGACAATGGAATAAGTGAAATTGAACCAGGAAGCAAGAAGTTAGCCCCAAAGTTAGCCCCCTAACTTGGAGGCTAATGTTGGAACTTGAAATTTCCTCCCTGGCCATCCCACGTTTGCGCCAACGTTAGCCCCCTAACTTGGAGGCTAACGTTGGCACATGAATTCCCCCATGGCCATCCAACGTTTGCGCCAACGTTAGCCCCCTAACTTGGAGGCTAACGTTGGCACATGAAAACACAAGGGAGAGGGGCCAACGTTTGCGCCAACGTTAGCCCCCTAATTTGGAGGCTAACGTTGGCGCCACTAGCATACAAGGCAAGGCCAACGTTAGGGTCAAAGTTAGACCCCTAACGTTGGCACCAACGTGCATACCAGAAAAATGTGTTTGCTGCTATGAAAAGTTGGAGCCAAAGTTAGACCCCTAACTTTGGCTCAAACTTTTGGTCCAACTTTTGCTAACTTCAAAACCGGTTCAATTGGTTCACTTCAGTTCTTCTCCAAACTTCAAGAGCAATCAACCAAGGCCTCTTTCAACCCAATTCCACCAAGAGCAAAGGCCCAACTCAAGGCTTGAAGATCATTTGAAGAAAGTGTATAAATAGGATAGAATTCAAGTTCTTTGGGGGGCTTTCCTTTTGGAATTTTCATAATAGTTTTCGGAGAGCTTTTGAACTTTAATTTCTTTGTTTCCATTGCTTTCAATTTCATTTTACATTTGTCTTGGATCTTGGATTGGAGAATTGAAGAAATTCTGTTTAAATCTCAATCTTGGATCTCTCTGTTTCTTTACTTCTAATTGAATTTCATTTCCGGTTAATTGCTCTTGATCTCTTTTCTTTGCAATTTACAATTTCCTTGCAATTGTTCTTGTTGGATCTAGGAAGGCATTGAGATCTAGACTTGGTTTTCTAGTCTCTGGGTCCTGAGATCCAAATCTCCAATTTACATTCTGTTTCTTTCCTTTCTATGTTCATTTACTTTTCTGCTTCATATCCGGTTCAATCCCAATTCCCTTTCCCTCTTCTGTTTGATGCAATTTAATTTTTCCTTGTTTAATTTCTGCAAATCCACATCCCAATCCCCTTTACATTTCAAGCAATTTACATTCCTTGCACTTTAAGATTCCGCAATTTACATTTCTTGCACTTTAAGTTTCTGCCATTTAATTCCTTGTTCCTTAAGATTCAGAAATTTAATTTCCTGCACTATTTACTTTCATGCAATTTACATTCTGCAAATCACAAATCACCCAACCAACACTCGATTCGCTTGACTAAATCAACCACTAAACTAAAATTGCTCAATCCTTCAATCCCTGTGGGATCGACCTCACTCCCGTGAGTTTTTATTACTTGATACGACTCGGTGCACTTGCCGGTTAGTTTTGGGTGTTCTGGGAGAAATTTATTTTTCCTCCAAAATATCTCATCAAGCTTGCCAAAAATGAGGCCATTACGGCTAGGCTTTAGGGGTCCTCCTCAAGATAAAGTCATTTAAAGAACGAGGGTCAACAGAACGTTTAAAAAAAAACCTGGAAAAAAACAAACCGGAAAAAAAATCTGGAAAAAAACTGTGAAAAAAACCGAAGGAGCTTGCCAAAGATGAGGCCATTATGGCTCGCCTTTAGGTGTACTCCTCGGGATAGCGTCATTTAAAGAACGAGGGTCGGCAGAACGTAAAAAAACAAAAAAAAAAAACGAAAAAAACCGGAAAAAATTCAGGAAAAAAAAACTGGAGGAGCTTCCCAAAGATGAGGCCATTACGGCACGCCTTTAGGTGTCCTCCTCGGGATAGCGTCATTTAAAGATCGAGGGTCAGCAGAACGTAAAAAAAAAAGGAAAAAACCGAAAAAAACAAACCGGAAAAAAAATCCGGGAAAAAACTGGGGAAAAAAGCCGGAAGAGCTTGCCAAAAATGAGGCCATTATGGCTCGCCTTTAGGTGTCCTCCTCGGGATAGCGTCATTTAAAGAACGAGGGTCAGCACAACGTAAAAAAAATGGAAAAAACCAGAAAAAAACAAACCGGAAAAAAAACTATGAAAAAACCGGAGGAGCTTGCCAAAGATGAGGCCATTACGGCTCGCCTTTTGGTGTCCTCCTCGGGATAGCGTCTTTTAAAGAACGAGGGTCAGCAGAACGTTAAAAAAAATGGAAAAAACCGGAAAAAACAAACCGGAAAAAAAAATCCGGGAAAAAACTGTGAAAAAAAACCGGAGGAGCTTCCCAAAGATGAGGCCATTACGGCTCGCTTTTACGTTTCCTCCTTGGGATAGCGTCATTTAAAGAACGAGGGTCAGCAGAACGTAAAAAAAAAATAAATAAAAAAAAACTGGAAAAAACCAGAAAAAACAAACCGGAAAAAAATCTGGGAAAAAAACTGTGAAAAAATCGGAGGAGCTTGCCAAAGATGAGGCCATTACGGCTCGCCTTTAGGTGTCCTCCTCGGGATAGCGTCTTTTAAAGAACGAGGGTCAGCAGAACGTAATAAAAAAAAAAAACCAGAAAGATAATCCGGGAAAAAACTGTGAAAAAAAAACGGAGTAGCTTCCTAAAGATGAGGCCATTAGGGCTCACTTTTACGTTTCCTCCTCGGGATAGCGTCATTTAAAGAACGAGGGTCAGCAGAACGTAAAAAAAAAAAAAAACCTGGAACAAAACCAGAAAAAAACAAACCGGAGGAGCTTGCCAAAGATGAGGCCATTACGGCTCGGCTTTAGGTGTCCTCCTCGGGATAGCGTCATTTAAAGAACGAGGGTCAGCACAACGTAAAAAAAAATGGAAAAAACCAGAAAAAAACAAACCGGAAAAAAACTGTGAAAAAACCGGAGGAGCTTGCCAAAGATGAGGCCATTACGGCTCGCCTTTTGGTGTCCTCCTCGGGATAGCGTGATGAGTATTTTGGTGAAAAATAAATTTCTCCCAAAACACACAAATCTAACCGGCAAGTGCACCGGGTCGCATCAAGTAATAATAACTCACGGGAGTGAGGTCGATCCCACAGGGATTGATGGATCAAGCAACTTTAGTGGGTGATTAGTTTAGTCAAGCTAACATAGAGTGAATTGTGTGAAGTTGAGCAACAGAAAGTAAAAATTGCAGGGAAATTAAAGTTGCAGAAAGTAAAATTGCAAGTAAGTTAAAGAACAAGAAAGTAAAATAGCTGAAACTTAAATTGCAAGAAAAGTAAAGGGGCTGGGGTGTTGGAAATTAAAAAGAGCAATAGATCACGCAACTGGAAATTTAAATTGCAGGAAGAATAAAGGAAATTGGATGCTGGGAATCAAAACAGAATTGAAATTTTGAAGTGCAGTGAATTAAAAGCAGCAAGAAAAACAAAGAGAAATATCAGAGGGAGAATGAAACAGAACACCTTCAATTCTCCACCCAAGATTCAAAACAAAGAAAATTAAAGAGAGAGCTCTCAAATTCTGGTGCTCCTTAGTGGAGCCAGCCTCCACACAAATATGAAAATGATGCCTTATATAGGCTTTACAAAATGGAAATGAAAATGAAATTAAAAACAAATTACAATTAAATGAAATTCCTATTTTATCTATTTCTTGTGCCTTTGAGTGATGATCATTTAGGCCCTTGCTCTTGATGGAATTGGGTTGATAAAGGCCTTGGTTGATTGCTCTTGGAGTTTGAAGAGGAACCGAATTGAACCGGGTTGAGTTTGCAAAAGTTGGACCAAAAGTTGGAGCTAAAGTTAGGGGTCTAACTTTGGCTCCAACTTTTCATAGCAGCCCACAAAACTTGCTGGTATGAACGTTGGTGCCAACGTTAGGGGTCTAACTTTGACCCTAACGTTGGCCTCCCTTATGCACATTTATGGCGCCAAATTTGTCCTCTTGTCATGTTGCCAATTTTATGCCCAATATAGACTATCATATATGGTTGGAAAACTCTGAATGTCAGCTTTCTAACCCACTTGGAATCACTTCAATTGGACATCTACAACTCAAGTTATGATCATTTGAAGAGGGCATGGTCGCTGGCTTTGGTGTGCAGCGTTTGAGGTAACGTTTGCCTCAAACGTTGGCGAAAACGCCAGTTCTGGAGGCTCAAAGGTATTGTCCACCCCATACTATTATACATTGTTGGAAAGCCCTGGATGTCTACTTTCCAATGCCGTTGGGAGCACATCAATTGGAGCTCTACAGCTCGAGTTATACTCCATCGAAGGTGCAGAGGTCAAGTGGCCTCACTGCAGGTTGCCACCATGTTCATTTATGCACATTGCGGGGCAGTTTTCTCCCTCAATTTTAGTGTCCACCATGCAGTGCCATATATGCTTGGAAAGCTCTTGATTCCTACTTTCCAATGCTTCTTGAATCACCTCATTTGGAGCTCTGTAGCTCAAGTTATTCTTGTTGGAAGTATACCCCTTCAAGTTGTTGTGGTGTGTGGCGCCAACGTTAGCCTCAAAGTTAGGGGGCTAACGTTGGCGCAAACTTTTGCTCCTCCCCTTGTGAATTTCATGTGCCAACGTTAGCCACCAAGTTAGGGGGCTAACGTTGGCGCAAACTTTTGGTGCCCAGGGGTGAATTTCATGTGCCAATGTTAGCCTCCAAGTTAGGGGTCTAACTTTGAGGCTAACTTTTCACCCAAAAGTTTTTGCTTCCTGGTTCAACTTATTCCATTGTCCTCTCTTTACTCCTAGCCATTCCTTCTTGCTTCACCCTTTCTCCAAGCCTTCTTCACCTATCATTAATCAACCAAACACATCAAAGCTATGCTCAAAATCATGAGATATTCATTCTTTCATAATATGTGACAATTTTAGCATAAAACCTCATGAAATAGCATGAATTCATACATGGTTGATTAAATCAAAGGAAGCATGAAAATCTACCCACTTGGCTTGCTTATGGCTCAAGAAAGTGCATAAAACCTATTGAAAACAAAGGAGAAAGGCATAGAAAAACATGACATGATGACATGTCATCACAACACCAAACTTAAACCTTGCTTGTCCCCAAGCAAGAAAAAACCTGGAACATAACCAGAAAAACATACCGAAAAAAATCTGGAAAAAAAACTGTGAAAAAAACCGGAGGAGCTTGCCAAAGATGAGGCCATTACGGCTCACCTTTAAGTGTCCTCCTCAGGAAAGCGTCATTTAAAGAACGAGTGTCAGCAGAACGTAAAAAAAAAATAAAAAAAAACTGGAAGAAACCGGAAAAAACCGGAAAAAACAAACCGGAAAAAAAATCTGGGAAAAAACTGTGAAAAAAAATCGGAGGAGCTTGCCAAAGATGAGGCCATTACGGCACGCCTTTACGTTTCCTCCTCGGGATAGCGTCATTTAAAGAACGACGGTCAGCAGAACGTAAAAAAAAAAAAAAAAAAAAAAAAACTGGAAAAAACCAGAAAAAAACAAACCGGAAAAAAATCTGGGAAAAAAACTGTGAAAAAACCGGAGGAGCTTGCCAAAGATGAGGCCATTACGGCTCGCCTTTTGGTGTCCTCCTCGGGATAGCGTCTTTTAAAGAATGAGGGTCAGCAGAACGTTAAAAAAAATGGAAAAAACCGGAAAAAAACAAACCGGAAAAAAATCCGGGAAAAAAACTGTGAAAAAAAATCGGAGGAGCGTGCCAAAAATGAGGCCATTACGGCTCGCCTTTAGGTGTCCTCCCCAGAAAAAAATCCGGGAAAAAACTGTGAAAAAAACCGGAGGAGCTTCCCAAAGATGAGGCCATTACGGCTCGCCTTTAGGTGTCCTCCTCAGGATAGCGTCATTTAAAGAACGAGGGTCAGCAGAACATAAAAAAAAATAAAAAAAAACTGGAAGAAACCGAAAAAAACAATCCGGGAAAAAATTGTGAAAAAAACCTGAGGAGCTTGCCAAAAATGAGGCCATAATGGCTCGCCTTTAGGTGTCCTCCTCGGGATAGCGTCATTTAAAGAATGAGGGTCAGCAGAACGTAAAAAAAAAAAAAAAAAAAAAAAAAAAACTTGAAAAAAACTGGAAAAAAAACCGGAAAAAAACAAACCGAAAAAAAAATTTGGGAAAAAAACTGTGAAAAAAGCCGGAGGAGCTTGCCAAAAATGAGGCCATTACGGCTCGCCTTTAGGTGTCCTCCTCGGGATAGCGTCATTTAAAGAACGAGTGTCAGCACAACGTAAAAAAAAATGGAAAAAACCAAAAAAAAGCAAACCAGAAAAAAACTGTGAAAAAACTGGAGGAGCTTGCCAAAGATGAGGCCATTACGGCTCACCTTTAGGTGTCCTCCTCGGGATAGCGTCTTTTAAAGAACGAGGGTTAGCAGAACGTTAAAAAAAAAAAAAGAAACTTGAAAAAAACTGGAAAAAAAACCGGAAAAAAACAAACCGGAAAAAAAATTTGGGAAAAAAACTGTGAAAAAATCCGGAGGAGCTTGCCAAAAATGAGGCCATTACGGCTCGCCTTTAGGTGTCCTCCTCGGGATAGCGTCATTTAAAGAACGAGGGTCAGCACAACGTAAAAAAAAAAAAAAGGAAAAAACCAGAAAAAAACAAACCGGAAAAAAAACTGTGAAAAAACCGGAGGAGCTTGCCAAAGATGAGGCCATTACGGCTCGCCTTTAGGTGTCCTCCTCGGGATAGCGTCTTTTAAAGAACGAGGGTCAGCAGAACGTTTAAAAAAAAAAATTCGGAAAAACCGGAAAAAAAAATCCGAGAAAAAAACTGTGAAAAAAAACCGGAGTAGCTTCCCAAAGATGAGGCCATTACGGCTCGCTTTCACATTTCCTCCTTGGGATAGCGTCATTTAAAGAACGAGGGTCTGCAGATCGTAAAAAAAAAAAAAAAAAAAAAAAAAACCTGGAACATAACCAGAAAAACATACCGAAAAAAATCTGGAAAAAAAAACTGTGAAAAAAATCGGAGGAGCTTGCCAAAGATGAGGCCATTACAGCTCACCTTTAGGTGTCCTCCTCAGGATAGCGTCATTTAAAGAACGAGTGTCAGTAGAACGTAAAAAAAAAAAAAAAAAAAAACTGGAAGAAACCGGAAAAAACAAACCGGAAAAAAATCCGGAAAAAAATTGTGAAAAAAACCGGAGGAGCTTGCCAAAAATGAGGCCATTACGGCTCGCCCTTAGGTGTCCTCCTCGGGATAGCGTCATTTAAAGAACGAGGGTCAGCAGAACGTAATAAAAAAAAAAAAAAAAAACCGGAAAAAAAATTCGGGAAAAAAACTGTGAAAAAAAACCGGATGAGCTTGCCAAAAATGAGGCCATTACTGCTCGCCTTTAGGTGTCCTCCTCGGGATAGCGTCATTTAAAGAATGAGGGTCAGCAGAATGTAAAAAAAAAAAAAGAAAAAAAAATCCGGGAAAATAACTGTGAAAAAAAACCGGAGGAGCGTGCCAAAAATGAGGCCATTACGGCTCGCCTTTAGGTGTCCTCCCCGGAAAAAAATCTGGGAAAAAACTGTGAAAAAAAACCGGAGGAGCTTCCCAAAGATGAGGCCATTACGGCACGCTTTTACGTTTCCTCCTTGGGATAGCGTCATTTAAAGAACGAGGGTCAGTAGAACGTAAAAAAAAATAAAATAAAAAAAATGGAAAAAACCAGAAAAAAACAAACCGGAAAAAAATCTGGGAAAAAAACTGTGAAAAAACCGGAGGAGCTTGCCAAAGATGAGGCCATTACGGCTCGCCTTTAGGTGTCCTCCTCGGGATAGCGTCATTTAAAGAACGAGGGTCAGCAGAACGTAAAAAAAAATAAATAAAAAAAAACTGGAAAAAAAAACCTCGAACAAAACCAGAAAAAAACAAACCGAAAAAAAATCTGGGAAAAAAACTGTGAAAAAAACCGGAGGAGCTTGCCAAAGATGAGGCCATTACAGCTCGCCTTTAGGTGTCCTCCTCAGGATAGCGTCATTTAAAGAACGAGGGTCAGCAGAACGTAAAAAAAAATAAAAAAAAAACTGGAAGAAACCGGAAAAAACAATCCGGGAAAAATTTGTGAAAAAAACCTGAGGAGCTTGCTAAAAATGAGGCCATAACGGCTCGCCTTTAGGTGTCCTCCTCGGGATAGCGTCATTTAAAGAATGAGGGTCAGCAGAACGTAAAAAAAAAAAAAAAAAAAACTTGAAAAAAACTGGAAAAAAACCGGAAAAAAACAAACCGAAAAAAAAAATTTGGGAAAAAAACTGTGAAAAAAGCCGGAGGAGCTTGCCAAAAATGAGGCCATTACGGCTCGCCTTTAGGTGTCCTCCTCGGAATAGCGTCATTTAAAGAACGAGTGTCAGCACAACGTAAAAAAAAAAAAAAGGAAAAAACCAGAAAAATACAAACTGGAAAAAAAAACTGTGAAAAAACCGGAGGAGCTTGCCAAAGATGAGGCCATTACGGCTCGCCTTTAGGTGTCCTCCTCGGGATAGCGTCTTTTAAAGAACGAAGGTCAGCAGAACGTTAAAAAACAAACCGGAAAAAAAATCTGGGAAAAAAACTGTGAAAAAAATCGGAGGAGCGTGCCAAAAATGAGGCCATTACGGCTCGCTTTTACGTTTCCTCCTTGGGATAGCGTCATTTAAAGAACGAGGGTCAGTAGAACGTAAAAAAAAATAAATAAATAAATAAAAACTGGAAAAAACCAGAAAAAAACAAACCGGAAAAAAATCTGGGAAAAAATTTGTGAAAAAACCGGAGGAGCTTGCCAAAGATGAGGCCATTACGGCTCGCCTTTAGGTGTCCTCCTCGGGATAGCGTCTTTTAAAGAACGAGGGTCAGCAGAACGTAAAAAAAAAAAAAATAAAAAATAAAAAAAAAATACCTGGAACAAAACCAGAAAAAAACAAATCGAAAAAAAATTTGGGAAAAAAACTGTGAAAAAAACCGGAGGAGCTTGCCAAAGATGAGGCCATTACGGCTCGCCTTTAGGTGTCCTCCTCAGGATAGCGTCATTTAAAGAACGAGGGTCAGCAGAACGTAAAAAAAAAGTAAAAAAAAACTGGAAGAAACCGGAAAAAACAAACCGGAAAAAATTCTGGAAAAAAAACTGTGAAAAAATCGGAGGAGCTTGCCAAAGATGAGGCCATTACGGCTCGCCTTTAGGTGTCCTCCTCGGGATAGCGTCTTTTAAAGAACGAGGGTCAGCAAAACGTATAAAAAAAAAATTCGAAAAAAAATCCGGGAAAAAACTGTGAAAAAAAAAAACGGAGGAGCTTCCTAAAGATGAGACCATTACGGCTCACTTTTACGTTTCCTCCTCGTGATAGCGTCATTTAAAGAATGAGGGTCAGCATAATGTAAAAAAAAAAAAAACTGTGAAAAAAACCGGAGGAGCTTGCCAAAAATTAGGTCATTACGGCTCGCCTTTAGGTGTCCTCCTCAGGATAGCGTCATTTAAAGAACGAGGGTCAGCAGAAGGTTAAAAAAAATGGAAAAAACCTTAAATAAAGAAACTGGAGAAAATTCTGGGAAAATAACTGTGAAAAAAACCGGAGGAGCTTGCCAAAAATGAGGCCATAACGGCTCGCCTTTAGGTGTCCTCCTCGGGATAGCGTCATTTAAAGAATGAGGGTCAGCAGAACGTTAAAAAAAAAAAAAAAAAGAAACTTGAAAAAAACTGGAAAAAAAACCGGAAAAAAAAATTTGGGAAAAAACTGTGAAAAAAGCCGGACGAGCTTGCCAAAAATGAGGCCATTACGGCTCGCCTTTAGGTGTCCACCTCGGGATAGCGTCATTTAAAGAACGAGGGTCAGTATAACGTAAAAAAATAAATAAATAAAAAAAACTGGAAAAAACCAGAAAAACAAACCGGAAAAAAATCTGGGAAAAAAACTGTGAAAAAATCGGAGGAGCTTGCCAAAGATGAGGCCATTACGGCTCGCCTTTAGGTGTCCTCCTCGGGATAGCGTCTTTTATAGAACGAGGGTTAGCAGAACGGTAAAAAAAAAACTGGAAAAAACCGGAAAAAAAACAAACCGGAAAAAAAAATCCGGGAAAAAAACTGTGAAAAAAAACCGGAGGAGCGTGCCAAAAATGAGGCCATTACGGCTCGCCTGTAGGTGTCTTCCCCGGAAAAAAATCCGGGAAAAAACTGTGAAAAAAACCGGAGGAGCTTCCCAAAGATGAGGCCATTACGGCTCGCTTTTACGTTTCCTCCTTGGGATAGCGTCATTTAAAGAACGAGGGTCAGCAGAACGTAAAAAAAAAAATAAATAAAAAAAAACTGGAAAAAACCAGAAAAAACAATCCGGAAAAATATCTGGGAAAAAAACTGTGAAAAAATCGGAGGAGCTTGCCAAAGATGAGGCCATTACGGCTCGCCTTTAGGTGTCCTCCTCGGGATAGTGTCTTTTAAAGAACGAGGGTCAGCAGAACTTAAAAAAAAAAAAAAAAAAAAAAAAAAAAAAAAAAAAAAAACGGAAAGAAAATCCGGGAAAAAACTGTGAAAAAAAAACGGAGGAGCTTCCTAAAGATGAGGCCATTAGGGCTCTCTTTTACATTTCCTCCTCGGGATAGCGTCATTTAAAGAACGAGGGTCAGCAGAACGTAAAAAAAAAAAAAACCTGGAACAAAATCAGAAAAAAACAAACCGGAGGAGCTTGCCAAAGATGAGGCCATTACGGCTCGGCTTTAGGTGTCCTCCTCAGGATAGCGTCATTTAAAGAACGAGGGTGAGCAGAACATAAAAAAAAAAAAAAAAAAAAACTGGAATTAACCGGAAAAAACAAACCGGAAAAAAAAATCCGGGAAAAAATTGTGAAAAAAACCGGAGGAGCTTGCAAAAAATGAGGCCATTACGGCTTGCCTTTAGGTGTCCTCCTCGGGATAGAGTCATTTAAAAAATGAGGGTCAACAGAACGTAAAAAAAGAAAAAAACCGGAAAAAAATCTGGAAAAAAACTGTGAAAAAAACTGGAGGAGCTTGCCAAAGATGAGGCCATCACGGCTCGCCTTTAGGTGTCCTCCTCGGGATAGCGTCATTTAAAGAACGAGGGTTAGCAGATAAAAAAAGAAAAAAAAAACTGGAAAAAAACCGGAAAAAAACAAACCGGAAAAAAAATTCGGGAAAAAATCTGTGAAAAAAACCGGAGTAGCTTCCCGAAGATGAGGCCATTACGGCTCGCCTTTAGGTGTCCTCCTCGGGATAGCGTCATTTAAAGAACGAGGGTCAACAGAACGTAAAAAAAAATGGAAAAAATCGAAAAAAAACAAACCGAAAAAAAATCCGGGAAAAAACTGTGAAAAAAAGCCGGAGGAGCTTGCCAAAAATGAGGCCATTACGGCTAGCCTTTAGGGGTCCTCCTCGGGATAAAGTCATTTAAAGAACGAGGGTCAACAGAACGTTTAAAAAAAAAACCTGGAAAAAAACAAACCGGAAAAAAAATCTGGAAAAAAACTGTGAAAAAAACCGAAGGATCTTGCCAAAGATGAGGCCATTATGGCTCGCCTTTAGGTGTACTCCTCGGGATAGCGTCATTTAAAGAACGAGGGTTGGCAGAACGTAAAAAAAAAAAAAAAAAAAAAAACGAAAAAAACCGGAAAAAATTCGGGAAAAAAACTGTGAAAAAAAAACTGGAGGAGCTTGCCAAAGATGAGGCCATTACGGCTCGCCTTTAGGTGTCCTCCTCGGGATAGCGTCATTTAAAGAACGAGGGTCAGCAGAAAAAAAAAAGGAAAAAAAAACTGGAAAAAACCGGAAAAAAATTCGGGAAAAAAACTGTGAAAAAAAACCTGAGGAGCTTGCCAAAGATGAGGCCATTTGATGACAAGTCATCCTAGCCTATTTTAGCTAGTCTTTTTCTCTTGTTTTCATTAGAATTATGCACTTTCTTGAGCTACAAGCAAGCTAATTGAGTAGATTTTCATGTTTCCCTTGATTGAATCAACCATATATGAATTCATGCCATTTCATGAGGTTTTATGCTATATTTGTTGCATATTATGAAAGAATGAATATCTCATGATTTTGAGCATAGCTTTGATGTGTTTGGTTGATTAATGATAGGTGAAGAAAGCCTGGAGAAAGGTTGAAGCAAGAAGGAATGGCTAGGAGTGAAGGGAGGACAATGGAATAAGTGAAATTGAACCAGGAAGCAAAAAGCTGGACCTAAAGTTAGCATCAAACTTTTGCACAAACTTTTGGTTGAAAAGTTAGCCCCAACGTTAGCCCCCTAACTTGGAGGCTAACGTTGGAACTTGAAAATTCTCCCCTGGGCTTCAAAAGTTTGCGCCAACGTTAGCCCCCTAACTTTGAGGCTAACGTTGGCACATGAATTTCTCCCCTGGGCACCAAAAGTTTGCGCCAACGTTAACCCCCTAACTTTGAGGCTAACGTTGGCACATGAATTTCTCCCCTGGGCACCAAAAGTTTGCGCCAACGTTAGACCCCTAACTTGGAGGCTAACGTTGGCGCATGAAAATTCAAGGAAGAGGAGCAAAAGTTTGCGCCAATGTTAGACCCCTAACTTGGAGGCTAACGTTGCCGCCACTAGCACACAAGGCAAGGCCAACGTTAGGGTCAAAGTTAGACCCCTAACGTTGGCACCAACGTTCATATCAGTAAGTTTTGTGGGCTGCTATGAAAAGTTGGAGCCAAAGTTAGACCCCTAACTTTAGCTCCAACTTTTGGTCCAACTTTTGCTAACCTCAAAACCGGTTCAATTGGTTCACTTTGGTTCTTCTCCAAACTTCAAGAGCAATCAACCAAGGCCTCTTTCAACCCAATTCCACCAAGAGCAAAGGCCCAACTCAAGGCTTGAAGATCATTTGAAGAAAGTGTATAAATAGGATAGAATTCAAGTTCTTCGGAGAGCTTTTTTTTGGGAATTTTCATAATAGTTTTCGGAGAACTTTTGTGAACTTTAATTTCTTTGTCTTGGGGAAGGAGAATTCACTTCTCTTCCTCTTAGTTTTATTGCTTTCAATTTCAATTACACTTGTCTTGGATCTTGGATTGGAGAATTGAAGAAATTCTGTTTCAATCTCAATCTTGGATCTCTCTGTTTCTTTACTGTTAATTGAATTTCATTTCCGGTTAATTGCTCTTCATCTATTCTCTTTGAAATTTACAATTCCCTTGCAATTGTTCTTATTGGATCTAGGAAGGCATTGAGATCTAGACTTAGTTTTCTAGTCTCTGGGTCCTGAGATCCAAATCTCCAATTTACATTCTGTTTCTTACTTTCCATGTTCATTTACTTTTCTGCTATAAGATCCGATCCAATCCCAATTCCCTTTTACTCTTCTGTTAGATGCAATTTAACTTTTCCTTGTTTAATTTCTGCAAATCCACGTCCCAATCCCCTTTACATTTCAAGCAATTTACATTCCTTGCACTTTAAGATTCCGCAATTTACATTTCTTGCACTCTAAGTTTCTGCCATTTAATTTCTTGTTCTTTACGTTTCAGCAATTTATTCCTTGTTCTCTTTACTTTCATGCAATTTAATTTCAGCAAAGCACAGAACACTCAACCAAATCTTGATTCGCTTGACTAAATTAACCACTAAGCTAAAATTGCACAATCCTTCAATCCCTGTGGGATCGACCTCACTCCCGTGAGTTTTTATTACTTGATACGACCCGGTACACTTGCCGGTTAGATTTGTGTGTTTTGGGAGAAATTTATTTTTCCTCCAAAATACTCATCACCATTACGGCTCGCCTTTAGGTGTCCTCCTCGGGATAGCGTCATTTAAAGATCGAGGGTCAGCAGAACGTAAAAAAAATGGAAAAAACTGGAAAAAACAAACCGGAAAAAAAATCCGGGAAAAAACTGGGGAAAAAGCCAGAAGAGCTTGCCAAAAATGAGGCCATTACGGCTCGCCTTTAGGTGTCCTCCTCGGGATAGCGTCATTTAAAGAACGAGGGTCAGCACAACGTAAAAAAAATGGAAAAAACCAGAAAAAAACAAACTGGAAAAAAAACTGTGAAAAAACCGGAGGAGCTTGCCAAAGATGAGGCCATTACGGCTCGCCTTTTGGTGTCCTCCTCGGGATAGCGTCTTTTAATGAACGAGGGTCAGCAGAACGTTAAAAAAAATGGAAAAAACCGGAAAAAAAACAAACCGGAAAAAAAATCCGGGAAAAAACTGTGAAAAAAAACCGGAGGAGCTTCCCAAAGATGAGGCCATTACGGCTCGCTTTTACGTTTCCTCCTTGGGATAGCGTCATATAAAGAACGAGGGTCAGCAGAACGTAAAAAAAAAATAAATAAAAAAAACTGGAAAAAACCAGAAAAAACAAACCGGAAAAAAATCTGGGAAAAAAATTGTGAAAAAATCGGAGGAGCTTGCCAAAGATGAGGCCATTATGGCTCACCTTTAGGTGTCCTCCTCGGGATAGCGTCATTTAAAGAACGAGGGTCGGCAGAACGTAAAAAAAAAAAAAAAAAAAAGTAAAAAAAAAAAAAAACGAAAAAAACCGAAAAAAATTCGGGAAAAAAACTGGAGGAGCTTGCCAAAGATGAGGCTATTACGGGTCGCCTTTAGGTGTCCTCCTCGGGATAGCGTCATTTAAAGAACGAGGGTCAGCAGAAAAGAAAAGGAAAAAAAAACTGGAAAAAACCGGAAAATAATTCGGGAAAAAAACTGTGAAAAAAAACCTGAGGAGCTTGCCAAAGATGAGGCCATTACGGCTCGCCTTTAGGTGTCCTCCTCGGGATAGCATCATTTAAAGATCGAGGGTCTGCAGAACGTAAAAAAAAATGGAAAAAACCGGAAAAAACAAACCGAAAAAAAAAATCCGGGAAAAAATTGGGAAAAAAAGCCGGAAGTGCTTGCCAAAAATGAGGCCATTACGGCTCGCCTTTAGGTGTCCTACTCGGGATAGCGTCATTTAAAGGACGAGGGTCAGCACAACGTAAAAAAAAATGGAAAAAACCAGAAAAAACAAACCGGAAAAAAAACTGTGAAAAAACCGGAGGAGCTTGCCAAAGATGAGGCCATTACGGCTCGCCTTTTGGTGTCCTCCTCGGGATAGCGTCTTTTAAAGAATGAGGGTCAGCAGAACGTTAAAAAAAATGGAAAAAACCGGAAAAAAACAAACCGGAAAAAAAATCCGGGAAAAAAACTGTGAAAAAAAATCGGAGGAGCGTGCCAAAAATGAGGCCATTAAGGCTCGCCTTTAGGTGTCCTCCCCAGAAAAAAATCCGGGAAAAAACTGTGAAAAAAACCGGAGGATCTTCCCAAAGATGAGGCCATTACGGCTCGCTTTTACATTTCCTCCTTGGGATAGCGTCATTTAAAGAACGAGGGTCAGTAGAACGTAAAAAAATAAATAAATAAAAAAAACTGGAAAAAACCAGAAAAAAACAAACCGAAAAAAATATGGGAAAAAAACTGTGAAAAAAACCGGAGGAGCTTGCCAAGAATGAGGCCATTACGGCTCGCCTTTAGGTGTCCTCCTCAGGATAGCGTCATTTAAAGAACGAGGGTCAGCAGAAGGTAAAAAGGAAAAAAAAACTTGAAAAAACCGGAAAAAAATTCGGGAAAAAAACTGTGAAAAAAACCGGAGGAGCTTGCCAAAGATGAGGCCATTACGGCTCGCCTTTAGGTGTCCTCCTCGGGATAGCGTCATTTAAAGATCGAGGGTCAGCAGAACGTAAAAAAAAATGGAAAAAACCGGAAAAAAAAATCCGGGAAAAAACTGGGGAAAAAAGCCGGAGGAGCTTGCCAAAAATGAGGCCATTACGGCTCTTCTTTAGGTGTCCTCCTCGGGATAGCGTCATTTAAAGAATGAGGGTCAGCACAACGTAAAAAAAAATGGAAAAAACCAGAAAAAAACAAACCGGAAAAAAAACTGTGAAAAAACCGGAGGAGCTTGCCAAAGATGAGGCCATTACGGCTCGCCTTTTGGTGTCCTCCTCGGGATAGCGTCTTTTAATGAACGAGGGTCAGCAGAACGTTAAAAAAAATGGAAAAAACCGGAAAAAAAACAAACCGGAAAAAAAATCCGGGAAAAAACTATGAAAAAAAACCGGAGGAGCTTCCCAAAGATGAGGCCATTACGGCTCGCTTTTACGTTTCCTCCTTGGGATAGCGTCATTTAAAGAACGAGGGTCAGCAGAACGTAAAAAAAAAATAAATAAAAAAAACTGGAAAAAACCAGAAAAAACAAACCGGAAAAAAATCTGGGAAAAAAATTGTGAAAAAATCGGAGGAGCTTGCCAAAGATGAGGCCATTATGGCTCACCTTTAGGTGTCCTCCTCGGGATAGCGTCATTTAAAGAACGAGGGTCGGCAGAACGTAAAAAAAAAAAAAAAAAAAAAAAAAAAAAAAAAAAAAGTAAAAAAAAAAAAAAAAACGAAAAAAACCGAAAAAAATTCGGGAAAAAAACTGTGAAAAAAAAACTGGAGGAGCTTGCCAAAGATGAGGCTATTACGGGTCGCCTTTAGGTGTCCTCCTCGGGATAGCGTCATTTAAAGAACGAGGGTCAGCAGAAAAGAAAAGGAAAAAAAAACTTGAAAAAACCGGAAAAAAATTCGGGAAAAAAACTGTGAAAAAAACCGGAGGAGCTTGCCAAAGATGAGGCCATTACGGCTCGCCTTTAGGTGTCCTCCTCGGGATAGCGTCATTTAAAGATCGAGGGTCAGCAGAACGTAAAAAAAAATGGAAAAAACCGGAAAAAACAAACCGGAAAAAAAAATCCGGGAAAAAACTGGGGAAAAAAGCCGGAGGAGCTTGCCAAAAATGAGGCCATTACGGCTCTTCTTTAGGTGTCCTCCTCGGGATAGCGTCATTTAAAGAACGAGGGTCAGCACAACGTAAAAAAAATGGAAAAAACCAGAAAAAAACAAATCGGAAAAAAAACTATGAAAAAACCGGAGGAGCTTGCCAAAGATGAGGCCATTACGGCTCGCCTTTTGGTGTCCTCCTCGGGATAGCGTCTTTTAAAGAACGAGGGTCAGCAGAACGTTAAAAAAATGAAAAAAACCGGAAAAAAACAAACCGGAAAAAAAAATCTGGGAAAAAACTGTGAAAAAAACCGGAGGAGCTTCCCAAAGATGAGGCCATTACGGCTCGCTTTTACGTTTCCTCCTTGGGATAGCGTCATTTAAAGAACGAGGGTAAGCAGAACGTAAAAAAATAAATAAATAAATAAAAACTGGAAGAAACCAGAAAAAACAAACCGGAAAAAAATCTGGGAAAAAAACTGTGAAAAAATCGGAGGAGCTTGCCAAAGATGAGGCCATTACGGCTCGCCTTTAGGTGTCCTCCTCAGGATAGCGTCTTTTAAAGAACGAGGGTCAGCAGAACGTAATAAAAAAAAAAAACCGGAAAGAAAATCCAGGAAAAAACTGTGAAAAAAAAAAACGGAGGATAGCGTCATTTAAAGAACGAGGGTCAGCAGAACGTAAAAAAAAAAAAAAAAAAAAAAAAACCAGGAACAAAACCAGAAAAAAACAAACCGGAGGAGCTTGCCAAAGATGAGGCCATTACGGCTCGGTTTTAGGTGTCCTCCTCAGGATAGCGTAATTTAAAGAACGAGGGTGAGCAGAACGTAAAAAAAAAAAAAAAAAAAAAAAAAAAAAAAAAAAAAAAAAAAACTGGAACAAAACCAGAAAAAAACAAACCGAAAAAAAATCCGGGAAAAAATTGTGAAAAAAACTGGAGGAGCTTGCAAAAAATGAGGCCATTACGGCTCGCCTTTAGGTGTCCTACTCGGGATAGAGTCATTTAAAGAATGAGGGTCAGCAAAACGTAAAAAAAAAAAAAACCGGAAAAAACCTGGAAAAAAACTGTGAAAAAAACTGGAGGAGCTTGCCAAAGATGAGGCCATCACGGCTCGCCTTTAGGTGTCCTCCTCGGGATAGCGTCATTTAAAGAACGAGGGTCAACAGAACGTAAAAAAAAATGGAAAAAACCGAAAAAAAATCTGGGAAAAAACTGTGAAAAAAAACCGGAGGAGCTTGCCAAAAATGAGGCCATTACGGCTAGCCTTTAGTGGTCCTCCTCGGGATAAAGTCATTTAAAGAACGAGGGTCAGCAGAACGTTTAAAAAAAAAAACCTGGAAAAAAACAAACCGGAAAAAAAATCTAGAAAAAAACTGTGAAAAAAATCGAAGGAGCTTGCCAAAGATGAGGCCATTATGGCTCGCCTTTAGGTGTCCTCCTCGAGATAGCGTCATTTAAAGAACGAGGGTCGGCAGAACGTAAAAAAAAAAAACGAAAAAAACCGGAAAAAATTCGGGAAAAAAACTGTGAAAAAAAAAACTGGAGGAGCTTGCCAAAGATGAGGCCATTACGGCTCGCCTTTAGGTGTCCTCCTTGGGATAGCGTCATTTAAAGAACGAGGGTCAGCAGAAAAAAAAAAGGAAAAAAAACAGGAAAAAACCGGAAAAAAATTCGGGAAAAAAACTGTGAAAAAAAACCTGAGGAGCTTGCCAAAGATGAGGCCATTACGGCTCGCCTTTAGGTGTCCTCCTAGGGATAGCGTCATTTAAAGATCGAGGGTCAGCAGAATGTAAAAAAAAATGGAAAAAACCGGAAAAAACAAACCGGAAAAAAAATCCTGGAAAAAACTGGGAAAAAAAGCCGGAGGAGCTTGCCAAAAATGAGGCCATTACGGCTCGCCTTTAGGTGTCCTCCTCGGGATAGCGTCATTTAAAGAACGAGGGTCAGCACAACGTAAAAAAAATGGAAAAAACCAGAAAAAAACAAACCGGAAAAAAATCTGTGAAAAAACCGGAGGAGCTTGCCAAAGATGAGGCCATTACGGCTCGCCTTTAGGTGTCCTCCTTGGGATAGCGTCTTTTAAAGAACGAGGGTCAGCAGAACGTTAAAAAAAATGGAAAAAACCGGAAAAAAACAAACCGGAAAAAAAAATCCGGGAAAAAAACCGTGAAAAAAGACCGGAGGAGCGTTCCAAACATGAGGCCATTACGGCTCGCCTTTAGATGTCCTCCCCGGAAAAAAATCCGGGAAAAAACTGTGAAAAAAAACCGGAGGAGCTTCCCAAAGATAAGGCCATTACGGCTCGCTTTTACGTTTCCTCCTTGGGATAGCGTCATTTAAAGAACGAGGGTCAGTAGAACGTAAAAAAATAAATAAATAAATAAAAACTGGAAAAAACTAGAAAAAAACAAACCGGAAAAAAATCTGGGAAAAAAACTGTGAAAAAACCGGAGGAGCTTTCCAAAGATGAGGCCATTACGGCTCGCCTTTAGGTGTCCTCCTCGGGATAGCGTCTTTTAAAGAACGAGGGTCAGCAGAACGTAAAAAAAAAAAATAAAAAAAAATAAAAAATATAAAAAAAATAAAAAAAATACCGGAAAAAAATCCGGGAAAAAACTGTGAAAAAAAAAAAACGGAGGAGCTTCCTAAATATGAGGCCATTACGGCTCACTTTTACGTTTCCTCCTCGGGATAGCGTCATTTAAAGAACGAGGGTCAGCAGAACGTAAAAAAAAAAAAAATTAGAACAAAACCAGAAAAAAACAAACCGCAAGAGCTTGCCAAAGATGAGGCCATTACGGCTCGCCTTTAGGTGTCCTCTTCAGGATAGCGTCATTTAAAGAACGAGGGTGAGCAGAATGTAAAAAAAAAAAAAAAAACTGGAAGAAACCGGAAAAAAAAATCCGGGAAAAAATTGTGAAAAAAACCGGAGGAGCTTCCCAAAGATGAGGCCATTACGGCTCGCTTTTACGTTTCCTCCTTGGGATAGCGTCATTTAAAGAACGAGGGTCAGCAGAACATAAAAATAAATAAATAAATAAAAATAATGGAAAAAACCAGAAAAAACAAACTGGAAAAAAATCTGGGAAAAAAACTGTGAAAAAATCGGAGGAGCTTGCCAAAGACGAGGCCATTACGGCTCGCCTTTAGGTGTCCTCCTCGGGATAGCGTCTTTTAAAGAACGAGGGTCAGCAGAACGTAAAAAAAAAAAAAAAAAAAAAAAAAAAAAAAAAAAAAAAAAAAAACCGGAAAGAAAATCCGGGAAAAGACTGTGAAAAAAAAAACGGAGGAGCTTCCTAAAGATGAGGCCATTAGGGCTCACTTTTACATTTCCTCCTCGGGATAGCGTCATTTAAAGAACGAGGATCAGCAGAACGTAAAAAAAAAAAAAACCTGGAACAAAACCAGAAAAAAACAAACCGGAGGAGCTTGCCAAAGATGAGGCCATTACGGCTCGCCTTTAGGTGTCCTCCTCAGGATAGCGTCATTTAAAGAACGAGGGTGAGCAGAACGTAAAAAAAAAAAATGGAAGAAATCGGAAAAAACAAACCGAAAAAAAAAATCAGGGAAAAAATTGTGAAAAAAACCGGAGGAGCTTGCAAAAAATGAGGCCATTACGGCTCGCCTTTAGGTGTCCTCCTCGGGATAGAGTCATTTAAAGAATGAGGGTCAGCAAAACGTAAAAAAAAAAAAAACCGGAAAAAAATCTGGAAAAAAACTGTGAAAAAAACTGGAGGAGCTTGCCAAAGATGAGGCCATCACGGCTCGCCTTTAGGTGTCCTCCTCGGGATAGCGTCATTTAAAGAACGAGGGTCAGCAGATAAAAAAAGAACAAAAAAACTGGAAAAAACCGGAAAAAACAAACCGGAAATAAAATTCGGGAAAAAACCTGTGAAAAAAAACCGGAGGAGCTTCCCGAAGATGAGGCCATTACGGCTCGCCTTTAGGTGTCATCCTCGGGATAGCGTCATTTAAAGAACGAGGGTCAACAGAACGTAAAAAAAAATGGAAAAAACCGAAAAAAAATCTGGGAAAAAACTCTGAAAAAAAACCGGAGGAGCTTGCCAAAAATGAGGCCATTACGGCTAGCCTTTAGTGGTCCTCCTCGGGATAAAGTCATTTAAAGAACGAGGGTCAGCAGAACGTTTAAAAAAAAAAAACCAGGAAAAAAACAAACCGGAAAAAAAATCTGGAAAAAAACTGTGAAAAAAACCGAAGGAGCTTGCCAAAGATGAGGCCATTATGGCTCGCCTTTAGGTGTCCTCCTCGGGATAGCGTCATTTAAAGAACGAGGGTCGGCAGAACGTAAAAAAAAAAAAAAAACAAAAAAAACCGGAAAAAATTCGGGAAAAAAACTGTGAAAAAAAACTGGAGGAGCTTGCCAAAGATGAGGCCATTACGGCTCGCCTTTAGGTGTCCTCCTTGGGATAGCGTCATTTAAAGAACGAGGGTCAGCAGAAAAAAAAAAGGAAAAAAAACTGGAAAAAACCGGAAAAAAATTCGGGAAAAAAACTGTGAAAAAAAACCTGAGGAGCTTGCCAAAGGTGAGGCCATTACGGCTCGCCTTTAGGTGTCCTCCTAGGGATAGCGTCATTTAAAGATCGAGGGTCAGCAGAACGTAAAAAAAATGGAAAAAACCGGAAAAAACAAACTGGAAAAAAAATCTGGGAAAAAACTGGGAAAAAAGCCGGAGGAGCTTGCCAAAAATGAGGCCATTACGGCTCGCCTTTAGGTGTCCTCCTCGGGATAGCGTCATTTAAAGAACGAGGGTCAGCACAACGTAAAAAAAAATGGAAAAAACCAGAAAAAAACAAACCGGAAAAAAAACTGTGAAAAAACCGGAGGAGCTTGCGAAAAATGAGGCCATTACG
This sequence comes from Arachis ipaensis, assembly GCF_059453495.1. Taxonomy (NCBI): domain Eukaryota; kingdom Viridiplantae; phylum Streptophyta; class Magnoliopsida; order Fabales; family Fabaceae; genus Arachis; species Arachis ipaensis. The sequence continues at coordinate 80,652,664 of NC_142436.1, forward strand.
GCTCGCCTTTAGGTGTCCTCCTCGGGATAGCGTCATTTAAAGAATGAGGGTCAGCAGAACGTAAAAAAAAAAAAAAAAAACCGGAAAAAAATCTGGAAAAAAACTGTGAAAAAAAACCGGAAAAAAATCCGAGAAAAAACTGGGAAAAAAAGCCGGAGGAGCTTGCCAAAAATGAGGCCATTACGGCTCGCCTTTAGGTGTCCTCCTCGGGATAGCGTCATTTGAAGAACGAGGGTCAGCACAACGTAAAAAAAAATGGAAAAAACCAGAAAAAAGCAAACCGGAAAAAAAACTGTGAAAAAACCGGAGGAGCTTGCCAAAGATGAGGCCATTACGGCTCGCCTTTAGGTGTCCTCCTCGGGATAGCGTCTTTTAAAGAACGAGGGTTAGCAAAAAGTAAAAAAAAAAAAAAAAAAAAAAAAAAAAAAAAAAAAAAAAAAAAAACTGGAAAAAACCGGAAAAAAACAAACCGGAAAAAAAAACCCGGGAAAAAAACTGTGAAAAAAAACCGGAGGAGCGTGCCAAAAATAAGGCCATTACGGCTCGCCTGTAGGTGTCCTCCCCGGAAAAAAATCCAGGAAAAAACTGTGAAAAAAACCGGAGGAGCTTCCCAAAGATGAGGCCATTACGGCTCGCTTTTACGTTTCCTCCTTGGGATAGCGTCATTTAAAGAACGAGGGTCAGCAGAACATAAAAATAAATAAATAAATAAAAATAATGGAAAAAACCAGAAAAAACAAACTGGAAAAAAATCTGGGAAAAAAACTGTGAAAAAATCGGAGGAGCTTGCCAAAGACGAGGCCATTACGGCTCGCCTTTAGGTGTCCTCCTCGGGATAGCGTCTTTTAAAGAACGAGGGTCAGCAGAACGTAAAAAAAAAAAAAAAAAAAAAAAAAAAAAAAAAAAAAAACCGGAAAGAAAATCCGGGAAAAGACTGTGAAAAAAAAAAACGGAGGAGCTTCCTAAAGATGAGGCCATTAGGGCTCACTTTTACGTTTCCTCCTCGGGATAGCGTCATTTAAAGAACGAGGATCAGCAGAACGTAAAAAAAAAAAAAACCTGGAACAAAACCAGAAAAAACAAACCGGAGGAGCTTGCCAAAGATGAGGCCATTACGGCTCGCCTTTAGGTGTCCTCCTCAGGATAGCGTCATTTAAAGAACGAGGGTGAGCAGAACGTAAAAAAAAAAAATGGAAGAAATCGGAAAAAACAAACCGAAAAAAAAAATCAGGGAAAAAATTGTGAAAAAAACCGGAGGAGCTTGCAAAAAATGAGGCCATTACGGCTCGCCTTTAGGTGTCCTCCTCGGGATAGAGTCATTTAAAGAATGAGGGTCAGCAAAACGTAAAAAAAAAAAAACCGGAAAAAAATCTGGAAAAAAACTGTGAAAAAAACTGGAGGAGCTTGCCAAAGATGAGGCCATCACGGCTCGCCTTTAGGTGTCCTCCTCGGGATAGCGTCATTTAAAGAACGAGGGTCAGCAGATAAAAAAAGAACAAAAAAACTGGAAAAAACCGGAAAAAACAAACCGGAAAAAAAATTCGGGAAAAAACCTGTGAAAAAAAACCGGAGGAGCTTCCCGAAGATGAGGCCATTACGGCTCGCCTTTAGGTGTCCTCCTCGGGATAGCGTCATTTAAAGAACGAGGGTCAACAGAACGTAAAAAAAAATGGAAAAAACCGAAAAAAAATCTGGGAAAAAACTCTGAAAAAAAACCGGAGGAGCTTGCCAAAAATGAGGCCATTACGGCTAGCCTTTAGTGGTCCTCCTCGGGATAAAGTCATTTAAAGAACGAGGGTCAGCAGAACGTTTAAAAAAAAAAAAACCAGGAAAAAAACAAACCGGAAAAAAAATCTGGAAAAAAACTGTGAAAAAAACCGAAGGAGCTTGCCAAAGATGAGGCCATTATGGCTCGCCTTTAGGTGTCCTCCTCGGGATAGCGTCATTTAAAGAACGAGGGTCGGCAGAACGTAAAAAAAAAAAAAACAAAAAAAACCGGAAAAAATTCGGGAAAAAAACTGTGAAAAAAAACTGGAGGAGCTTGCCAAAGATGAGGCCATTACGGCTCGCCTTTAGGTGTCCTCCTTGGGATAGCGTCATTTAAAGAACGAGGGTCAGCAGAAAAAAAAAAGGAAAAAAAACTGGAAAAAACCGGAAAAAAATTCGGGAAAAAAACTGTGAAAAAAAACCTGAGGAGCTTGCCAAAGGTGAGGCCATTACGGCTCGCCTTTAGGTGTCCTCCTAGGGATAGCGTCATTTAAAGATCGAGGGTCAGCAGAACGTAAAAAAAATGGAAAAAACCGGAAAAAACAAACTGGAAAAAAAATCTGGGAAAAAACTGGGAAAAAAGCCGGAGGAGCTTGCCAAAAATGAGGCCATTACGGCTCGCCTTTAGGTGTCCTCCTCGGGATAGCGTCATTTAAAGAACGAGGGTCAGCACAACGTAAAAAAAAATGGAAAAAACCAGAAAAAAACAAACCGGAAAAAAAACTGTGAAAAAACCGGAGGAGCTTGCCAAAGATGAGGCCATTACGGCTCGCCTTTAGGTGTCCTCCTTGGGATAGCGTCTTTTAAAGAACGAGGGTCAGCAGAACGTTAAAAAAAATGGAAAAAACCGGAAAAAAACAAACCGGAAAAAAAAATCCGGGAAAAAACCCTGAAAAAAAACCGGAGGAGCGTGCCAAAAATGAGGCCATTACGGCTCGCCTTTAGGTGTCCTCCCCGGAAAAAAATCCGGGAAAAAACTGTGAAAAAAAACCGGAGGAGCTTCCCAAAGATGAGGCCATTACGGCTCGCTTTTACGTTTCCTCCTTGGGATAGCGTCATTTAAAGAACGAGGGTCAGTAGAACGTAAAAAAATAAATAAATAAATAAAAACTGGAAAAAACCAGAAAAAAACAAACCTGAAAAAAATCTGGGAAAAAAACTGTGAAAAAACCGGAGGAGCTTGCCAAAGATGAGGCCATTACGGCTCGCCTTTAGGTGTCCTCCTCGGGATAGCGTCTTTTAAAGAACGAGGGTCAGCAGAACGTAAAAAAAAAAATAAAAAAAAATAAAAAATATAAAAAAATAAAAAAAATACCGAAAAAAAATCCGGGAAAAAACTGTGAAAAAAAAAAACGGAGGAGCTTCCTAAATATGAGGCCATTACGGCTCACTTTTACGTTTCCTCCTCGGGATAGCGTCATTTAAAGAACGAGGGTCAGCAGAACGTAAAAAAAAAAAAAAAAAATTAGAATAAAACCAGAAAAAAACAAACCGCAAGAGCTTGCCAAAGATGAGGCCATTACGGCTCGCCTTTAGGTGTCCTCCTCAGGATAGCGTCATTTAAAGAACGAGGGTGAGCAGAATGTAAAAAAAAAAAAAAAAAAAAAAAAAAAAAAAAAAAAACTGGAAGAAACCGGAAAAAAAAATCCGGGAAAAAATTGAGAAAAAAACCGGAGGAGATTGCAAAAAATGAGGCCATTACGGCTCGCCTTTAGGTGTCCTCCTCGGGATAGCGTCATTTAAAGAATGAGGGTCAGCAGAACGTAAAAAAAAAAAAAAAGAAAAAAATCGGAAAAAAACTGTGAAAAAAAATCGGAAAAAAATCCGAGAAAAAACTGGGAAAAAAAGCCGGAGGAGCTTGCCAAAAATGAGGCCATTACGGCTCGCCTTTAGGTGTCCTCCTCGGGATAGCGTCATTTGAAGAACGAGGGTCAGCACAACGTAAAAAAACAAACCGGAAAAAAAAAACTGGAAAAAATCGGAAAAAAACAAACCGGAAAAAAAAACCCGGGAAAAAACTGTGAAAAAAAACCGGAGGAGCGTGCCAAAAATGAGGCCATTACGGCTCGCCTGTAGGTGTCCTCCCCGGAAAAAAATCCAGGAAAAAACTGTGAAAAAAACCGGAGGAGCTTCCCAAAGATGAGGCCATTACGGCTCGCTTTTACGTTTCCTCCTTGGGATAGCGTCATTTAAAGAACGAGGGTCAGCAGAACGTAAAAAAAAAAATAAATAAAAATAATGGAAAAAACCAGAAAAAACAAACTGTGAAAAAAATCTGGGAAAAAAACTGTGAAAAAAACTGGAGGAGCTTGCCAAAGATGAGGCCATCACGGCTCGCCTTTAGGTGTCCTCCTCGGGATAGCGTCATTTAAAGAACGAGGGTCAGCAGATAAAAAAAGAAAAAAAAACTGTAAAAAAAATTCGGGAAAAAAACTGTGAAAAAAACCGGAGGAGCTTCCCGAAGATGAGTCCATTACGGCTCGCCTTTAGGTGTCCTCCTCGGGATAGCGTCATTTAAAGAACGAGGGTCAACAGAACGTAAAAAAAAATGGAAAAACCGAAAAAAAACAAACCGAAAAAAAATCTGGGAAAAAACTGTGAAAAAAAACCGGAGGAGCTTGCCAAAAATGAGGCCATTACGGCTAGCCTTTAGGGGTCCTCCTCGGGATAAAGTCATTTAAAGAACGAGGGTCAGCAGAACGGTTAAAAAAAAAAACCCGGAAAAAAACAAACCGGAAAAAAAATCTGAAAAAAAACTGTGAAAAAAACCGAAGGAGCTTGCCAAAGATGAGGCCATTATGGCTCGCCTTTAGGTGTCCTCCTCGGGATAGCATCATTTAAAGAATGAGGGTCAGCAGAACGTAAAAAAAAAAAAAAAAAAAAAACAAAAACAAAAACAAAAACGAAAAAAACCGGAAAAAATTCGGGAAAAAAACTGTGAAAAAAAAAACTGGAGGAGCTTGCCAAAGATGAGGCCATTACGGCTCGCCTTTAGGTGTCCTCCTCGGGATAGCGTCATTTAAAGAACGAGGGTCAACAGAAAAAAAAAAGGAAAAAAAAACTGGAAAAAACCGGAAAAAAATTCGGGAAAAAAAGTGTGAAAAAAAACCTGAGGAGCTTGCCAAAGATGAGGCCATTACGGCTCGCCTTTAGGTGTCCTCCTAGGGATAGCGTCATTTAAAGATCGAGGGTCAGCAGAACGTAAAAAAAAAATGGAAAAAACCGGAAAAAACAAACCGGAAAAAAATCCGGGAAAAAACTGGGAAAAAAAGCCGGAGGAGCTTGATGACAAGTCATCATATACCGTTTTTAATAGTCTTTTTCTTTATTTTCATTTGGTTTTATGCACTTTCTTGTACTCTAAGTAAGTAATTTGGAATGGAAATGCATAACTTCTCTTAATCAAACAACCACTATATAATTGATGCTAAATCATGAGGTTTAGGCCAAATTTAATTGCAGTTTTATGATTTGTAAACCTTGTGAATTTGGTGATACTTTGATTGGTTGTTTTGATTAATTATAGGTGAAGAAAAGAAGAAAAGCGTGGCCTAAGAAGCGTGGTTCAAGGAATAGAAAGTGTGGCCAAGAAAGGAGGAAGTGTGGTGCAACAAACCATGGAACTCATTCCAAGAGCACCAAGCACTAAGAGAGCGCTACACTCACTTCCAAGGGACCAAGGCACAAAGTGAAGCTCAGCTCACAAAGTGAGCATTATCGAGAGCGCTAGAGGAAAAATTCAAGGAAAATGTTTTGCAAATGCATGCTCCAAGACTTGAACCCATGACCAAAGGGGATGGGGGAACGCTACTCCTTGCAAGGAAAATAAGCCAAAATTGGCCAAAATGCTCCCAGCAAGTTTCGAACACAGAAGCTTTAGCAAGGAAGATGCGCTCCTAGCACCACTTGGGCACTACCCTGATGTTGTCCAAGACTTGGCACGCGAAATATTTCAAGGCGCCACTTCCTTCACCAAGAAAAGCTTCAGCGCATGCTTCCCTCAAGTTTCGAACCAAGGACCTCTCCTTGTGAGCACCAAAGCTTAGCTCACTTGGAGAGCTGAGCGCTATCCTTGGTGCATGAAGCGCAACACTTGACACAGGCAGGGAGTAGGGAGCGCGCAAAGTTGACACGGTCCTGGCAGCACAAGGCGCACACAAAAGTGGCACCAAGACACTAGCGCTCAGCTCACAAAGTGAGCTGAGCTCTCCCCTGATGCTTCCCAACCAACAAGACATGCTATGCAAGGCACAAAGCTCAGCTCACTTTGTGAGCTGAGCATTCCCCTGGGAGATACATTTGGGCTGAAATTGAAATTTAAAATTCCAACTTAATTCATTTCTTCACCAAATCAAAAGCCCATCCAAATTTCAAAATCCAAGAATAGAAAGTGTATAAATAGGAGTTAGTTTGATGTAATTAGGACCTCTAGACTTCATTTTGAATTTTCCCTTTTTACTTGCATTTTAATTCTGAGCTTTTTTGAATTTCTGAGAGAACTTGGAAGGAGAATTAATCTCTCTTCTTCTTGGTTCTTGCTTGAGCACTCTTTTATTTCCTTGCTTTGGATCTTGGGTAGAGAATTGAAGAACTTCTGTTTCAATCTCACCTTGGGATCTTGTTTATTTTCTTTCTGCATAATTGAATTTGAATTTCTGTTTACTGCTTCTTCATCTACTTTGCTTCTGCAATTTACTTTTCTTTACTTCTTTTGCAATTTCTCTTGTTGGATCTAGGAAGGGAGTGAGATCTAGATTTGTTTTCTAGTCTCTTTGATTTCCTGAGATCTTCAACACCTTTTAGAATTGCTGCAACTTAAGCACTACTTTCCAGTTCTTTAAATTCTCAAGTCATTTTACTTTTCTGATAAGATCTACTTCACTGCACTTAAATTTTCTCTTTTATGTTTAATGCAATTTAGTTGTTCTTGTTCAAATTCTGCTATCCTAATTTCCAATTCCTTTTATGATTCAAGCAATTTACATTTCTTGCACTTTAAGCTTCAGCCATTTACATTTCTTGCAATCTAAGTTTCTGCAATTTATATTACTTGCACTTTAAGAATCTGCTTCTTTACTTTCCTGCTCTTTAATTTACTGCACTTTACCCCTCCCCCTTTACTTTCCAAGCAAATTTAGTTTCTGCAAGTTACAATCACTCAACCAAATCTTGATTCGCTTGACTAAATCAACCACTAAACAAAAATTGCTCAATCCTTCAATCCCTGTGGGATCGACCTCACTCATGTGAGTTATTATTACTTGATGCGACCCGGTACACTTGCCGGTGAGTTTTGTGTTGGATCATTTTCCACACATCAGAGCTTGCCAAAAATGAGGCCATTACGGCTCGCCTTTAGGTGTCCTCCTCGGGATAGCGTCATTTAAAGAACGAGGGTCAGCACAACGTAAAAAAAATGGAAAAAAATAGAAAAAAACAAACCGGAAAAAAACTATGAAAAAACCGGAGGAGCATGCCTAAGATGAGGCCATTACGGCTCGCCTTTAGGTGTCCTCCTCGGGATAGCGTCTTTTAAAGAACGAGGGTCAGCAGAACGTTAAAAAAAATGGAAAAAATCGGAAAAAAACAAACCGGAAAAAAAATCCGGGAAAAAAACTGTGAAAAAAAACCAGAGGAGCGTGCCAAAAATGAGGCCATTACGGCTCGCCTTTAGGTGTCCTCCCCGAAAAAAAATCCGGGAAAAAACTGTGAAAAAAAACCGGAGGAGCTTCCCAAAGATGAGGCCATTACGGCTCGCTTTTACGTTTCCTCCTTGGGATAGCGTCATTTAAAGAACGAGGGTCAGTAGAACGTAAAAAAATAAAAAAAAAACTGGAAAAAACCAGTAAAAAACAAACCGGAAAAAAATCTGGGAAAAAAACTGTGAAAAAACCGGAGGAGCTTGCCAAAGATGAGGCCATTACGGCTCGCCTTTAGGTGTCCTCCTCGGGATAGCGTCTTTTAAAGAACGAGGGTCAGTAGAACGTAAAAAAAAAAATAAAAAAAAAAAAAAAAAAAATACCGGAAAAAAATCTGGGAAAAAACTGTGAAAAAAAAAAACGGAGGAGCTTCCTAAATATGAGGCCATTACGGCTCACTTTTACGTTTCCTCCTCGGGATAGCGTTATTTAAAGAACGAGGGTCAGCAGAACGTAAAAAAAAAAAAAAAAAAAAAAAACTTGGAACAAAACCAGAAAAAAACAAACCGCAGGAGCTTGCCAAAGATGAGGCCATTACGGCTCGCCTTTAGGTGTCCTCCTCAGGATAGCGTCATTTAAAGAACGAGGGTGAGCAGAATGTAAAAAAAAAAAAAAAAAAAACTGGAAGAAACCGGAAAAAAAATCCGGGAAAAAATTGTGAAAAAAACCGGAGGAGCTTGCAAAAAATGAGACCATTATGGCTCGCCTTTAGGTGTCCTCCTCGGGATAGCGTCATTTAAAGAATGAGGGTCAGCAGAACGTATAAAAAAAAAAATCGGAAAAAAATCTGGAAAAAAACTCTGAAAAAGGAGGAGCTTGCCAAAGATGAGGCCATTACGGCTCGCCTTTAGGTGTCCTCCTCGGGATAGCGTCTTTTAAAGAAAGAGGGTCAGCAGAACGTAAAAAAAAAAAAACGGAAAAAATCCGGGAAAAAACTGTGAAAAAAAAACCGGAGGAGCTTCCTAAAGATGAGGCCATTACGGCTCACTTTTACGTTTCCTCCTCGGGATAGCGTCATTTAAAGAACGAGGGTCAGCAGAACGTATATAAAAAAAAAAAAAAAACCTGGAACAAAACCAGAAAAAAACAAACCGAAAAAAAATCTGGAAAAAAAATTGTGAAAAAAACCGGAGGAGCTTGCCAAAGATGAGGCCATTACGGCTCGCCTTTAGGTGTCCTCCTCAGGATAGCGTCATTTAAAGAACGAGGGTCAGCAGAATGTAAAAAAAAAAATAAAAAAAAAGGAAGAAACCGGAAAAAACAAACCGGAAAAAAAAATTCGGAAAAAAATTGGGAAAAAAACCGGAGGAGCTTGCCAAAAATGAGGCCATAACGGCTCGCCTTTAGGTGTCCTCCTCGGGATAGCGTCATTTAAAGAATGAGGGTCAGCAGAACGTATAAAAAAAATAAAAAAAATAACTTGAAAACAATTGGAAAAAAAACCGGAAAAAAATTTTGGGAAAAAACTGTGAAAAAAGCCGGAGGAGCTTGCCAAAAATGAGGCCATTACGGCTCACCTTTAGGTGTCCTCCTCGGGATAGCGTCATTTAAAGAACGATGGTCAGCACAACGTAAAAAAAATGGAAAAAAACAGAAAAAAACAAACCGGAAAAAAAACTATGAAAAAACCGGAGGAGCATGCCTAAGATGAGGCCATTACGGCTCGCCTTTAGGTGTCCTCCTCGGGATAGCGTCTTTTAAAGAACGAGGGTCAGCAGAACGTTAAAAAAAATGGAAAAAACCGGAAAAAAACAAACCGGAAAAAAAAATCCGGGAAAAAAACTGTGAAAAAAAACCGGAGGAGCGTGCCTAAAATGAGGCCATTACGGCTCGCCTTTAGGTGTCCTCCCCGAAAAAAAATCCGGGAAAAAACTGTGAAAAAAAACCGGAGGAGCTTGCCAAAGATGAGGCCATTACGGCTCGCTTTTACGTTTCCTCCTTGGGATAGCGTCATTTAAAGAACGAGGGTCAGTAGAACGTAAAAAAATAAAAAAAAAAACTGGAAAAAACCAGAAAAAAACAAACCGGAAAAAAATCTGGGAAAAAAACTGTGAAAAAACCGGAGGAGCTTGCCAAAGATGAGGCCATTACGGCTCGCCTTTAGGTGTCCTCCTCGGGATAGCATCTTTTAAAGAACGAGGGTCAGTAGAACGTAAAAAAAAAAAAAAAAAAAATAAAAAAAATACCGGAAAAAAATCTGGGAAAAAACTGTGAAAAAAAAAAACGGAGGAGCTTCCTAAATATGAGGCCATTACGGCTCACTTTTACGTTTCCTCCTCGGGATAGCGTCATTTAAAGAACGAGGATCAGCAGAACGTAAAAAAAAAAAAAAAAAAAAAAAAAAAAAAAACTTGGAACAAAACCAGAAAAAAACAAGCCGGAGGAGCTTGCCAAAGATGAGGCCATTACGGCTCGCCTTTAGGTGTCCTCCTCAGGATAGCGTCATTTAAAGAACGAGGGTGAGCAGAATGTAAAAAAAAAAAAAAAAACTGGAAGAAACCGGAAAAAAATCCGGGAAAAAATTGTGAAAAAAACCGGAGGAGCTTGCAAAAAATGAGACCATTATGGCTCGCCTTTAGGTGTCCTCCTCGGGATAGCGTCATTTAAAGAATGAGGGTCAGCAGAACGTATAAAAAAAAATCGGAAAAAAATCTGGAAAAAAACTCTGAAAAAGGAGGAGCTTGCCAAAGATGAGGCCATTACGGCTCGCCTTTAGGTGTCCTCCTCGGGATAGCGTCTTTTAAAGAAAGAGGGTCAGCAGAACTTAAAAAAAAAAAAAACGGAAAAAATCCGGGAAAAAACTGTGAAAAAAAAACCGGAGGAGCTTCCTAAAGATGAGGCCATTACGGCTCACTTTTACGTTTCCTCCTCGGGATAGCGTCATTTAAAGAACGAGGGTCAGCAGAACGTATATAAAAAAAAAAAAACCTGGAATAAAACCAGAAAAAAACAAACCGAAAAAAAATCTGGAAAAAAAATTGTGAAAAAAACCGGAGGAGCTTGCCAAAGATGAGGCCATTACGGCTCGCCTTTAGGTGTCCTCCTCAGGATAGCGTCATTTAAAGAACGTGGGTCAGCAGAATGTAAAAAAAAAAATAAAAAAAATGGAAGAAACCGGAAAAAACAAACCGGAAAAAAAAATTCGGAAAAAAATTGTGAAAAAAACCGGAGGAGCTTGCCAAAAATGAGGCCATAACGGCTCGCCTTTAGGTGTCCTCCTCGGGATAGCGTCATTTAAAGAATGAGGGTCAGCAGAACGTATAAAAAAAATAAAAAAAAAACTTGAAAACAATTGGAAAAAAAATCGGAAAAAAATTTTGGGAAAAAACTGTGAAAAAAGCCGGAGGAGCTTGCCAAAAATGAGGCCATTACGGCTCGCCTTTAGGTGTCCTCCTCGGGATAGCGTCATTTAAAGAACGATGGTCAGCACAACGTAAAAAAAAATGGAAAAAACCAGAAAAAAGCAAACCGGAAAAAAAACTGTGAAAAAACCGGAGGAGCTTGCCAAGGATGAGGCCATTACGGCTCGCATTTAGGTGTCCTCCTCGGGATAGCGTCTTTTAACGAACGAGGGTCAGCAGAACGTTAAAAAAAAATGGAAAAAACCGGAAAAAAAATCCGGGAAAAAAACTGTGAAAAAAACCGGAGGAGCGTGCAAAAAATGAGGCCATTACGGCTCGCCTTTAGGTGTCCTCCCCGGAAAAAAATCCGGGAAAAAACTGTGAAAAAAACCGGATGAGCTTCCCAAAGATGAGGCCATTACGGCTCGCTTTTACGTTTCCTCCTTGGGATAGCGTCATTTAAAGAACGAGGGTCAGCAGAACGTAAAAAAAAAAAAAAAAAAAATGGAACAAAACCAGAAAAAAACAAACCGGAAAAAAATCTGGGAAAAAAACTGTGAAAAAATCGGAGGAGCTTGCCAAAGATGAGGCCATTACGGCTCGCCTTTAGGTGTCCTCCTTGGGATAGCGTCTTTTGAAGAACGAGGGTCAGCAGAACGTAAAAAAATAAAAAATAAAACCTGGAACAAAACCAGAAAAAAACAAACCGGAGGAGCTTGCCAAAGATGAGGCCATTACGGCTCTTCTTTAGGTGTCCTCCTCAGGATAGCGTCATTTAAAGAACGAGGGTGAGCAGAACGTAAAAAAAAAAATAAAAAAAAAAAAAAAAAAAAAAAAAAAAAAAAAACTGGAAGAAACCGGAAAAAAAAACTGGAAAAAAAATCCGGGAAAAAATTGTGAAAAAAACCGGAGGAGCTTGCAAAAAATGAGGCCATTACGGCTCGCCTTTAGGTGACCTCCTCGGGATAGCGTCATTTAAAGAATGAGGGTCAGCAGAAAAAAAAAAAACCTGGAAAAAAACAAACCGGAAAAAAATTTGGGAAAAAAACTGTGAAAAAAACCGGAGGAGCTTGCCAAAAATGAGGCCATTACGGCTCGCCTTTAGGTGTCCTCCTCAGGATAGCGTCATTTAAAGAACGAGGGTCAGCAGAAGGTAAAAAAAAAATGGAAAAAACCGGAAATAAAGAAACTGGAGAAAATTCTGGGAAAAAACTGTGAAAAAAACCAGAGGAGCTTGCCAAAGATGAGGCCATTATGGCTCGCCTTTAGGTGTCCTCCTCGGGATAGCGTCATTTAAAGAACGAGGGTCAGCAAAACGTATATATAAAAAAAAAACAGGAAAAAAAATTCGGGAAAAAAACTTTGAAAAAAAACCGGAGGAGCTTGCCAAAAATGAGGCCATAACGGCTCGCCTTTAGGTGTCCTCCTCGGGATAGCGTCATATAAAGAATGAGGGTCAGCAGAACGTTAAAAAAAAAAAAAAAGAAACTTGAAAAAAACTGGAAAAAAAACCGGAAAAAAACAAACCGGAAAAAAAATTTGGGAAAAAAACTGTGAAAAAAGCCGGAGGAGCTTGCCAAAAATGAGGCCATTACGGCTCGCCTTTAGGTGTCCTCCTCAGGATAGCGTCATTTAAAGAACGAGGGTCAGCAGAACGTAAAAAAAATAAAAAAAACTGGAAGAAACCGGAAAAAATTCTGGGAAAAAAACTGTGAAAAAATCGGAGGAGCTTGCCAAAGATGAGGCCATTACGGCTCGCCTTTAGGTGTCCTCCTCGGGATAGCGTCTTTTAAAGAACGAGGGTCAGCAGAACGTAAAAAAAAAAAAAAATCCGGGAAAAAACTGTGAAAAAAAAAACGGAGGAGCTTCCTAAAGATGAGGCCATTACGGCTCACTTTTACGTTTCCTCCTCGGGATAGCGTCATTTAAAGAATAAGGGTCAGCAGAACGTAAAAAAAAAGAAAAAAAAAAAAAAAAAAAAAAAACCTGGAAAAAAACAAACCGAAAAACAAATTTGGGAAAAAAACTGTGAAAAAAACCGGAGGAGCTTGCCAAAAATGAGGTCATTACGGCTCGCCTTTAGGTGTCCTCCTCAGGATAGCGTCATTTAAAGAACGAGGGTCAGCAGAAGGTTAAAAAAAATGGAAAAAACCGGAAATAAAGAAACTGGAGAATATTCTGGGAAAAAACTGTGAAAAAAACCGAAGGAGCTTGCCAAAGATAAGGCCATTACGGCTCGCCTTTAGGTGTCCTCCTTGGGATAGCGTCATTTAAAGAACGAGGGTTAGCAAAACGTATATAAAGAAAACAGGAAAAAAAATTCGGGAAAAAAACTGTGAAAAAAAACCGGAGGAGCTTGCCAAAAATGAGGCTATAACGGCTCGCCTTTAGGTGTCCTCCTCGGGATAGCGTCATTTAAAGAATGAGGGTCAGCAGAACATTAAAAAAAAATAATAAAAAACTTGAAAAAAACTGGAAAAAAAACCGGAAAAAAACAAACCGGAAAAAAAATTTGGGAAAAAAACTATGAAAAAAGCCGGAGGAGCTTGCCAAAAATGAGGCCATTACGGCTCGCCTTTAGGTGTCCTCCTCCGGATAGCGTCATTTAAAGAACGAGGGTCAGCACAACGTAAAAAAAAATGGAAAAAACCAGAAAAAAGCAAACCGGAAAAAAAACTGTGAAAAAACCGGAGGAGCTTGCCAAAGATGAGGCCATTATGGCTCGCATTTAGGTGTCCTCCTCGGGATAACGTCTTTTAAAGAAGGAGGGTTAGCAGAACGTTAATAAAAAAAAAAAAAAAAAAAAAAAAAAAAAAAAAAACTGGAAAAAACCGGAAAAAAACAAACCGGAAAAAAATCCGGAAAAAAAACTGTGAAAAAAACCGGAGGAGCGTGCCAAAAATGAGGCCATTACGGCTCGCCTGTAGGTGTCCTTGATGACAAGTCATCTTAGCCTATTTTAACTAGTCTTTTCCTTTTGTTTTCATTAGAATTATGCACTTTCTTGAGCTACAAGCAAGCTAATTGAGTAGATTTTCATGTTTCCCTTGATTGAATCAACCATGTATGAATTCATGCCATTTCATGAGATTTTATGCTATAATTGTTGCATATTATGATAGAATGAATATCTCATGATTTTAAGCATAGCTTTGATGTGTTTGGTTGATTAATGATAGGTGAAGAAAGCTTGGAGAAAGGTTGAAGCAAGAAGGAATGGCTAGGAGTGAAGAGAGGACAATGGAATAAGTGAAATTGAACCAGGAAGCAAAAAGCTGGACCTAAAGTTAGCATCAAACTTTTGCACAAACTTTTGGTTGAAAAGTTAGCCCCAACATTAGCCCCCTAACTTGGAGGCTAACGTTGGAACTTGAAAATCACTCCCTGGGTACCAAAAGTTTGCGCCAACGTTAGCCCCCTAACTTTGAGGCTAACGTTGGCACATGAAATTCACCCCTGGGCACCAAAAGTTTGCGCCAACGTTAGCCCCCTAACTTTGAGGCTAACGTTGGCATGAAGAAAACCTCCCTGGGCACCAAAAGTTTGCGCCAACGTTAGCCCCCTAACTTGGTGGCTAACGTTGGCACATGAAAATCACAAGGAGGAGCAAAAGTTTGCGCCAACGTTAGCCCCCTAACTTGGTGGCTAACGTTGGCGCCACAAGTGCAAGGTAAAGCCAACGTTGGGGCCAAAGTTAGACCCCTAACTTTGGCACCAACGTGAGTATCAGCAAAGTGGTGTTAGCTGATATGAAAAGTTGGAGCAAAAGTTAGACCCCTAACTTTTGCTCAAACTTTTGGTCCAACTTTTGCAAAACTCAAACCCGGTTCAATTGGTTCGTTTTGGTTCTTCTCCAAACTTCAAGAGCAATCAACCAAGGCCTCTTTCAACCCAATTCCACCAAGAGCAAAGGCCCAACTCAAGGCTTGAAGATCATTTGAAGAAAGTGTATAAATAGGATAGAATTCAAGTTCTTCAGTGAGCTTTCCTTTTGGAATTTTCATAATAGTTTTCGGAGAGCTTTTGATATTGAGTGAACTTTAATTTCTTTGTCTTGGGGAAGGAGAATTCACTTCTCTTCCTCTTAGTTTTATTGCTTTCAATTTCAATTACAATTGTCTTGGATCTTGGGTTGGAGAATTGAAGAAATTCTGTTTCAATCTCATCCTTGGATCTCTCTGCTTTATTTACTGCAATTTAATTTCCATTTCTGTTACTTGCTTCTCATCTACTTTCCTTGCAATTTACAATTTCCTTGCAATTGTTCTTGTTGGATCTAGGAAGGCATTGAGATCTAGACTTGGTTTTCTAGTCTCTGGGTCCTGAGATCTGATTTCCCATTTTCAATTCTCTGTTTACTGCTTTATATGTTCATTTACTTTTCTGTTTCAGATCCGATTCAATCCCAATTCCCTTTTACTCTTCTGTTTAATGCAATTCAACCTTTCCTTGTTTAAATTCTGCAAATCCAATCCCCAATTCCCTTTACAATTCCAGCCGTTTACATTTCTTGCACTTTAAGATTCCGCTATTTACATTTCTTGCATTCTAAGTTTCTGCTATTTAATTTCTTGTTCTTTAAGATTCAGCACTTTAATTCCCTGTTCTCTTTACTTCCATGCAATTTAATTTCTGCACATCACAAAACACTCAACCAAATCTTGATTCGCTTGACTAAATTAACCACTTAGCTAAAATTGCTCAATCCTTCAATCCTTGTGGGATCGACCTCACTCCCGTGAGTTTTTATTACTTGATACGATCCGGTATACTTGCCGGTTAGATTTGTGTGTTTTGGGAGAAATTTATTTTTCACCAAAATACTCATCAAGTTTTTGGCGCCGTTGCCGGGGATTGATTAGATTGACAATGATTAAGTGAGGTGGTGATCTAGATCAAGCACTTTTTCTTTTATTTTTGACTGACACACTAACTGTTTGAATTTTTGCCTGAGCTAATTGAAACCTCACTTTAGCAATAGAGTGAAGTTTTCTTGGTTTATCTTGCTGAATATGATTCTCATAGCTTGATAAATAAACGAGAGAAGTGATTTACGTTCATTAATCTCTCAAGTTTACCAACTGTTTTACACATGGTGTCAACTAATCCTCTGACTACATTCTGGCTTGAGAATATCCAATTTTCATTTGGATTGTTTGTGATTGTGCAGGTCATGGAGGAAAGGAATCCTACAGCAAGAGGAGAAAAACTGAGGCATTATGATTTCCAGCCTCCATAATCAAAGAGCAAGATGTCAAGCTAGTGACAATAAAAGAGCGCTTGTTGGGAGGCAACCCAACCGGAGGTAACTATCTTTTCATATCTATTTCAATAAAAAGGTTAATTAATTTTATCTATATTGCAAGAAGCTAAGTTTGGTGTTGCACACCAAAACAATCTAAGGGAGAATGAAGGATTCTAAGTTTGGTGTTCCACCAAAATCCCATCATAAAACACATTATCACTTTCTGCATAATGCTGGCTTCAAGCATGTTGGATGAACTAGTTAACTATTCTGCTGTTTCCTAGTTTTCAGTTTTATTGCTTTTGAAAAAAAAAGAGAGAGAAAAAATTATCACACATGGTTAATTTGATGTATGAAAACCATTGGGATCCTCCTCGGGATAAAGTCATTTAAAGAACGAGGGTCAGCAGAACGTTTAAAAAAAAAACCTGGAAAAAAACAAACCGGAAAAAAAATCTGGAAAAAAACTGTGAAAAAAACCGAAGGAGCTTGCCAAAGATGAGGCCATTATGGCTCGCCTTTAGGTGTCCTCCTCGGTATAGCGTCATTTAAAGAACGAGGGTCGGCAGAACGTAAAAAAAAAACGAAAAAAACCGAAAAAAATTCGGGAAAAAAACTGTGAAAAAAAACTGGAGGAGCTTGCCAAAGATGAGGCCATTACGGCTCGCCTTTAGGTGTCCTCCTCGGGATAGCGTCATTTAAAGAACGAGGGTCAGCAGAAAAAAAAAGGAAAAAAAACTGGAAAAAACCGGAAAAAAATTCGGGAAAAAAACTGTGAAAAAAAACCTGAGGAGCTTGCCAAAGATGAGGCCATTACGGCTCGCCTTTAGGTGTCCTCCTCGGGATAACGTCATTTAAAGATCGAGGGTCAGCAGAACGTAAAAAAAAATGGAAAAAACCGGAAAAAACAAACCGGAAAAAAAAATCTGGGAAAAAACTGGGAAAAAAAGCTGGAGGAGCTTGCCAAAAATGAGGCCATTACGGCTCGCCTTTAGGTGTCCTCCTTGGGATAGCGTAATTTAAAGAACGAGGGTCAGCACAACGTAAAAAAAAATGGAAAAAACCATAAAAAACAAACCGGAAAAAAAACTGTGAAAAAACCGGAGGAGCTTGCCAAAGATGAGGCCATTACGGCTCGCCTTTAGGTGTCCTCCTCGGGATAGCGTCTTTTAAAGAACGAGGGTCAGCAGAACATTAAAAAAAATGGAAAAAACCGGAAAAAAACAAACCGGAAAAAAAAATCCGGGAAAAAAACTGTGAAAAAAAACCGGAGGAGCGTGCCAAAAATGAAGCCATTACGGCTCGCCTTTAGGTGTCCTCCACGGAAAAAAATCCGGGAAAAAACTGTGAAAAAAAACCGGAGGAGCTTCCCAAAGATGAGGCCATTACGGCTCGCTTTTACGTTTCCTCCTTGGGATAGCGTCATTTAAAGAACGAGGGTCAGTAGAACGTAAAAAAAAATAAATAAAAAAAACTGGAAAAAACCAGAAAAAAACAAACCGGAGGAGCTTGCCAAAGATGAGGCCATTACGGCTCGCCTTTAGGTGTCCTCCTCAGGATAGCGTCATTTAAAGAACGAGGGGTGAGCAGAATGTAAAAAAAAAAAAAAAAAAAACTGGAAGAAACCGGAAAAAAAAATTCGGGAAAAAATTGTGAAAAAAACCGGAGGAGCTTGCAAAAAATCCTCCTCGGGATAGCGTCATTTAAAGAACGAGGGTCAGCAGAACGTTAAAAAAAAAAAAAAACTTGGAACAAAACCAGAAAAAAACAAACCGTAGGAGCTTGCCAAAGATGAGGCCATTACGGCTCGCCTTTAGGTGTCCTCCTCAGGATAGCGTCATTTAAAGAACGAGGGGTGAGCAGAATGTAAAAAAAAAAAAAAAAAAACTGGAAGAAACCGGAAAAAAAAATTCGGGAAAAAATTGTGAAAAAAACCGGAGGAGCTTGCAAAAAATGAGGCCATTACGGCTCGCCTTTAGGTGTCCTCCTCGGGATAGCGTCATTTAAAGAATGAGGGTCAGCAGAACGTAAAAAAAAAAAAAAAAAAAAAAACAAAAAAAGAAACCGGAAAAAAATCTGGAAAAAACTCTGAAAAAGGAGGAGCTTGCCAAAGATGAGGCCATTACGGCTCGCCTTTAGGTGTCCTCCTCGGGATAGCGTCTTTTAAAGAACGAGGGTCAGCAGAACGTAAAAAAAAAAAAAAAAAAAAAAACCGGAAAAAAATCCGGGAAAAAACTGTGAAAAAAAAACGGAGGAGCTTCCTAAATATGAGGCCATTACGGCTCACTTTTACGTTTCCTCCTCGGGATAGCGCCATTTAAAGAACGAGGGTCAGCAGAACGTAAAAAAAAAAAAAAAAACCTGGAACAAAACCAGAAAAAAACAAACCAAAAAAAAAATCTGGGAAAAAAATTGTGAAAAAAACCGGAGGAGCTTGCCAAAGATGAGGCCATTACGGCTCGCCTTTAGGTGTCCTCCTCAGGATAGCGTCATTTAAAGAACGAGGGTCACCAGAACGTAAAAAAAAAATAAAAAAAACTGGAAGAAACCGGAAAAAACAAACCGGAAAAAAATTTTGAGAAAAATTGTGAAAAAAACCGGAGGAGCTTGCCAAAAATGAGGCCATAACGGCTCGCCTTTAGGTGTCCTCCTCGGGATAGCGTCATTTAAAGAATGAGGGTCAGCAGAACGTATAAAAAAAATAAAAAAAATAAAAAAAAAACTTGAAAAAAACTGGAAAAAAAACCGGAAAAAAATTTTGGGAAGAAAACTGTGAAAAAAGCCGGAGGAGCTTGCCAAAAATGAGGCCATTACGGCTCGCCTTTAAGTGTCCTCCTCGGGATAGCGTCATTTAAAGAACGAGGGTAAGCACAACGTAAAAAAAAATGGAAAAAACCAGAAAAAAGCAAACCGGAAAAAAAACTGTGAAAAAACCGGAGGAGCTTGCCAAAGATGAGGCCATTACGGCTCGCCTTTAGGTGTCCTCCTCGGGATAGCGTCTTTTAAAGAACGAGGGTCAGCAGAACGATAAAAAAAATGGAAAAAACCGGAAAAAACAAACTGGAAAAAAAATCCGGGAAAAAAACTGGGAAAAAAAACCGGAGGAGCGTGCCAAAAATGAGGTCATTACGGCTCGCCTTTCGGTGTCCTCCCCGGAAAAAAATCCGAGAAAAAACTGTGAAAAAAAAACCGGATGAGCTTCCTAAAGATGAGGCCATTACGGCTCGCTTTTACGTTTCCTCCTTGGGATAGCGTCATTTAAAGAACGAGGGTCAGTAGAACGTAAAAATAAAAAAATAAAAAAAAACTGGAAAAAACCAGAAAAAAACAAACCGGAAAAAAATATGGGAAAAAAACTGTGAAAAAACCAGAGGAGCCTGCCAAAGATGAGGCCATTACGGCTCGCCTTTAGGTGTCCTCCTCGGGATAGCGTCTTTTAAAGAACGAGGGTCAGCAGAACGTAAAAAAAAAAATAAAAAAAAAACTGGAAGAAACCGCAAAAAACAAACCGGAAAAAAAATCCGGGAAAAAATTGTGAAAAAAACCGGAGGAGCTTGCCAAAAATGAGGCCATAACGGCTCGCCTTTAGGTGTCCTCCTCGAGATAGCGTCATTTAAAGAATGAGGGTCAGCAGAATGTTAAAAAAAAAAAAAAAAAAAAAAAAAAAAAAAAAAAAAAAAAACGGAAAAAAACAAACCGGAAAAAAATTTGGGAAAAAAACTGTGAAAAAAGCCGGAGGAGCTTGCCAAAAATGAGGCCATTACGGCTCGCCTTTAGGTGTCCTCCTCGGGATAGCGTCATTTAAAGAACGAGGGTCAGCAGAACGTTAAAAAAAAATAAAAAAAAGGAAAAAACCGGAAAATAAATTAACCGGAAAAAAAATCCGAGAAAAAAACTGTGAAAAAAAACCGGAGGTGCTTGCCAAAAAAATGAGCCCATTATGGCTCACCTTTAAGTGTCCTCCTCGGGATAGCGTCATTTAAAGAATGAGGGTCAGCAGAACGTAAAAAAAAAAAAGGAAAAAATCGGAAAAAAAACTAACCGGAAAAAAAATCTAGGAAAAAGACTGTGAAAAAAACCGGAGGAGCTTGCCAAAAATAAGGCCATTACGGCCCGCCTTTAGGTGTCTTCCTCGGGATAGCGTCATTTAAAGAACGAGGGTAAGCACAACGTAAAAAAAAAATGGAAAAAACCAGAAAAAAACAAACCGGAAAAAAAACTGTGAAAATACCGGAGGAGCTTGCCAAAGATGAGGCCATTACGGCTCGCCTTTAGGTGTCCTCCTCGGGATAGCGTCATTTAAAGAACGAGGGTCAGCAGAACGTAGAAAAAAAAAAAAAAACCTGGAACAAAACCAAAAAAAAACAAACCAAAAAAAAATCTGGGAAAAAAATTGTGAAAAAAACCGGAGGAGCTTGCCAAAGATGAGGCCATTACGGCTCGCCTTTAGGTGTCCTCCTCAGGATAGCGTCATTTAAAGAACGAGGGTCACCAGAACGTAAAAAAAAAAATAAAAAAAACTGGAAGAAACCGGAAAAAACAAACCGGAAAAAAAAATTTGAGAAAAATTGTGAAAAAAACCGGAGGAGCTTGCCAAAAATGAGGCCATAACGGCTCGCCTTTAGGTGTCCTCCTCGGGATAGCGTCATTTAAAGAATGACGGTCAGCAGAACGTATAAAAAAAATAAAAAAAATAAAAAAAAAAACTTGAAAAAAACTAGAAAAAAAACCGGAAAAAAATTTTGGGAAGAAAACTGTGAAAAAAGCCGGAGGAGCTTGCCAAAAATGAGGCCATTACGGCTCGCCTTTAAGTGTCCTCCTCGGGATAGCGTCATTTAAAGAACGAGGGTAAGCACAACGTAAAAAAAAATGGAAAAAACCAGAAAAAAGCAAGCCGGAAAAGAAACTGTGAAAAAACCGGAGGAGCTTGCCAAAGATGAGGCCATTACGGCTCGCCTTTAGGTGTCCTCCTCGGGATAGCGTCTTTTAAAGAACGAGGGTCAGCAGAACGATAAAAAAAATGGAAAAAACCGGAAAAAACAAACTGGAAAAAAAATCCGGGAAAAAAACTGTGAAAAAAAACCGGAGGAGCGTGCCAAAAATGAGGTCATTACGGCTCGCCTTTAGGTGTCCTCCCCGGAAAAAAATCCGGGAAAAAACTGTGAAAAAAAAACCGGATGAGCTTCCCAAAGATGAGGCCATTACGGCTCGCTTTTACGTTTCCTCCTTGGGATAGCGTCATTTAAAGAACGAGGGTCAGTAGAACGTAAAAATAAAAAATAAAAAAAAACTGGACAAAACCAGAAAAAAACAAACCGGAAAAAAATCTAGGAAAAAAACTGTGAAAAAACCAGAGGAGTCTGCCAAAGATGAGGCCATTACGGCTCAACTTTAGGTGTCCTCCTCGGGATAGCGTCTTTTAAAGAACGAGGGTCAGCAGAACGTAAAAAAAAAAATAAAAAAAAAAACTGAAAGAAACCGCAAAAAACAAACCGGAAAAAAAATCCGGGAAAAAATTGTGAAAAAAACCGGAGGAGCTTGCCAAAAATGAGGCCATAACGGCTCGCCTTTAGGTGTCCTCCTCGGGATAGCGTCATTTAAAGAATGAGGGTCAGCAGAACGTTAAAAAAAAAAAAAAAAAAAAAAAAAAAAAAAACGGAAAAAAACAAACCGGAAAAAAAATTTGGGAAAAAAACTGTGAAAAAAGCCGGATGAGCTTGCCAAAAATGAGGCCATTACGGCTCGCCTTTAGGTGTCCTCCTCGGGATAGCGTCATTTAAAGAACGAGGGTCAGCAGAAAAAGAAAAGAAAAAAAACTTGGAAAAAACTGGAAAAAAATTCGGAAAAACAACTGTGAAAAAAAATCCGGAGGAGCTTGCCAAAGATGAGGCCATTACGGCTCACCTTTAGGTGTCCTCCTCGAGATAGCGTCATTTAAAGAACGAGGGTCAGCAGAACGTTAAAAAAAAATAAAAAAAAGGAAAAAACCGGAAAATAAATTAACCGGAAAAAAAATCCGAGAAAAAAACTGTGAAAAAAAACCGGAGGAGCTTGCCAAAAAAATGAGCCCATTTTGGCTCACCTTTAAGTGTCCTCCTCGGGATAGCGTCATTTAAAGAATGAGGGTCAGCAGAACGTAAAAAAAAAAAAAAAGGAAAAAATCGGAAAAAAAACTAACCGGAAAAAAAATCTAGGAAAAAAACTGTGAAAAAAAACCGGAGGAGCTTGCCAAAAATGAGGCCATTACGGCCCGCCTTTAGGTGTCCTCCTCGGGATAGCGTCATTTAAAGAACGAGGGTAAGCACAACGTAAAAAAAAATGGAAAAAACCAAAAAAAAAACAAACCGGAAAAAAAACTGTGAAAAAACCGGAGGAGCTTGCCAAAGATGAGGCCATTACGGCTCGCCTTTAGGTGTCCTCCTTGGGATAGCGTCTTTTAAAGAACGAGGGTCAGCAGAACATTAAAAAAAATGGAAAAAACCGGAAAAAAACAAACCGGAAAAAAAAATCCGGGAAAAAAACTGTGAAAAAAAACCGGAGGAGCGTGCCAAAAATGAGGCCATTACGGCTCGCCTTTAGGTGTCCTCCCCAGAAAAAAATCCGGGAAAAAACTGTGAAAAAAAACCGGAGGAGCTTCCCAAAGATGAGGCCATTACGGCTCGTTTTTATGTTTCCTCCTTGGGATAGCGTCATTTAAAGAACGAGGGTCAGTAAAACGTAAAAAAAAAAAAAATAAAAAAAAACTGGAAAAAACCAGAAAAAACAAACCGGAAAAAAATCTGGGAAAAAAACTGTGAAAAAACCGGAGGAGCTTGCCAAAGATGAGGCCATTACGGCTCGCCTTTAGGTGTCCTCCTCGGGATAGCGTCTTTTAAAGAACGAGGGTTAGCAGAACGTAAAAAAAAAATAAAAAAAAATAAAAAAAAATAAAAAAAATACCGAAAAAAAATCCGGGAAAAAACTGTGAAAAAAAAAAACGGAGGAGCTTCCTAAATATGAGGCCATTACGGCTCACTTTTTGATGACAAGTCATCTTAGCCTATTTTAACTAGTCTTTTTCTTTTGATTTCACTTAGTTTTATGCACTTTCTTGTATTATAAATTAGCCATTTGGATTGGAATTGCATGGTTTCCTTAATTCAAGCACCCACCTCTTAATTGATACAAAATCATGAGATTCAAGCCAACTTTAGTTGATAACTAATTGATTTATAAACCTTGTGAATTTTGTGATACTTTGATTGGTTGTTTTGATTACTTGTAGGTGAAGAAAGGAAACAAAAGATGTGCCAACATTATGGAAGAAGGTTGCAAGAATGGGTTTAAGAAAATGGAATTCACGTTTGAGCTAACGTTTGAGTCAAACGTCAACTCAAACGTGAGTAGCAGTTGAAGAACACCCTGGGGAAAGCCAACGTTTGCGCCAACGTTTGCCTCAAACGTTGGCTGAAGAATGAAGCTCATGGAAGGCAACGTTTGAGCCAACGTTTGCCTCAAACGTGAGGTCAAACGTTGGCTCCAAAAGAGAAGAGAATTGAAGCTCCTGGGAAGGCAACGTTTGCGCCAACGTTTGCCTCAAACGTGAGGTCAAACGTTGGCGCCAAAGAGAAGAGAAATGGCATCCCTGGAGGCAGCAACGTTTGAGCCAACGTTTGACTCAAACGTGAGGTCAAACGTTGGCGCCAAACAGCATGAAGGGGGCACACTTCAAACAAGAATAACTTGAGTTGTAGATGTCCAATTGAGGTGATTCCAAGTGGGTTAGAAAGCTGACATTCAGAGCTTTCCAACCATATATAATAGTCTCTATTGGGCACAAAAATTGGCAACACAACAAGAGGACAAAGTAGCCCCAAGAAGCATGCAAGAGGGAAGAACCACGTTTGAGCTCACGTTTGACCTCAAACGTTAGCTCAAACGTGGATGACAGCAAATGGCCTATGCTGCATAATTTCACTCAAGTAACGTTTGAGTCAATGTTTGACTCAAACGTTGGCTCAAACGTGAATGACTCATGGCCCGTTTCACTAATGGATTTCTTCCCAACACCAAGAGCAATCAACGGAGGCTACTATCAACCCAATTCCATCAAGACTAAAGGCCCAATTCAATGCTTAATGATCATTGGAAGAAAGTGTATAAATAGCTTAGGATTTGAAGTTTTTGGAGAGCTTTTTTTCCTTTTGAGTTTTTACAGAGTGATTTTGGGAGAGAGCTTTTGGGGTTTTGAGCTACTTGGAGTGATTTTTAATTTCTTTGTCTTGGGGAAGGAGAATTCATTCCTCTTCCTCTTAGTTTTATTGCTTTCAATTTCAATTACACTTGTCTTGGATCTTGGGTTGGAGATTTGAAGAAATTCTATTTCAATCTCATCCTTGGATCTCTCTGCTTAATTACTGAATTTAAATTTCTGTCTCTGTTACTTACTTCTCATCTACTTTCCTTGCAATTTACAATTCCCTTGAAATTGTTCTTGTTGGATCTAGGAAGGCATTGAGATCTAGACTTGGTTTTCTAGTCTCTGGGCCCTGAGATCTAAATTCCCAATTTACATTTTGTTTCTTGCTTTTAATGTTCATTTACTTTACTGCTTCAAGATCCGCTTCAATCCCAATTCCCTTTTACTCTTCTGTTTAATGCAATTCAACTTCTCCTTGTTTAAATTCTACAAATCCATTCCCCAATTCCCTTTATAATTCCAGCCGTTTACATTTCTTGCACTTTAAGATTCCGCAATTTACATTTCTTGCATTCTAAGTTTCTGCTATTTAATTTCTTGTTCTTTAAGATTCAGCACTTTAATTCCCTGTTCTCTTTACTCCCATGCAATTTAATTTCTGCAAATCACAAATCACCCAACCAAAACTTGATTCGCTTGACTAAATCAACCACTAAACAAAAATTGCTCAATCCTTCAATCCCTGTGGGATCGACCTCACTCCCGTGAGTTTTTATTACTTGATGCGACCCGGTGCACTTGCCGGTTAGTTTTGGGTATTTTGGAAGATTCAGTTTTCCACAAATTTTCCCATCAAGTTTTTGGCGCCGTTGCCGGGGATTGATTAGATTGACAATGATTACGTGAAGTGGAGATCTAGATCAAGCACTTTTTCTTTTCTGATTCTTTAATCTTGGACTCACCCACTAACTGTTTGAATTTTTGCTTAAACTAAACTTCATTCTGGCAATAGATTGAAGTGATCTTACTGGTGTTTCTTTTGTTTTGTTTGTATGTCAGGTACAGGGAGATCCGTTCCTGTTTTATCTGAAGCTGATCAGAGAACTCTTAGAAGGATAAGAAGAGCCGAAAGAGGGAAAAATATTGTTGGAGAAGAAGAATCTGAGGAAGAATACCACGAGATGGAAGGAGATACATCTAACCCAGGAGGAGGAGTTAATAATCAACCACAACAGAGGAGAGTATTGGCTTCCTACACCTTTGCAAATGCTAGACATTGTGGAAGCAGCATTCTCACCCCTAATGTCAATGCAAATAACTTTGAACTGAAGCCACAACTCATCACATTGGTCCAAAACAACTGCTCATTTGGGGGAGGACCATTGGAGGATCCAAATCAACATCTATCTACCTTCTTAAGGATCTGTGACACTGTCAAATCCAATGGCGTGAATCCTGAAACCTACAAGCTTCTGCTGTTCCCGTTCTCATTAAGGGATAAGGCCGCACAATGGCTTGAAACTTTTCCCCAAGGAAGTATCACTAGTTGGGATGATTTGGTGACTAAATTTTTAGCCAAATTCTATCCACCCCAAAGAGTCATCAGGCTGAAAACCGAGGTGCAGACATTCACACAATTAGATGCCGAATCCTTGTATGAAGCATGGGAGAGGTACAAAGCCTTAATCAGAAAGTGTCCCCCAGAGATGTTCAATGAATGGGACGTGCTGCAAAATTTCTATGAAGGCCTGACATTGAAATCTCAGGAGGCACTAGATCATTCTGCTGGAGGTTCACTACAACTGATGAAAACTGCTGAGGAAGCCCAGAATCTTGTGGACATGGTGGCTAACAATCAATATTTCTTTGCCCATCAAAGAAACCGCCAACCATCACAAAGGAGAGGAGTAATGGAGCTAGAAGGAGTAGACTCAATCTTGGCTCAAAACAAGATGATGCAGCAGCAAATTCAACAACAATTTGAGCAAATGGCCAAGAGGATTGATAGCCTCCAAGTTGCTGCAGTCAACACAAGGCAACCATCATCCATGATGAGTATATTGGAGGAAAAATAAATTTCTCCCAAAACACACAAATCTAACCGGCAAGTGTACCGGGTCGTATCAAGTAATAAAAACTCACGGGAGTGAGGTCGATCCCACAGGGATTGAAGGATTGAGCAATTTTAGCTTAGTGGTTGAT
Organism: Arachis ipaensis; assembly: GCF_059453495.1. Lineage (NCBI taxonomy): Eukaryota > Viridiplantae > Streptophyta > Magnoliopsida > Fabales > Fabaceae > Arachis > Arachis ipaensis. The sequence goes on from NC_142436.1 coordinate 80,679,097, forward strand.
TTAGTCAAGCAAATCAAGATTTGGTTGATGGTTTTGTGACTTGCAGAATTAAATTGCATTGAAGTAAAGAGAATAAGAAATAAATTGCTGAAACGTAAAGGACAAGAAATTAAATGGCAGAAACTTAGAGTGCAAGAAATATAAATTGCGAAATCTTAAAGTGCAAGAAATGTAAATGACTCGGAATGTAAAGGGGATTGGGACGTGGATTTGCAGTAATTAAACAAGGAAAAGTTGAATTGCATTAAACAGAAGAGGGAAAGGGAATTGGGATTGAACCGGATATGAAGCAGAAAAGTAAATGAACATAGAAAGCAGTAAACAGAGAAGTGAAATGGGAAATTCAGATCTCAGGACCCAGAGACTAGAAAACCAAGTCTATATCTCAATGCCTTCCTAGATCCAACAAGAACAATTGCAAGGAAATTGTAAATTGCAAGGAAAATAGATGAAGAGCAATTAACCGGAAATAAAATTCAATTAGCAGTAAAGAAACAGAGAGATCCAAGATTGAGATTGAAACAGAATTTCTTCAATTCTCCAATCCAAGATCTAAGACAAGTGTAATTGAATTTGAAAGCAATAAAACTAAGAGGAAGAGAAGTGAATTCTCCTTCCCCAAGACAAAGAAATTAAAGTTCACTCAATAACAAAAGCTCTCCGAAAACTATTATGAAAATTCCAAAAGGAAAGCTCTCCGAAGAACTTGAATTTTATCCTATTTATACACTTTCTTCAAATGATCTTCAAGCCTTGAGTTGGGCCTTTGCTCTTGGTGGAATTGGGTTGAAAGAGGCCTTGGTTGATTGCTCTTGAAGTTTGGAGAAGAACCAAAGTGAACCAATTGAACCGGTTTTGAGGTTAGCAAAAGTTGGACCAAAAGTTGGAGCTAAAGTTAGGGGTCTAACTTTGGCTCCAACTTTTCATATCATCTAGCACAATTTGCTGGTATGAACGTTGGTGCCAACGTTAGGGGTCTAACTTTGACCCTAACGTTGGCCTTGCCTTGTGTGCTAGTGGCGCCAACGTTAGCCTCCAAGTTAGGGGTCTAACGTTGGCGCAAACTTTTGCTCCTCTCCCTTGTAATTCATGTGCCAACGTTAGCCTCCAAGTTAGGGGGCTAACGTTGGCGCAAACTTTTGGTGCCCAGGGGAGAAATTCATGTGCCAACGTTAGCCTCAAAGTTAGGGGGCTAACGTTGGCGCAAACTTTTGGTGTCCAGGGGAGAAATTCATGTGCCAACGTTAGCCTCAAAGTTAGGGGGCTAACGTTGGCGCAAACTTTTGGAGCCCAGGGGAGAAATTCATGTGCCAACGTTAGCCTCAAAGTTAGGGGGCTAACGTTGGCGCAAACTTTTGAAGCCCAGGGGAGAATTTTCAAGTTCCAACGTTAGCCTCCAAGTTAGGGGGCTAACGTTGGGGCTAACTTTTCAACCAAAAGTTTGTGCAAAAGTTTGAAGCTAACTTTAGGTCCAGCTTTTTGCTTCCTGGTTCAATTTCACTTATTCCATTGTCCTCTCTTCACTCCTAGCCATTCCTTCTTGCTTCAACCTTTCTCCAAGCTTTCTTCACCTATAATTAATCAACCAAACACATCAAAGCTATGCTCAAAATCATGAGATATTCATTCTTTCACAATATGCAACAAATATAGCATAAAACCTCATGAAATGGCATGAATTCATATATGGTTGGTTCAATCAAGGGAAACATGAAAATCTACTCAATTAGCTTGCTTGTAGCTCAAGAAAGTGCATAATTCTAATGAAAACAAGAGAAAAAGACTAGCTAAAATAGGCTAGGATGACTTGTCATCAATCCACATGGGTGCAAAATGAAGAGACTCAAGAAGAGCAGCAGCAAGAACAAGTCCAGTACATGCACAACCAAAACTCTGGACAGAATGAAGTGTATGGAGACACATACAATCCATCCTGGAAGAACCACCCAAACCTCAGATGGGGGGATAACCATACCCAAAACCAACAACCATGGCAGAGGAACTCAAGCCAACACAACCCAAGAAGCAACCAAAACCACAACCAGCAGCAAACTAACCAAAACCCCTACAGAAAACCTCAAAACAACTACCCCAACCTCAACCAATACCAATCTAATAACCAACCCACCAACCAAAATGCCTACCATCCACCACCCACATCTCATAACCCACCTCAAGTATCACCTGAAGCCCAAAGAATCACTCACTTGGAGGCCATGATAGACAAAATGTTGAAACACCAGGAAATGGTAACCAAGAATCAGGAAGCCTCCCTAAAGAGCCTAGAGAGACAGATGGGGCAACTCTCCAAGCAAGTATCTGTTGAGAGACCTTCAAACTCACTGCCCAGCGACACAATTCCAAATCCCAAGGAGGAATGCAAGGCAATACAATTAAGGAGTGGGAGAACATTAATAAGCAACAATGACACTACAAGGAAGCAAGCAGAGAACATCAAAGAACCAACGGAGGATGAGAATCAAACAAAGGCAGATGAGGCCAAGGAGCAAATTGTGATGCCAAACAAAGACACTGAGAAACTTAAAGAGAGGGACAACCAGCCACATAGCTTAAAGGAAGTAGCTCAGGGACAGCAGCAAATAGGAAAGAGTATCACACCTCCACTGCCATATCCCCAGAGGTTTAACAAAGAGGTTAAAGACCAGCATTTTCACAAATTCCTTGAGATTTTTAAGAAGTTGGAAATCAATATTCCCTTGGCTGAAGCACTTGAGCAAATGCCTCTATATTCCAAGTTTCTGAAGGATCTTATCAACAAGAAAAGAAGCTGGGATGAGAAAGAAACCATAATGATTACTGAGGAATGCAGGGCCTTGATTCAAAAGGGGCTTCCCCCCAAGCTTGAGGACCCAGGAAGCTTCCTGTTGCCTTGCACCATTGGGGAATTGACCATCACTAAAGCAATGTGCGATCTCGAAGCAAGTATTAACTTAATACCATCCTCCTTGGTGAAAAAGCTGCATATAGAGGAGGTCAAACCAATACAAATGTCTCTGGAACTGGTAGACAAGTCAATGGTATACCCCAGGGGTATAATTGAAAATTTTTTGGTCAAGGTGGACAGTTTTATATACCCTGCTGATTTTGTGGTTCTAGAATCAAACGATGATGATGGTGACTCTGTTATACTGGGAAGGTCATTCCTGGCCACTGCTAGAGCTATCATAGACGTAAAGGAAGGGGAATTAACTCTCAGGATGCATGACCAGAGTGTCACTCTGAAGGTATTACCAGAGGCACAATTTAGCAAGGAGAAGAAAGACTATATGAAAAATGACCAGGAAAGTCACAGCAACATCCCAATGCTAAGGATTGTGCAGACTGATGAAAAAGCCCAAGAGGATGTTAGAGCATTGGCCACTGAGAAGAGAGGTCCCCAAGGAAAATCTACGGCCAGAAAAGAAAGAACAACAAAAGGAAAGATGAAACGCAGAAACAAAGCAAAAAGGGGTTGGAAGAACAGAAAGATTCCAACAGAGGGGCTTTCCAAAGGTGATAAAGTGCAACTGATATATCAACAGCTGGGGGCAAATCAACAAACCGAGGATTACTATACTGTCAGCAACATACTATCATTAGAGCATGCTGAAATTGAACACCAGAAAACAAAGAAGAGGATCACGGTCAGAGGAGACAAATTGAGGCCCTACAAACACCAACCACCATAAAAGAAAGCCTCAATGTCAAGCTAGTGACAATAAAAGAGCACTCCATGGGAGGCAACCCATGCTTTAAGATTCATGTCATTTTAAATTCAATAAGTTATGATCATTTGAGCATGAATTCTTTTCTCTTTTCATGAACATGTCCATTGACTGCATGCACTGTTATGAAACATATACTAAGTTTGGTGTACCTCCAAGCACACTAAACCAATGTTACAAAGAATTTCATTTCACAGGCTTAAAATGTCTTGATAAAGCATATGGCCAAACACTAAGTTTGGTGTCCACATAGCTTCATGAAAATTTGAAACTCATGCATCAATAATCATACAAATGTTATTTTCCAAAACCTGATAAATAGAAAAATTCTTATTCGGTAATGAACGCATTAATTGTGATGTACCCTTTGACAAGAAACAAGTTTGGTGTTCATCAAACTTTGATGCACCGATTTAAGGAGACAATTGATCCTTCATGAAAAAAAAAAAAAAGAGATAAAAAGAAAGTGTAATGAAGACAATTCTTATGAACATTTGACATTTGAACTTCACTAATTGGAGGAAGAGACTCATTTTCTTTATACATTACCAAACATTAAGTTTGGTGTCCTCCAAAGAGGGTGTCACGGTTCAAATGAGATAAGAATTGATGGTTCACATAATATTACTAAAAAGAACACTCTTGCTACGGTTGGATAAGACTAATGTATGTTGTCTTGTTGTGATGACTAGGAAGTCAAAGAATCTTCAATGAAAAAGACAAGACAAAGGAAAGCATAGCATAAGGACAAAATCCCATCACATGCTTCAAGAAAGAAATCTGCCACTCCTTGAGAATGATCACGGCAAAGGCAAGGGAAGGAGCAAACTTTGTCTTCATTCATCCTTACATGCATACCTTTGATCTCCATAGTGTCTAATTGCATCCTAGCCCTTCATTGCTCATTTAAAAACATATCACCTTCAAGCCATGCACATGACTGAATCACTCCAACCTTAGAAACTTCATTCCCTTCATCACTCCTCAACATAACAAGCTTTGTGTAACATTTCTCTTACTCTAAACTCTGATCATTTAAACTTCTCTTCATCATTTCTTATCATAGCAAGTTCAGTCTCAATTTCTTATTGCTCCAAACATACATCAAACTCTCCAACTTTCTTCACACTTCCTCCACCCTCAAAAAGATCAGCAAATTAAACAATCATGGCCTCGTCCTCAAGAACCAAACGAAGGAGAGGAAAAGAGCCTATGATTGAGGAAAGCACCCATGAATTCGATCGATGGAAATTTAGATCTTGGTACCATCAACTACAATTTGAATGGATGAGGCAGAAGAAAATACATCCAGAGGTTCCACTCCTATTGCTAGACGATGAGTGTCAAGAAATGAAAGCCAAGATTAGGAAGAGGAGGTGGGAAGAGCTCATTTCACCAATTACCAAGATTAATGCGAACATTATATGGGAATTTTATGCCAACACCCCAAGAACCGAAATGGATCAACCTCCAACTTACAAGAGTTATGTGCGGGGAACTGAAGTAGATTTTAGCCCAAATACTATCATGAAAGTATTAAAACTAAGGGCAACTCATTTTGATAAGCCAGGATACTATCAAAGGCTAAATGAAGAACAGAACTATGATGAGATTGCCAGTGAGATTAGCGTAGTCAACACAGAATGGGTAGGTACCACTAAAAACAAGTACAAGTACTTGAGAAGGGGAGATCTCACCCCTGAAGCAAAGTGTTGGTATGAGCTAATGAAGAGATCAATCCTAGGCACAGTAAACAACTCGGAGGTCAATAAGAAGAGAGCCATCATGCTATACTGCATAATCATGGGAGGTGAAGTGAAAGTCCATGAAATCATTGCAAATGACATCCAAAGGTTAGCAGAGAAAAATTCGGCCGAAGGGTGGCTGCACTACCCGAGCACCATTATGCGTTTATGCATGAGAGCCAAAGTGCCAATGGAGGAGGCAAACCCAACATGGTTGCACCCGGGAATGCCTATAATCGTTGAAAGAATGATGGTTGTTACTGAAGCATAGCAAAGCCGAAGAATACCAAGAAGAAGGGGAAGAGAAGAACCAATGGAAGAAGATGAGCCTCACATAGAAGAAGAGCCACAAGAGGAGGAGGAACAACCACACTTTTTCCCACATGGTAATATGGATATGACTCAAATGCAATAAGCAATAGGAAGATTGTCTCAACAGTACACGAGAATCCAAGAAAGGCAAGAGGAATACCATTCTCTGTACATGAAGAACCAACAAGAACAAGAAGAAAGAGAGCTAAGAATAATGAGCAAACAAAGTGAATTCGAGTCAAGATTCCTTGTGATGCAAGAAGAACATGCTTTTCAATCTCATGAATCTTTTGGGAAGTTGGAACAAATGCAAGCTGAAAGTTTGAAGGCTTTCAAGGAGTTCACAACACTCCAAGATGCAAGGTATGAAGTACAAGTCGATTACAACATCAATAGCCAAATCAAACTGAACTATATTGGAGAACATTTGCACAACATGGATCCGGCGTTCCCAACCTTTGATGAATACTTCAAAAAGAGAAGTGAGGTAGAAGTAAGCAGGGCTATGAGACTTGAAGATAGAGTGGAGGAGGCTATGAATAAGGCTGGCTTTTGGCAAGATCAACAGACACCAAACACGGATGGTGAGAACAATATCAGCCAAGTGTATGAAAGGAGAAAGAAAAGGCATGACAAATGAAAGGTGGACTTGCTCCTTGTTCATCACTAAAAAGAAAAAAAAAAGCATGCATTCTATCTGTTCTAAGTTGTCTTTGCATTTCTAAGTAGTCCTTTTCAATTAAAAGTCTTTGCATTATGTTTGTTTCTTTTAAAATAAGTAGGCTAGTTTATGTGTGTGCTTGTGTGTTCATTTTCACTTGACAAGAAGCATGTGTTGTCCTCTGCATCTTTAAATTCAATAAAAGAACAGTTTGAATGTGAAGCAAGATAGTCTCTGTTAGATAGAAGTAGAATAAAAGTAAGTGGTGGTATGTGTGTGATTGTATAAAAACTCACTTTTAATGAATAAAGAGCCAGAATATCCCCTTCTAAGTAAAGAGTGGCCTACTGTCTATGAATCTCAATTGAATTAAATTCCTTGGTTAGAAAGAAAAACAAAAGGAGGAAAAAAAGAAAAAAGAAAGCCAAAAAGTGGCAGAACAAAAAGAAACAAAGCTGGACACCAATAGCTTGAACTGTAAAATATATGCCTGTGATGTCTTAGTACTAGGATCTGCTTGGATTAGTAAGCTCTTAGGAGTGCATCAACACTCGGTGACTTGGGTTAACTAATCCGGGATCATCAGCTGAAAGTCCACTATCAAGAGCAACCTATCTACAAGGCATTTAGTAACCCAAAGAGGTGCTGGGCATCAATGTTTTAAGAAGGAATGTGAGCCAAGTGTCTATGGTGAATAATGTGTCAAGTATAAAGAAAAGAAAATGGACTTGCTACACATGACACTCAAATAAAGCTTATGAACAAAGTAATAGCCAAGGATAAAGGAATAATGAGAGGTCATAGCAGTATGTCACTTGAAGCTTGAAGGAGACTTTCTAGGCCTAGGAGTCAATAAGAAGTGAGTATTTGTATATCCACACAAAATCCCATGATCTATCAATAATACTCTGCTAGCATGAACATCCTCTTCCATTTCATCTTTTCTTCATAATAATTCTTTTCTTGCTTGGGGACAAGCAAGCTTTAAGTTTGGTGTTGTGATGACAAGTCATGTTAGCCTATTTTAACTAGTCTTTTTCTTTTGATTTCACTTAGTTTTATGCACTTTCTTGTATTATAAATTAGCCATTTGGATTGGAATTGCATGGTTTCCTTAATTCAAGCACCCACCTCTTAATTGATACAAAATCATGAGATTCAAGCCAACTTTAGTTGATAACTAATTGATTTATAAACCTTGTGAATTTTGTGATACTTTGATTGGTTGTTTTGATTACTTGTAGGTGAAGAAAGGAAACAAAAGATGTGCCAACATTATGGAAGAAGGTTGCAAGAATGGGTTTAAGAAAATGGAATTCACGTTTGAGCTAACGTTTGAGTCAAACGTCAACTCAAACGTGAGTAGCAGTTGAAGAACACCCTGGGGAAAGCCAACGTTTACCTCAAACGTTGAGGTCAAACGTTGGCTGAAGAATGAAGCTCATGGAAGGCAACGTTTGAGCCAACGTTTGCCTCAAACGTGAGGTCAAACGTTGGCTCCAAAAGAGAAGAGAATTGAAGCTCCTGGGAAGGCAACGTTTGCGCCAACGTTTGCCTCAAACGTGAGGTCAAATGTTGGCGCCAAAGAGAAGAGAAATGGCATCCCTGGAGGCAGCAACGTTTGAGCCAACGTTTGACTCAAACGTGAGGTCAAACGTTGGCGCCAAACAGCATGAAGGGGGCACACTTCAAACAAGAATAACTTGAGTTGTAGATGTCCAATTGAGGTGATTCCAAGTGGGTTAGAAAGCTGACATTCAGATCTTTCCAACCATATATAATAGTCTCTATTGGGCACAAAAATTGGCAACACAACAAGAGGAGAAAGTAGCCCCAAGAAGCATGCAAGAGGGAAGAACCACGTTTGAGATCACGTTTGACCTCAAACGTTAGCTCAAACGTGGATGACAGCAAATGGCCTATGCTGCATAATTTCACTCAAGTAACGTTTGAGTCAACGTTTGACTCAAACGTTGGCTCAAACGTGAATGACTCATGGCCCGTTTCACTAATGGATTTCTTCCCAACACCAAGAGCAATCAACGGAGGCTACTATCAACCCAATTCCATCAAGACTAAAGGCCCAATTCAATGCTTAATGATCATTGGAAGAAAGTGTATAAATAGCTTAGGATTTGAAGTTTTTGGAGAGCTTTTTTTCCTTTTGAGTTTTTACAGAGTGATTTTGGGAGAGAGCTTTTGGGGTTTTGAGCTACTTGGAGTGATTTTTAATTTCTTTGTCTTGGGGAAGGAGAATTCATTCCTCTTCCTCTTAGTTTTATTGCTTTCAATTTCAATTACACTTGTCTTGGATCTTGGGTTGGAGATTTGAAGAAATTCTGTTTCAATCTCATCCTTGGATCTCTCTGCTTAATTACTGAATTTAAATTTCTGTCTCTGTTACTTACTTCTCATCTACTTTCCTTGCAATTTACAATTCCCTTGAAATTGTTCTTGTTGGATCTAGGAAGGCATTGAGATCTAGACTTGGTTTTCTAGTCTCTGGGCCCTGAGATCTAAATTCCCAATTTACATTTTGTTTCTTGCTTTTAATGTTCATTTACTTTACTGCTTCAAGATCCGCTTCAATCCCAATTGCCTTTTACTCTTTTGTTTAATGCAATTCAACTTCTCCTTGTTTAAATTCTGCAAATCCATTCCCCAATTCCCTTTATAATTCCAGCCGTTTACATTTCTTGCACTTTAAGATTCCGCAATTTACATTTCTTGCATTCTAAGTTTCTGCTATTTAATTTCTTGTTCTTTAAGATTCAGCACTTTAATTCCCTGTTCTCTTTACTCCCATGCAATTTAATTTCTGCAAATCACAAATCACCCAACCAAAACTTGATTCGCTTGACTAAATCAACCACTAAACAAAAATTGCTCAATCCTTCAATCCCTGTGGGATCGACCTCACTCCCGTGAGTTTTTATTACTTGATGCGACCCGGTGCACTTGCCGGTTAGTTTTGGGTATTTTGGAAGATTCAGTTTTCCACAAATTTTCCCATCACTTTTACGTTTCCTCCTCGGGATAGCGTCATTTAAAGAACGAGGGTCAGCAGAACGTAAAAAAAAAAAAAAAAACTTGGAACAAAACCAGAAAAAAACAAACCGCAGGAGCTTGCCAAAGATGAGGCCATTACGGCTCGCCTTTAGGTGTCCTCCTCAGGATAGCGTCATTTAAAGAACGAGGGTGAGCAGAATGTAAAAAAAAAAACTGGAAGAAACCGGAAAAAAAATCCGGGAAAAAATTGTGAAAAAAACCAGAGGAGCTTGCAAAAAATGAGGCCATTATGGCTCGCCTTTAGGTGTCCTCCTCGGGATAGCGTCATTTAAAGAATGAGGGTCAGCAGAACGTAAAAAAAAAAAAAAAAAAAAAAAAAAAAAAAAAAAAAAAAAAAAAAAAAAAAAAAAAAAAAAAACCGGAAAAAAATCTGGAAAAAACTCTGAAAAAGGAGGAGCTTGCCAAAGATGAGGCCATTACGGCTCGCCTTTAGGTGTCCTCCTCGGGATAGCGTCTTTTAAAGAACGAGGGTCAGCAGAACGTATAAAAAAAAAAAAAAAAAAAAAAAAAAAACCGGAAAAAAATCCGGGAAAAAATTGTGAAAAAAAAAACGGAGGAGCTTCCTAAATATGAGGCCATTATGGCTCACTTTTATGTTTCCTCCTCGGGATAGCGTTATTTAAAGAACGAGGGTCAGCAGAACGTAAAAAAAAAAAAAAAAAAACCTGGAACTAAACCAGAAAAAAACAAACCAAAAAAAAATCTGGGAAAAAAATTGTGAAAAAAACCGGAGGAGCTTGCCAAAGATGAGGCCATTACGGCTCGCCTTTAGGTGTCCTCCTCAGGATAGCGTCATTTAAAGAACGAGGGTCACCAGAACGTAAAAAAAAAATAAAAAAAACTGGAAGAAACCGGAAAAAACAAACCGGAAAAAAAATTCGAGAAAAAATTGTGAAAAAAACCGGAGGAGCTTGCCAAAAATGAGGCCATAACGGCTCGCCTTTAGGTGTCCTCCTCGGGATAGTGTCATTTAAAGAATGAGGGTCAGCAGAACGTATAAAAAAAATAAAAAAATAAAAAAAAACTTGAAAAAAACTGGAAAAAAAAACCGGAAAAAAATTTTGGGAAAAAAACTGTGAAAAAAGCCGGAGGAGCTTGCCAAAAATGAGGCCATTACGGCTCGCCTTTAAGTGTCCTCCTCGTGATAGCGTCATTTAAAGAACGAGGGTAAGCACAACGTAAAAAAAAAGGGAAAAAACCAGAAAAAAGCAAACCGGAAAAAAAACTGTGAAAAAACCAGAGGAGCTTGCCAAAGATGAGGCCATTACGGCTCGCCTTTAGGTGTCCTCCTCGGGATAGCGTCTTTTAAAGAACGAGGGTCAGCAGAACGATAAAAGAAAATGGAAAAAACCGGAAAAAACAAACTGGAAAAAAAATCCGGGAAAAAAACTGTGAAAAAAAACCGGAGGAGCGTGCCAAAAATGAGGTCATTACGGCTCGCCTTAAGGTGTCCTCCCCGGAAAAAAATCCGGGAAAAAACTGTGAAAAAAAACCGGATGAGCTTCCCAAAGATGAGGCCATTACGGCTCGCTTTTACGTTTCCTCCTTGGGATAGCGTCATTTAAAGAACGAGGGTCAGTAGAACGTAAAAATAAAAAAATAAAAAAAAAACTGGACAAAACCAGAAAAAAACAAACCGAAAAAAAATCTGGGAAAAAAATTGTGAAAAAACCAGAGGAGCCTGCCAAAGATGAGGCCATTACGGCTCGCCTTTAGGTGTCCTCCTCGGGATAGCGTCTTTTAAAGAACGAGGGTCAGCAGAAAAAAAAAAAAAAAACTGGAACAAAACCAGAAAAAAACAAACCGAAAAAAAATCTGGGAAAAAAACTGTGAAAAAAAACAGAGGAGCTTGCCAAAGATGAGGCCATTACGGCTCGCCTTTAGGTGTCCTCCTCGGGATAGCGTCATTTAAAGAACGAGGGTCAGCAGAACGTAAAAAAAAAAAATAAAAAAAAACTGGAAGAAACCGCAAAAAACAAACCGGAAAAAAAATCCGGGAAAAAATTGTGAAAAAAACCGGAGGAGCTTGCCAAAAATGAGGCCATAACGGCTCGCCTTTAGGTGTCCTCCTCGAGATAGCGTCATTTAAAGAATGAAGGTCAGCAGAACGTAAAAAAAAAAAAAAAAAAAAAAAAAAAAAAAAAAAAAAAAAAAAAAAAAAAAAAAAAAAAAAAAAAAACCGGAAAAAAACAAACCGGAAAAAAAATTTCGGAAAAAAACTGTGAAAAAAGCCAGAGGAGCTTGCCAAAAATGAGGCCATTACGGCTCGCCTTTAGGTGTCCTCCTCGGGATAGTGTCATTTAAAGAACGAGGGTCAGCAGAACGTTAAAAAAAATAAAAAAAAGGGAAAAAACCGGAAAATAAACTAACCGGAAAAAAAATCCGAGAAAAAAATTGTGAAAAAAAACCGGAGGAGCTTGCCAAAAAAATGAGCCCATTACGGCTCACCTTTAAGTGTCCTCCTCGGGATAGCGTCATTTAAACAGTGAGGGTCAGCAGAACGTAAAAAAAAAAAGGAAAAAATCGGAAAAAAAACTAACCGGAAAAAAAATCCAGGAAAAAAACTGTGAAAAAAAACCGGAGGAGCTTGCCAAAAATGAGGCCATTACGGCTCGCCTTTAGGTGTCCTCCTCGGGATAGCGTCATCTAAAGAACGAGGGTCAGCAGAACGTATAAAAAAAAAACTGCAAAAAAAAAACAAACCGAAAAAAAACCTGGAAAAAAGCTATTAAAAAAATCGGAGGAGCTTGCCAAAGATGAGGCCATTACGGCTCGCCTTTAGGTGTCCGCCTCGGGATAGAGTCATTTAAAGAACGGGGGTCAGCAGAACGTAAAAAAAAAAATGGAAAAAATCGAAAAAAAACCGGAAAAAAATTCGGGAAAAAAACTGTGAAAAAAAACTGGAGGAGCTTGCCAAAGATGAGGCCATCACGACTCGCCTTTAGGTGCCCTCCTCGGGATAGCGTCATTTAAAGAACGAGGGAAAAAAAAAAGAAAAAAAAACTGGAAAAAACCGGAAAAAAATTCGGGAAAAAAACTGTGAAAAAAACCGGAGAAGCTTGCCAAAGATGAGGCCATTACGACTCGCCTTTAGGTGTCCTCCTCGGGATAGCGTCATTTAAAGAACGAGGGTCAATAGAACGTAAAAAAAAAGGAAAAAACCGAAAAAAAATTCGGGAAAAAATTGTGAAAAAAACGGGAGGAGCTTGCCAAAAATGAGGCCATTACGGCTAGCCTTTAGGTCCTCCTCGGGATAAAGTCATTTAAAAAACGAGGGTCAGCAGAACGATAAAAAAAAAAAAGAACCTGGAAAAAAACAAACCGGAAAAAAAATCTAGAAAAAAACTGTGAAAAAAACCGAAGGAGCTTGCCAAAGATGAGGCCATTATGGCTCACCTTTAGGTGTCCTCCTCGGGATAGCGTCATTTAAAGAACGAGGGTCGGCAGAACGTAAAAAAAAAAAAAAAAAAAAAGACGTAAAAAACCGGAAAAAATTCGGGAAAAAAACTGTAAAAAAAAAACTGGAGGAGCTTGCCAAAGATGAGGCCATTACGGCTCGCCTTTAGGTGTCCTCCTCGGGATAGCGTCATTTAAAGATCAAGGGTCAGCAGAACGTAAAAAAAAATGGAAAAAACCGGAAAAAACAAACCGGAAAAATAAATCCAGGAAAAAACTGGGAAAAAAAGCCGGAGGAGCTTGCCAAAAATGAGGCCATTACGGCTCGCCTTTAGGTGTCCTCCTCGGGATAGTGTCATTTAAAGAACGAGGGTCAGGACAACGTAAAAAAAAATGGAAAAAACCAGAAAAAAATAAACCGGAAAAAAACTGTGAAAAAACCGGAGGAGCTTGCCAAAGATGAGGCCATTACGGCTCGCCTTTAGGTGTCCTCCTCGGGATAGCGTCTTTTAAAGAACGAGGGTCAGCAGAACGTTAAAAAAAAATGGAAAAAACCGGAAAAAAACAAACCGGGAAAAAGCTGTGAAAAAAAACCGGAGGAGCGTGCCAAAAATGAGGCCATTACGGCTCGCCTTTAGGTGTCCTCCCCGGAAAAAAATCCGGGAAAAAACTGTGAAAAAAAACCGGAGGAGCTTCCCAAAGATGAGGCCATTACGGCTCGCTTTTACGTTTCCTCCTTGGGATAGCGTCATTTAAAGAACGAGGGTCAGTAGAACGTAAAAAAATAAATAAATAAATAAAAACTGGAAAAAACCAGAAAAACAAACCGGAAAAAAATCTGGGAGAAAAACTGTGAAAAAACCGGAGGAGCTTGCCAAAGATGAGGCCATTACGGCTCGCCTTTAGGTGTCCTCCTCGGGATAGCGTCTTTTAAAGAACGAGGGTCAGCAGAACGTAAAAAAAAAAAAAAAAAAAATACCGGAAAAAAATCCGGGAAAAAACTGTGAAAAAAAAAAACGGAGGAGCTTGCCAAAAAAATGAGCCCATTACGGCTCACCTTTAAGTGTCCTCCTCGGGATAGCGTCATTTAATGAATGAGGGTCAGCAGAACGTAAAAAAAAAAGGAAAAAATCGGAAAAAAAACTAACCGGAAAAAAAATCCAGGAAAAAAACTGTGAAAAAAAACCGGAGGAGCTTGCCAAAAATGAGGCCATTACGGCTCGCCTTTAGGTGTCCTCCTCGGGATACCGTCATTTAAAGAACGAGGGTCAGCAGAACGTATAAAAAAAAAAACTGCAAAAAAAAAACAAACCCGAAAAAAACCTGGAAAAAAACTGTGAAAAAAATCGGAGGAGCATGCCAAAGATGAGGCCATTACGGCTCGCCTTTAGGTGTCCACCTCGGGATAGAGTCATTTAAAGAACGGGGGTCAGCAGAACGTAAAAAAAAATGGAAAAAATCGAAAAAAAACCGGAAAAAAATTCGGGAAAAAAACTGTGAAAAAAAAACTGGAGGAGCTTGCCAAAGATGAGGCCATCACGGCTCGCCTTTAGGTGCCCTCCTCGGGATAGCGTCATTTAAAGAACGAGGGAAAAAAAAAGAAAAAAAAACTGGAAAAAACCGGAAAAAAAATTAGGGAAAAAAACTGTGAAAAAAACCGGAGAAGCTTGCCAAAGATGAGGCCATTATGGCTCGCCTTTAGGTGTCCTCCTCGGGATAGCGTCATTTAAAGAACGACGGTCAGTAGAACGTAAAAAAAAGGAAAAAACCGGAAAAAAAATTCGGGAAAAAACTGTGAAAAAAACGGGAGGAGCTTGCCAAAAATGAGTCCATTACGGCTAGCCTTTAGGTCCTCCTCGGGATAAAGTCATTTAAAAAACGAGGGTCAGCAGAACGTTAAAAAAAAAAAAAGAACCTGGAAAAAAACAAACCGGAAAAAAAATCTAGAAAAAAACTGTGAAAAAAACCGAAGGAGCTTGCCAAAGATGAGGCCATTATGGCTCGCCTTTAGGTGTCCTCCTCGGGATAGCGTCATTTAAAGAACGAGGGTCGGCAGAACATAAAAAAAAAATGGAAAAAATCGAAAAAAAAACCGGAAAAAAATTCGGGAAAAAAACTGTGAAAAAAAAACTGGAGGAGCTTGCTGATGTGCGGAAAACGATCCGACACAAAACTTACCGGCAAGTGCACCGGGTCGCATCAAGTAATAATAACTCACGGGAGTGAGGTCGATCCCACAGGGATTGAAGGATTGAGCAATTTCAGTTTAGTGGTTGATTTAGTCAAGCGAATCAAGATTTGGTTGAGAGATTTGTGATTTGCAGAATTTAAATTACATGGAAAGTAAAGGGAATGGGTAATTTGCATGAAATTAAAGAGAACTGAAACTTAAAGTGCTGAATCTTAAAGAGCAAGAAATTAAATAGCAGAAACTTAGAACGCAAGAAATGTAAATTGCAGAATCTTAGAGTGCAAGAAATGTAAATGGCTTGAATTGTAAAGGGAATTGGGAATTGGATTTGCAGAAATTAAACAAGGAAGAGTAAAATTCAACACACAGAAGAGTGGAAGATGCCTTGGGTTGAATCAGATCTAAAACAGAAATATAAAAGAGCTTGAAAAGCAGTAAACAGAGAAATTAAAAATGGAAATCTAGATCTCAGGACTCAAGAGACTAGATAACTAAGTCTAGATCTCACTGCCTTCCTAGATCCAACAAGATCAATTGCAAAGGAAATGAAGAAATGTAAATTGCAGAGAAAGTAGAAGAAGAAGCAATTAACAGAAACTGAAATTCAATGATGCGGAAAATTAAACAAGATCCCAAGGTGAGATTGAAACAGAATTTCTTCAATTCTCCACCCAAGATCCGAAGCAAGAAAAGTAAAGAGTATTCAAGCAAGAACAAGGAAGAAGAGAGATCAATTCTCCTCCAATTTCTCTTGAATTAAAACAACAAACCCAAAATGTAAAGGTGAGCTCTCTTCAAAACTACTAAATCAAAACCGAAAAGAAAGCTCCTTTAAAAACTTAAATCCTAAGCTATTTATACACTTTCTTCAAATGGTCTTCAAGCTTTGAATTGGGCCTTTGCTCTTGATGGAATTGGGTTGATAGAGGCCTTGGTTGATTGCTCTTGGAGTTGGAGAGAGAACCGAAGTGAACCGGGTTGGGAATTATAAAAGCTTGAGTAAAAGTTTGAGTAAAAGTTTGAGGCAAACTTTTACTCAAACTTTTTACATCAGAAACCCCATTCTTGCTGCTACCAACGTTTGAGCTAAAGTTTGGGGTCAAACTTTTGCTCAAACGTTGGCCCCCTTATGCACACTCATGGCGCCAACGTTTGCCAAAAAGTTTGAGGCAAGCATTGGCGCAAACTTTTTGTCTCCAGAGTGTGTTGCTGATGGCGCCAACGTTTGCCAAAAAGTTTGAGGCAAACGTTGGCGCAAACTTTTTCTCTCCAGGGTGTTGATTTGTGATGCCAACGTTTGCCAAAAAGTTTGAGGCAAACGTTGGCTCAAGCTTTTCTCCCAAAAGTTTGAGCTAAAGTTTGAGGCAAACTTTTGCTCAAGCTTTTTGTTCCCTGGTGTGTTTTCACTTATCCGAAAGTTTAAGCTAAAGTTTGAGGCAAACTTTTGCTCAAACTTTTTGTTCTCTCTTTCTCCTAGCCATTCCTTCTTGCTTCAACCTTTCTCCAAGCTTTCTT
Organism: Arachis ipaensis; assembly: GCF_059453495.1. Taxonomy (NCBI): domain Eukaryota; kingdom Viridiplantae; phylum Streptophyta; class Magnoliopsida; order Fabales; family Fabaceae; genus Arachis; species Arachis ipaensis. The sequence continues at coordinate 80,695,711 of NC_142436.1, forward strand.
CACCTATCATTAATCAACCAAACACATCAAAGCTATGCTCAAAATCATGAGTTTATCATTCTTTCATAATATGTGGTAGTTATAGCATAAATCCTCATGAAATTGCATTAATTCATCTATGGTTGATTAAATCAAAGGAAACATAGAAATCTACCCAATTGGCTTGCTTATGGCTCAAGAAAGTGCATAAATCAATTGAAAATAAAAGAAAAAGGCTAGTGAAACTAGGCTAAGATGATTTGTCATCACTTGCCAAAGATGAGGCCATTACGGCTCGCCTTTAGGTGTCCTCCTCGGGATAGCGTCATTTAAAGAACGAGGGTCCGCAGAAAAAAAAAGGAAAAAAACTGGAAAAAATCGGAAAAAAAAAATCGGAAAAAAATTCGGGAAAAATACTGTGAAAAAAAACCGGAGGAGCTTGCCAAAGATGACGCCATTACGGCTCGCCTTTAGGTGTCCTCCTCGGGATAGCGTCATTTAAAGAACGAGGGTCAGCAGAAAAAAAAAGAAAAAAAACTGGAAAAAACCGGAAAAAAATTTGGGAAAAAAACTGTGAAAAAAAACTGGAGGAGCTTGCCAAAGATGAGGCCATTACGGCTCGCCTTTAGGTGTCCTCCTCGGGATAGCGTCATTTAAAGAACGAGGGTCAGCAGAACGTAAAAAAATGTAAAAAACCGGAAAAAACAAGCTGGAAAAAAAAATCCGGGAAAAAATTGTGAAACAAAACCGGAGGAGCTTGCCAAAAATGAGGCCGTTACGTCTCGCCTTTAGGTGTCCTCCTCGGGATAGCGTCATTTAAAGAACGTGGGTCAGCAGAACGTAAAAAAAAAAAAAAAAAAAAAAAAAAAAAAAAAAAAAAAAAAAAAAAACTGGAAAAAAAAAACTGGAAAAAAAATCTGGAAAAAAACTGTGAAAAAAACCAGAGGAGCTTGCCAAAGATGAGGCCATTACGGCTCACCCTTAGGTGTCCTCCTCGGGATAGCGTCATTTAAAGAACGAGGGTCAGCAGAACGTATAAATAATAAAAAAAAAACTGGAAAAAAACCCAGAAGAAAACTGTGAAAAAAATCCGGAGGAGCTTGCCAAATTTGAGGCCATTACGGCTCGCCTTTAGGTGTCCTCCTCAGGATAGCGTCATTTAAAGAACGAGGGTCAGCAGAACGTAAAAAAAAATGGAAAAAACCGGAAAAAACAAACCGGAAAAAAATCCGGGAAAAAACTGTGAAAAAAAACCGGAGGAGCTTGCCAAAAATGAGGCCATTACGGCTAGCCTTTAGGTGTCCTCAGGATAGCGTCATTTAAAGAACGAGGGTCAGCAGAACGTTAAAAAAAAAAAACCTGGAAAAAAACAAACCGGAAAAAAAATCTGGAAAAAAACTGTGAAAAAAACCGAAGGAGCTTGCCAAAGATGAGGCCATTACGGCTCGCCTTTAGGTGTCCTCCTCGGGATAGCGTCTTTTAAAGAACGAGGGTCAGCAGAACGATAAAAGAAAATGGAAAAAACCGGAAAAAACAAACTGGAAAAAAAATCCGGGAAAAAAACTGTGAAAAAAAACCGGAGGAGCGTGCCAAAAATGAGGTCATTACGGCTCGCCTTAAGGTGTCCTCCCCGGAAAAAAATCCGGGAAAAAACTGTGAAAAAAAACCGGATGAGCTTCCCAAAGATGAGGCCATTACGGCTCGCTTTTACGTTTCCTCCTTGGGATAGCGTCATTTAAAGAACGAGGGTCAGTAGAACGTAAAAATAAAAAAATAAAAAAAAAACTGGACAAAACCAGAAAAAAACAAACCGAAAAAAAATCTGGGAAAAAAATTGTGAAAAAACCAGAGGAGCCTGCCAAAGATGAGGCCATTACGGCTCGCCTTTAGGTGTCCTCCTCGGGATAGCGTCTTTTAAAGAACGAGGGTCAGCAGAAAAAAAAAAAAAAACTGGAACAAAACCAGAAAAAAACAAACCGAAAAAAAATCTGGGAAAAAAACTGTGAAAAAAAACAGAGGAGCTTGCCAAAGATGAGGCCATTACGGCTCGCCTTTAGGTGTCCTCCTCGGGATAGCGTCATTTAAAGAACGAGGGTCAGCAGAACGTAAAAAAAAAAAATAAAAAAAACTGGAAGAAACCGCAAAAAACAAACCGGAAAAAAAATCCGGGAAAAAATTGTGAAAAAAACCGGAGGAGCTTGCCAAAAATGAGGCCATAACGGCTCGCCTTTAGGTGTCCTCCTCGAGATAGCGTCATTTAAAGAATGAAGGTCAGCAGAACGTAAAAAAAAAAAAAAAAAAAAAAAAAAAAAAAAAAAAAAACCGGAAAAAAACAAACCGGAAAAAAAATTTGGGAAAAAAACTGTGAAAAAAGCCAGAGGAGCTTGCCAAAAATGAGGCCATTACGGCTCGCCTTTAGGTGTCCTCCTCGGGATAGTGTCATTTAAAGAACGAGGGTCAGCAGAACGTTAAAAAAAATAAAAAAAAGGGAAAAAACCGGAAAATAAACTAACCGGAAAAAAAATCCGAGAAAAAAATTGTGAAAAAAAACCGGAGGAGCTTGCCAAAAAAATGAGCCCATTACGGCTCACCTTTAAGTGTCCTCCTCGGGATAGCGTCATTTAAACAGTGAGGGTCAGCAGAACGTAAAAAAAAAAAGGAAAAAATCGGAAAAAAAACTAACCGGAAAAAAAATCCAGGAAAAAAACTGTGAAAAAAAACCGGAGGAGCTTGCCAAAAATGAGGCCATTACGGCTCGCCTTTAGGTGTCCTCCTCGGGATAGCGTCATCTAAAGAACGAGGGTCAGCAGAACGTATAAAAAAAAAACTGCAAAAAAAAAACAAACCGAAAAAAAACCTGGAAAAAAGCTATTAAAAAAATCGGAGGAGCTTGCCAAAGATGAGGCCATTACGGCTCGCCTTTAGGTGTCCGCCTCGGGATAGAGTCATTTAAAGAACGGGGGTCAGCAGAACGTAAAAAAAAAAATGGAAAAAATCGAAAAAAAACCGGAAAAAAATTCGGGAAAAAAACTGTGAAAAAAAACTGGAGGAGCTTGCCAAAGATGAGGCCATCACGACTCGCCTTTAGGTGCCCTCCTCGGGATAGCGTCATTTAAAGAACGAGGGAAAAAAAAAAGAAAAAAAAACTGGAAAAAACCGGAAAAAAATTCGGGAAAAAAACTGTGAAAAAAACCGGAGAAGCTTGCCAAAGATGAGGCCATTACGACTCGCCTTTAGGTGTCCTCCTCGGGATAGCGTCATTTAAAGAACGAGGGTCAATAGAACGTAAAAAAAAAGGAAAAAACCGAAAAAAAATTCGGGAAAAAATTGTGAAAAAAACGGGAGGAGCTTGCCAAAAATGAGGCCATTACGGCTAGCCTTTAGGTCCTCCTCGGGATAAAGTCATTTAAAAAACGAGGGTCAGCAGAACGTTAAAAAAAAAAAAAGAACCTGGAAAAAAACAAACCGGAAAAAAAATCTAGAAAAAAACTGTGAAAAAAACCGAAGGAGCTTGCCAAAGATGAGGCCATTATGGCTCACCTTTAGGTGTCCTCCTCGGGATAGCGTCATTTAAAGAACGAGGGTCGGCAGAACGTAAAAAAAAAAAAAAAAAAAAACGTAAAAAACCGGAAAAAATTCGGGAAAAAAACTGTAAAAAAAAAACTGGAGGAGCTTGCCAAAGATGAGGCCATTACGGCTCGCCTTTAGGTGTCCTCCTCGGGATAGCGTCATTTAAAGATCAAGGGTCAGCAGAACGTAAAAAAAAATGGAAAAAACCGGAAAAAACAAACCGGAAAAATAAATCCAGGAAAAAACTGGGAAAAAAAGCCGGAGGAGCTTGCCAAAAATGAGGCCATTACGGCTCGCCTTTAGGTGTCCTCCTCGGGATAGTGTCATTTAAAGAACGAGGGTCAGGACAACGTAAAAAAAAATGGAAAAAACCAGAAAAAAATAAACCGGAAAAAAACTGTGAAAAAACCGGAGGAGCTTGCCAAAGATGAGGCCATTACGGCTCGCCTTTAGGTGTCCTCCTCGGGATAGCGTCTTTTAAAGAACGAGGGTCAGCAGAACGTTAAAAAAAAATGGAAAAAACCGGAAAAAAACAAACCGGGAAAAAGCTGTGAAAAAAAACCGGAGGAGCGTGCCAAAAATGAGGCCATTACGGCTCGCCTTTAGGTGTCCTCCCCGGAAAAAAATCCGGGAAAAAACTGTGAAAAAAAACCGGAGGAGCTTCCCAAAGATGAGGCCATTACGGCTCGCTTTTACGTTTCCTCCTTGGGATAGCGTCATTTAAAGAACGAGGGTCAGTAGAACGTAAAAAAATAAATAAATAAATAAAAACTGGAAAAAACCAGAAAAACAAACCGGAAAAAAATCTGGGAGAAAAACTGTGAAAAAACCGGAGGAGCTTGCCAAAGATGAGGCCATTACGGCTCGCCTTTAGGTGTCCTCCTCGGGATAGCGTCTTTTAAAGAACGAGGGTCAGCAGAACGTAAAAAAAAAAAAAAAAATACCGGAAAAAAATCCGGGAAAAAACTGTGAAAAAAAAAAAACGGAGGAGCTTGCCAAAAAAATCAGCCCATTACGGCTCACCTTTAAGTGTCCTCCTCGGGATAGCGTCATTTAATGAATGAGGGTCAGCAGAACGTAAAAAAAAAAGGAAAAAATCGGAAAAAAAACTAACCGGAAAAAAAATCCAGGAAAAAAACTGTGAAAAAAAACCGGAGGAGCTTGCCAAAAATGAGGCCATTACGGCTCGCCTTTAGGTGTCCTCCTCGGGATACCGTCATTTAAAGAACGAGGGTCAGCAGAACGTATAAAAAAAAAAACTGCAAAAAAAAAACAAACCCGAAAAAAACCTGGAAAAAAACTGTTAAAAAAATCGGAGGAGCATGCCAAAGATGAGGCCATTACGGCTCGCCTTTAGGTGTCCACCTCGGGATAGAGTCATTTAAAGAACGGGGGTCAGCAGAACGTAAAAAAAAATGGAAAAAATCGAAAAAAAACCGGAAAAAAATTCGGGAAAAAAACTGTGAAAAAAAAACTGGAGGAGCTTGCCAAAGATGAGGCCATCACGGCTCGCCTTTAGGTGCCCTCCTCGGGATAGCGTCATTTAAAGAACGAGGGAAAAAAAAAGAAAAAAAAAACTGGAAAAAACCGGAAAAAAAATTAGGGAAAAAAACTGTGAAAAAAACCGGAGAAGCTTGCCAAAGATGAGGCCATTATGGCTCGCCTTTAGGTGTCCTCCTCGGGATAGCGTCATTTAAAGAACGACGGTCAGTAGAACGTAAAAAAAAGGAAAAAACCGGAAAAAAAATTCGGGAAAAAACTGTGAAAAAAACGGGAGGAGCTTGCCAAAAATGAGTCCATTACGGCTAGCCTTTAGGTCCTCCTCGGGATAAAGTCATTTAAAAAACGAGGGTCAGCAGAACGTTAAAAAAAAAAAAGAACCTGGAAAAAAACAAACCGGAAAAAAAATCTAGAAAAAAACTGTGAAAAAAACCGAAGGAGCTTGCCAAAGATGAGGCCATTATGGCTCGCCTTTAGGTGTCCTCCTCGGGATAGCGTCATTTAAAGAACGAGGGTCGGCAGAACGTAAAAAAAAAATGGAAAAAATCGAAAAAAAAACCGGAAAAAAATTCGGGAAAAAAACTGTGAAAAAAAAACTGGAGGAGCTTGCTGATGTGCGGAAAACGATCCGACACAAAACTTACCGGCAAGTGCACCGGGTCGCATCAAGTAATAATAACTCACGGGAGTGAGGTCGATCCCACAGGGATTGAAGGATTGAGCAATTTCAGTTTAGTGGTTGATTTAGTCAAGCGAATCAAGATTTGGTTGAGAGATTTGTGATTTGCAGAATTTAAATTACATGGAAAGTAAAGGGAATGGGTAATTTGCATGAAATTAAAGAGAACTGAAACTTAAAGTGCTGAATCTTAAAGAGCAAGAAATTAAATAGCAGAAACTTAGAACGCAAGAAATGTAAATTGCAGAATCTTAGAGTGCAAGAAATGTAAATGGCTTGAATTGTAAAGGGAATTGGGAATTGGATTTGCAGAAATTAAACAAGGAAGAGTAAAATTCAACACACAGAAGAGTGGAAGATGCCTTGGGTTGAATCAGATCTAAAACAGAAATATAAAAGAGCTTGAAAAGCAGTAAACAGAGAAATTAAAAATGGAAATCTAGATCTCAGGACTCAAGAGACTAGATAACTAAGTCTAGATCTCACTGCCTTCCTAGATCCAACAAGATCAATTGCAAAGGAAATGAAGAAATGTAAATTGCAGAGAAAGTAGAAGAAGAAGCAATTAACAGAAACTGAAATTCAATGATGCGGAAAATTAAACAAGATCCCAAGGTGAGATTGAAACAGAATTTCTTCAATTCTCCACCCAAGATATGAAGCAAGAAAAGTAAAGAGTATTCAAGCAAGAACAAGGAAGAAGAGAGATCAATTCTCCTCCAATTTCTCTTGAATTAAAACAACAAACCCAAAATGTAAAGGTGAGCTCTCTTCAAAACTACTAAATCAAAACCGAAAAGAAAGCTCCTTTAAAAACTTAAATCCTAAGCTATTTATACACTTTCTTCAAATGGTCTTCAAGCTTTGAATTGGGCCTTTGCTCTTGATGGAATTGGGTTGATAGAGGCCTTGGTTGATTGCTCTTGGAGTTGGAGAGAGAACCGAAGTGAACCGGGTTGGGAATTATAAAAGCTTGAGTAAAAGTTTGAGTAAAAGTTTGAGGCAAACTTTTACTCAAACTTTTTACATCAGAAACCCCATTCTTGCTGCTACCAACGTTTGAGCTAAAGTTTGGGGTCAAACTTTTGCTCAAACGTTGGCCCCCTTATGCACACTCATGGCGCCAACGTTTGCCAAAAAGTTTGAGGCAAGCGTTGGCGCAAACTTTTTGTCTCCAGAGTGTGTTGCTGATGGCGCCAACGTTTGCCAAAAAGTTTGAGGCAAACGTTGGCGCAAACTTTTTCTCTCCAGGGTGTTGATTTGTGATGCCAACGTTTGCCAAAAAGTTTGAGGCAAACGTTGGCTCAAGCTTTTCTCCCAAAAGTTTGAGCTAAAGTTTGAGGCAAACTTTTGCTCAAGCTTTTTGTTCCCTGGTGTGTTTTCACTTATCCGAAAGTTTAAGCTAAAGTTTGAGGCAAACTTTTGCTCAAACTTTTTGTTCTCTCTTTCTCCTAGCCATTCCTTCTTGCTTCAACCTTTCTCCAAGCTTTCTTCACCTATCATTAATCAACCAAACACATCAAAGCTATGCTCAAAATCATGAGTTTATCATTCTTTCATAATATGTGGTAGTTATAGCATAAATCCTCATGAAATTGCATTAATTCATCTATGGTTGATTAAATCAAAGGAAACATGGAAATCTACCCAATTGGCTTGCTTATGGCTCAAGAAAGTGCATAAATCAATTGAAAATAAAAGAAAAAGGCTAGTGAAACTAGGCTAAGATGATTTGTCATCACTTGCCAAAGATGAGGCCATTACGGCTCGCCTTTAGGTGTCCTCCTCGGGATAGCGTCATTTAAAGAACGAGGGTCCGCAGAAAAAAAAAGGAAAAAAACTGGAAAAAATCAGAAAAAAAAAAAATCGGAAAAAAATTCGGGAAAAATACTGTGAAAAAAAACCGGAGGAGCTTGCCAAAGATGACGCCATTACGGCTCGCCTTTAGGTGTCCTCCTCGGGATAGCGTCATTTAAAGAACGAGGGTCAGCAGAAAAAAAAAGAAAAAAAACTGGAAAAAACCGGAAAAAAATTTGGGAAAAAAACTGTGAAAAAAAACTGGAGGAGCTTGCCAAAGATGAGGCCATTACGGCTCGCCTTTAGGTGTCCTCCTCGGGATAGCGTCATTTAAAGAACGAGGGTCAGCAGAACGTAAAAAAATGTAAAAAACCGGAAAAAACAAGCTGGAAAAAAAAATCCGGGAAAAAATTGTGAAAAAAAACCGGAGGAGCTTGCCAAAAATGAGGCCGTTACGTCTCGCCTTTAGGTGTCCTCCTCGGGATAGCGTCATTTAAAGAACGTGGGTCAGCAGAACGTAAAAAAAAAAAAAAAAAAAAAAAAAAAAAAAAAAAAAAAAAAAAAAAAAAAAAAAAAAAAACTGGAAAAAAAAAACTGGAAAAAAAATCTGGAAAAAAACTGTGAAAAAAACCAGAGGAGCTTGCCAAAGATGAGGCCATTACGGCTCACCCATAGGTGTCCTCCTCGGGATAGCGTCATTTAAAGAACGAGGGTCAGCAGAACGTATAAATAATAAAAAAAAAACTGGAAAAAAACCCAGAAGAAAACTGTGAAAAAAATCCGGAGGAGCTTGCCAAATTTGAGGCCATTACGGCTCGCCTTTAGGTGTCCTCCTCAGGATAGCGTCATTTAAAGAACGAGGGTCAGCAGAACGTAAAAAAAAATGGAAAAAACCGGAAAAAAATCCGGGAAAAAACTGTGAAAAAAAACCGGAGGAGCTTGCCAAAAATGAGGCCATTACGGCTAGCCTTTAGGTGTCCTCAGGATAGCGTCATTTAAAGAACGAGGGTCAGCAGAACGTTAAAAAAAAAAAACCTGGAAAAAAACAAACCGGAAAAAAAATCTGGAAATAAACTGTGAAAAAAACCGAAGGAGCTTGCCAAAGATGAGGCCATTATGGCTCGCCTTAAGGTGTCCTCCTCGGGATAGCGTCATTTAAAGAACGAGGGTCGGCAGAACGTAAAAAAAAAAAAAAAATGGAAAAGAACCGGAAAAAAACTGTGAAAAAAATCAGAGGAGCTTGGCAAAGATAAGGCCATTACGGCTCGCCTTTTGGTGTCCTCCTCGGGATAGTGTCATTTAAAGAAAGGGGTTCAGCAGAATGTAAAAAAAAATATAGAAAAAATAAAAAAAAAAAAGAAAAAAAAAATCGGGAAAAAAACTCAGAAGAAAACTGTGAAAAAAATCCGGAGGAGCTTGCCAAATTTGAGGCCATTACGGCTCGCCTTTAGGTGTCCTCCTCAGGATAGCGTCATTTAAAGAACGAGGGTCAGCAGAACGTAAAAAAAAATGGAAAAAACCGGAAAAAACAAACCGGAAAAAAATCCGGGAAAAAACTGTGAAAAAAAACCGGAGGAGCTTGCCAAAAATGAGGCCATTACGGCTAGCCTTTAGGTGTCCTCAGGATAGCGTCATTTAAAGAACGAGGGTCAGCAGAACGTTAAAAAAAAAAAACCTGGAAAAAAACAAACCGGAAAAAAAATCTGGAAAAAAACTGTGAAAAAAACCGAAGGAGCTTGCCAAAGATGAGGCCATTATGGCTCGCCTTAAGGTGTCCTCCTCGGGATAGCGTCATTTAAAGAACGAGGGTCGGCAGAACGTAAAAAAAAAAAAAAAATGGAAAAGAACCGGAAAAAAACTGTGAAAAAAATCGGAGGAGCTTGGCAAAGATAAGGCCATTACGGCTCGCCTTTTGGTGTCCTCCTCGGGATAGTGTCATTTAAAGAAAGGGGTTCAGCAGAATGTAAAAAAAAATATAGAAAAAATAAAAAAAAAAAAAGAAAAAAAAAATCGGGAAAAAAACTCTGAAAAAAAACTGGAGGAGCTTGCCAAAGATGAGGCCATTACGGCTCGCCTTTAGGTGTCCTCCTCGGGATAGCGTCATTTAAAGAACGAGGGTCAGCAGAAAAAAAAAGGGAAAAAAACTGGAAAAAACGGAAAAAAACAAACCGGAAAAAAAATTCTGGAAAAAAACTGTGAAAAAAACCGGAGGAGCTTGCCAAAGATGAGGCCATTACGGCTCGCTTTTAGGTGTCCTCCTCGGGATAGGGTCATTTAGAGAACGAGGGTCAACAGAACGTAAAAAACTGTGAAAAAACTGTGAAAAAGAACTGGAGGAGCTTGACAAAAATGAGGCCATTACGGCTCGCCTATAGGTGTCCTCCTCAGGATAGCGTCATTTAAAGAACGTGGGTCAGCAGAACGTAAAAAAAAAAAAAACCTGGAAAAAAATAAACCGGAAAAAAAATCTGGAAAAAAACTGTGAAAAAAACCGGAGGAGCTTGCCAAAGGGGAGGCCATTACGGCTCGCCTTTAGGTGTCCTCCTCGGGATAGTGTCATTTAAAGAACGAAGGTTAGCAGAACGTATAAAAAAAAAAAACTGGAAAAAAACCCGAAAAAAAACTGTGAAAAAAATTGGAGGAGATTGCCAAAGATGAGGCCATTACGGCTCGCCTTTAGGTGTCCTCCTCGGGATAGCGTCATTTAAAGAACGAGGGTCAGCAGAACGTATAAATAAATAAAAAAAAACTGGAAAAAAACCCGGAAAAAAACTGTGAAAAAAATCCGGAGGAGCTTGCCAAAGATGAGGCCATTACGGCTCGCCTTTAGGTGTCCTCCTCGGGATAGAGTCATTTAAAGAACGAGGGTCAGCAGAACGTAAAAAAAAAATGGAAAAAACCGGAAAAAAACCAACCGGAAAAAAATCCGGGAAAAAACTGTGAAAAAAAACCGGAGGAGCTTGCCAAAAAAATGAGCCCATTACGGCTCACCTTTAAGTGTCCTCCTCGGGATAGCGTCATTTAAACAGTGAGGGTCAGCAGAACGTAAAAAAAAAAAGGAAAAAATCGGAAAAAAAACTAACCGGAAAAAAAATCCAGGAAAAAAACTGTGAAAAAAAACCGGAGGAGCTTGCCAAAAATGAGGCCATTACGGCTCGCCTTTAGGTGTCCTCCTCGGGATAGCGTCATCTAAAGAACGAGGGTCAGCAGAACGTATAAAAAAAAAACTGCAAAAAAAAAACAAACCGAAAAAAAACCTGGAAAAAAGCTATTAAAAAAATCGGAGGAGCTTGCCAAAGATGAGGCCATTACGGCTCGCCTTTAGGTGTCCGCCTCGGGATAGAGTCATTTAAAGAACGGGGGTCAGCAGAACGAAAAAAAAAAAATGGAAAAAATCGAAAAAAAACCGGAAAAAAATTCGGGAAAAAAACTGTGAAAAAAAACTGGAGGAGCTTGCCAAAGATGAGGCCATCACGACTCGCCTTTAGGTGCCCTCCTCGGGATAGCGTCATTTAAAGAACGAGGGAAAAAAAAAAGAAAAAAAAACTGGAAAAAACCGGAAAAAAATTCGGGAAAAAAACTGTGAAAAAAACCGGAGAAGCTTGCCAAAGATGAGGCCATTACGACTCGCCTTTAGGTGTCCTCCTCGGGATAGCGTCATTTAAAGAACGAGGGTCAATAGAACGTAAAAAAAAAGGAAAAAACCGAAAAAAAATTCGGGAAAAAATTGTGAAAAAAACGGGAGGAGCTTGCCAAAAATGAGGCCATTACGGCTAGCCTTTAGGTCCTCCTCGGGATAAAGTCATTTAAAAAACGAGGGTCAGCAGAACGTTAAAAAAAAAAAAAGAACCTGGAAAAAAACAAACCGGAAAAAAAATCTAGAAAAAAACTGTGAAAAAAACCGAAGGAGCTTGCCAAAGATGAGGCCATTATGGCTCACCTTTAGGTGTCCTCCTCGGGATAGCGTCATTTAAAGAACGAGGGTCGGCAGAACGTAAAAAAAAAAAAAAAAAAAAAACGTAAAAAACCGGAAAAAATTCGGGAAAAAAACTGTAAAAAAAAAACTGGAGGAGCTTGCCAAAGATGAGGCCATTACGGCTCGCCTTTAGGTGTCCTCCTCGGGATAGCGTCATTTAAAGATCAAGGGTCAGCAGAACGTAAAAAAAAATGGAAAAAACCGGAAAAAACAAACCGGAAAAATAAATCCAGGAAAAAACTGGGAAAAAAAGCCGGAGGAGCTTGCCAAAAATGAGGCCATTACGGCTCGCCTTTAGGTGTCCTCCTCGGGATAGTGTCATTTAAAGAACGAGGGTCAGGACAACGTAAAAAAAAATGGAAAAAACCAGAAAAAAATAAACCGGAAAAAAACTGTGAAAAAACCGGAGGAGCTTGCCAAAGATGAGGCCATTACGGCTCGCCTTTAGGTGTCCTCCTCGGGATAGCGTCTTTTAAAGAACGAGGGTCAGCAGAACGTTAAAAAAAAATGGAAAAAACCGGAAAAAAACAAACCGGGAAAAAGCTGTGAAAAAAAACCGGAGGAGCGTGCCAAAAATGAGGCCATTACGGCTCGCCTTTAGGTGTCCTCCCCGGAAAAAAATCCGGGAAAAAACTGTGAAAAAAAACCGGAGGAGCTTCCCAAAGATGAGGCCATTACGGCTCGCTTTTACGTTTCCTCCTTGGGATAGCGTCATTTAAAGAACGAGGGTCAGTAGAACGTAAAAAAATAAATAAATAAATAAAAACTGGAAAAAACCAGAAAAACAAACCGTAAAAAAATCTGGGAGAAAAACTGTGAAAAAACCGGAGGAGCTTGCCAAAGATGAGGCCATTACGGCTCGCCTTTAGGTGTCCTCCTCGGGATAGCGTCTTTTAAAGAACGAGGGTCAGCAGAACGTAAAAAAAAAAAAAAAAATACCGGAAAAAAATCCGGGAAAAAACTGTGAAAAAAAAAAACGGAGGAGCTTGCCAAAAAAATCAGCCCATTACGGCTCACCTTTAAGTGTCCTCCTCGGGATAGCGTCATTTAATGAATGAGGGTCAGCAGAACGTAAAAAAAAAAGGAAAAAATCGGAAAAAAAACTAACCGGAAAAAAAATCCAGGAAAAAAACTGTGAAAAAAAACCGGAGGAGCTTGCCAAAAATGAGGCCATTACGGCTCGCCTTTAGGTGTCCTCCTCGGGATACCGTCATTTAAAGAACGAGGGTCAGCAGAACGTATAAAAAAAAAACTGCAAAAAAAAAACAAACCCGAAAAAAACCTGGAAAAAAACTGTTAAAAAAATCGGAGGAGCATGCCAAAGATGAGGCCATTACGGCTCGCCTTTAGGTGTCCACCTCGGGATAGAGTCATTTAAAGAACGGGGGTCAGCAGAACGTAAAAAAAAAATGGAAAAAATCGAAAAAAAACCGGAAAAAAATTCGGGAAAAAAACTGTGAAAAAAAAACTGGAGGAGCTTGCCAAAGATGAGGCCATCACGGCTCGCCTTTAGGTGCCCTCCTCGGGATAGCGTCATTTAAAGAACGAGGGAAAAAAAAAGAAAAAAAAAACTGGAAAAAACCGGAAAAAAAATTAGGGAAAAAAACTGTGAAAAAAACCGGAGAAGCTTGCCAAAGATGAGGCCATTATGGCTCGCCTTTAGGTGTCCTCCTCGGGATAGCGTCATTTAAAGAACGACGGTCAGTAGAACGTAAAAAAAAGGAAAAAACCGGAAAAAAAATTCGGGAAAAAACTGTGAAAAAAACGGGAGGAGCTTGCCAAAAATGAGTCCATTACGGCTAGCCTTTAGGTCCTCCTCGGGATAAAGTCATTTAAAAAACGAGGGTCAGCAGAACGTTAAAAAAAAAAAAGAACCTGGAAAAAAACAAACCGGAAAAAAAATCTAGAAAAAAACTGTGAAAAAAACCGAAGGAGCTTGCCAAAGATGAGGCCATTATGGCTCGCCTTTAGGTGTCCTCCTCGGGATAGCGTCATTTAAAGAACGAGGGTCGGCAGAACGTAAAAAAAAAATGGAAAAAATCGAAAAAAAAACCGGAAAAAAATTCGGGAAAAAAACTGTGAAAAAAAAACTGGAGGAGCTTGCTGATGTGCGGAAAACGATCCGACACAAAACTTACCGGCAAGTGCACCGGGTCGCATCAAGTAATAATAACTCACGGGAGTGAGGTCGATCCCACAGGGATTGAAGGATTGAGCAATTTCAGTTTAGTGGTTGATTTAGTCAAGCGAATCAAGATTTGGTTGAGAGATTTGTGATTTGCAGAATTTAAATTACATGGAAAGTAAAGGGAATGGGTAATTTGCATGAAATTAAAGAGAACTGAAACTTAAAGTGCTGAATCTTAAAGAGCAAGAAATTAAATAGCAGAAACTTAGAACGCAAGAAATGTAAATTGCAGAATCTTAGAGTGCAAGAAATGTAAATGGCTTGAATTGTAAAGGGAATTGGGAATTGGATTTGCAGAAATTAAACAAGGAAGAGTAAAATTCAACACACAGAAGAGTGGAAGATGCCTTGGGTTGAATCAGATCTAAAACAGAAATATAAAAGAGCTTGAAAAGCAGTAAACAGAGAAATTAAAAATGGAAATCTAGATCTCAGGACTCAAGAGACTAGATAACTAAGTCTAGATCTCACTGCCTTCCTAGATCCAACAAGATCAATTGCAAAGGAAATGAAGAAATGTAAATTGCAGAGAAAGTAGAAGAAGAAGCAATTAACAGAAACTGAAATTCAATGATGCGGAAAATTAAACAAGATCCCAAGGTGAGATTGAAACAGAATTTCTTCAATTCTCCACCCAAGATATGAAGCAAGAAAAGTAAAGAGTATTCAAGCAAGAACAAGGAAGAAGAGAGATCAATTCTCCTCCAATTTCTCTTGAATTAAAACAACAAACCCAAAATGTAAAGGTGAGCTCTCTTCAAAACTACTAAATCAAAACCGAAAAGAAAGCTCCTTTAAAAACTTAAATCCTAAGCTATTTATACACTTTCTTCAAATGGTCTTCAAGCTTTGAATTGGGCCTTTGCTCTTGATGGAATTGGGTTGATAGAGGCCTTGGTTGATTGCTCTTGGAGTTGGAGAGAGAACCGAAGTGAACCGGGTTGGGAATTATAAAAGCTTGAGTAAAAGTTTGAGTAAAAGTTTGAGGCAAACTTTTACTCAAACTTTTTACATCAGAAACCCCATTCTTGCTGCTACCAACGTTTGAGCTAAAGTTTGGGGTCAAACTTTTGCTCAAACGTTGGCCCCCTTATGCACACTCATGGCGCCAACGTTTGCCAAAAAGTTTGAGGCAAGCGTTGGCGCAAACTTTTTGTCTCCAGAGTGTGTTGCTGATGGCGCCAACGTTTGCCAAAAAGTTTGAGGCAAACGTTGGCGCAAACTTTTTCTCTCCAGGGTGTTGATTTGTGATGCCAACGTTTGCCAAAAAGTTTGAGGCAAACGTTGGCTCAAGCTTTTCTCCCAAAAGTTTGAGCTAAAGTTTGAGGCAAACTTTTGCTCAAGCTTTTTGTTCCCTGGTGTGTTTTCACTTATCCGAAAGTTTAAGCTAAAGTTTGAGGCAAACTTTTGCTCAAACTTTTTGTTCTCTCTTTCTCCTAGCCATTCCTTCTTGCTTCAACCTTTCTCCAAGCTTTCTTCACCTATCATTAATCAACCAAACACATCAAAGCTATGCTCAAAATCATGAGTTTATCATTCTTTCATAATATGTGGTAGTTATAGCATAAATCCTCATGAAATTGCATTAATTCATCTATGGTTGATTAAATCAAAGGAAACATGGAAATCTACCCAATTGGCTTGCTTATGGCTCAAGAAAGTGCATAAATCAATTGAAAATAAAAGAAAAAGGCTAGTGAAACTAGGCTAAGATGATTTGTCATCACTTGCCAAAGATGAGGCCATTACGGCTCGCCTTTAGGTGTCCTCCTCGGGATAGCGTCATTTAAAGAACGAGGGTCCGCAGAAAAAAAAAGGAAAAAAACTGGAAAAAATCAGAAAAAAAAAATCGGAAAAAAATTCGGGAAAAATACTGTGAAAAAAAACCGGAGGAGCTTGCCAAAGATGACGCCATTACGGCTCGCCTTTAGGTGTCCTCCTCGGGATAGCGTCATTTAAAGAACGAGGGTCAGCAGAAAAAAAAAGAAAAAAAACTGGAAAAAACCGGAAAAAAATTTGGGAAAAAAACTGTGAAAAAAAACTGGAGGAGCTTGCCAAAGATGAGGCCATTACGGCTCGCCTTTAGGTGTCCTCCTCGGGATAGCGTCATTTAAAGAACGAGGGTCAGCAGAACGTAAAAAAATGTAAAAAACCGGAAAAAACAAGCCGGAAAAAAAAATCCGGGAAAAAATTGTGAAAAAAAACCGGAGGAGCTTGCCAAAAATGAGGCCGTTACGTCTCGCCTTTAGGTGTCCTCCTCGGGATAGCGTCATTTAAAGAACGTGGGTCAGCAGAACGTAAAAAAAAAAAAAAAAAAAAAAAAAAAAAAAAAAAAAAAAAAAAAAAAAAAAAAAAAAAACTGGAAAAAAAAACTGGAAAAAAAATCTGGAAAAAAACTGTGAAAAAAACCAGAGGAGCTTGCCAAAGATGAGGCCATTACGGCTCACCCATAGGTGTCCTCCTCGGGATAGCGTCATTTAAAGAACGAGGGTCAGCAGAACGTATAAATAATAAAAAAAAAACTGGAAAAAAACCCAGAAGAAAACTGTGAAAAAAATCCGGAGGAGCTTGCCAAATTTGAGGCCATTACGGCTCGCCTTTAGGTGTCCTCCTCAGGATAGCGTCATTTAAAGAACGAGGGTCAGCAGAACGTAAAAAAAAATGGAAAAAACCGGAAAAAACAAACCGGAAAAAAATCCGGGAAAAAACTGTGAAAAAAAACCGGAGGAGCTTGCCAAAAATGAGGCCATTACGGCTAGCCTTTAGGTGTCCTCAGGATAGCGTCATTTAAAGAACGAGGGTCAGCAGAACGTTAAAAAAAAAAAACCTGGAAAAAAACAAACCGGAAAAAAAATCTGGAAAAAAACTGTGAAAAAAACCGAAGGAGCTTGCCAAAGATGAGGCCATTATGGCTCGCCTTAAGGTGTCCTCCTCGGGATAGCGTCATTTAAAGAACGAGGGTCGGCAGAACGTAAAAAAAAAAAAAAATGGAAAAGAACCGGAAAAAAACTGTGAAAAAAATCGGAGGAGCTTGGCAAAGATAAGGCCATTACGGCTCGCCTTTTGGTGTCCTCCTCGGGATAGTGTCATTTAAAGAAAGGGGTTCAGCAGAATGTAAAAAAAAATATAGAAAAAATAAAAAAAAAAAAGAAAAAAAAAATCGGGAAAAAAACTCAGAAGAAAACTGTGAAAAAAATCCGGAGGAGCTTGCCAAATTTGAGGCCATTACGGCTCGCCTTTAGGTGTCCTCCTCAGGATAGCGTCATTTAAAGAACGAGGGTCAGCAGAACGTAAAAAAAAATGGAAAAAACCGGAAAAAACAAACCGGAAAAAAATCCGGGAAAAAACTGTGAAAAAAAACCGGAGGAGCTTGCCAAAAATGAGGCCATTACGGCTAGCCTTTAGGTGTCCTCAGGATAGCGTCATTTAAAGAACGAGGGTCAGCAGAACGTTAAAAAAAAAAAACCTGGAAAAAAACAAACCGGAAAAAAAATCTGGAAAAAAACTGTGAAAAAAACCGAAGGAGCTTGCCAAAGATGAGGCCATTATGGCTCGCCTTAAGGTGTCCTCCTCGGGATAGCGTCATTTAAAGAACGAGGGTCGGCAGAACGTAAAAAAAAAAAAAAATGGAAAAGAACCGGAAAAAAACTGTGAAAAAAATCGGAGGAGCTTGGCAAAGATAAGGCCATTACGGCTCGCCTTTTGGTGTCCTCCTCGGGATAGTGTCATTTAAAGAAAGGGGTTCAGCAGAATGTAAAAAAAAATATAGAAAAAATAAAAAAAAAAAAAGAAAAAAAAAATCGGGAAAAAAACTCTGAAAAAAAACTGGAGGAGCTTGCCAAAGATGAGGCCATTACGGCTCGCCTTTAGGTGTCCTCCTCGGG
This sequence comes from Arachis ipaensis, assembly GCF_059453495.1. NCBI lineage: Eukaryota > Viridiplantae > Streptophyta > Magnoliopsida > Fabales > Fabaceae > Arachis > Arachis ipaensis. The sequence continues at coordinate 80,713,284 of NC_142436.1, forward strand.
ATAGCGTCATTTAAAGAACGAGGGTCAGCAGAAAAAAAAAGGGAAAAAAACTGGAAAAAAACGGAAAAAAACAAACCGGAAAAAAAATTCTGGAAAAAAACTGTGAAAAAAACCGGAGGAGCTTGCCAAAGATGAGGCCATTACGGCTCGCTTTTAGGTGTCCTCCTCGGGATAGGGTCATTTAGAGAACGAGGGTCAACAGAACGTAAAAAAAAAAAAGGAAAAAATCGGAAAAAACAAACTGGAAAAAAAATCCGTGAAAAAACTGTGAAAAAGAACTGGAGGAGCTTGACAAAAATGAGGCCATTACGGCTCGCCTATAGGTGTCCTCCTCAGGATAGCGTCATTTAAAGAACGTGGGTCAGCAGAACGTAAAAAAAAAAAAAACCTGGAAAAAAATAAACCGGAAAAAAAATCTGGAAAAAAACTGTGAAAAAAACCGGAGGAGCTTGCCAAAGGGGAGGCCATTACGGCTCGCCTTTAGGTGTCCTCCTCGGGATAGTGTCATTTAAAGAACGAAGGTTAGCAGAACGTATAAAAAAAAAAAACTGGAAAAAAACCCGAAAAAAAACTGTGAAAAAAATTGGAGGAGCTTGCCAAAGATGAGGCCATTACGGCTCGCCTTTAGGTGTCCTCCTCGGGATAGCGTCATTTAAAGAACGAGGGTCAGCAGAACGTATAAATAAATAAAAAAAAACTGGAAAAAAACCCGGAAAAAAACTGTGAAAAAAATCCGGAGGAGCTTGCCAAAGATGAGGCCATTACGGCTCGCCTTTAGGTGTCCTCCTCGGGATAGAGTCATTTAAAGAACGAGGGTCAGCAGAACGTAAAAAAAAAATGGAAAAAACCGGAAAAAAACCAACCGGAAAAAAATCCGGGAAAAAACTGTGAAAAAAAACCGGAGGAGCTTGCCAAAAATGAGGCCATTACGGCTAGCCTTTAGGTGTCCTCCTCGGGATAGCGTCATTTAAAGAACTAGGGTCAGCAGAACGTTAAAAAAAAAATAAAAAAAAAACCTGGAAAAAAACAAAGCGGAAAAAAAATCTGGAAAAAAACAGTGAAAAAAACCGAAGGAGCTTGCCAAAGATGAGGCCATTATAGCTCGCGTTTAGGTGTCCTCCTCGGGATAGCGTCATTTAAAGAACGAGGGTCGGCAGAATGTAATAAAAAAATATTGGAAAAAACCGGAAAAAAACTGTGAAAAAAATTGGAGGAGCTTGCCAAAGATGAGGCCATTACGGCTCGCCTTTAGGTATCCTCCTCGGGATAGCGTCATTTAAAGAACGTGGGTCAGCATAATGTAAAAAAAAAAAAATTGAAAAAAAAACGAAAAAAAATTCGGGAAAAAAACTCTGAAAAAAAACTGGAGGAGCTTGCCAAAGATGAGGCCATTACAGCTCGCCCTTAGGTGTCCTCCTCGGGATAGCGTCATTTAAAGAACGAGGGTCAGCAGAAAAAAAAAGGAAAAAAAAAACTGGAAAAAACCGGAAAAAAACAAACCGAAAAAAAAAATTCGGGAAAAAAACTGTGAAAAAAAACCGGAGGAGCTTGCCAAAGATGACGCCATTACGGCTCGCCTCTAGGTGTCCTCCTCGGGATAGCGTCATTTAAAGAACGATGGTCAGCAGAAAAAAAAAAGGAAAAAAAAAACTGGAAAAAACCGGAAAAAAAATTCGGGAAAAAAACTGTGAAAAAAAACCGGAGGAGCTTGCCAAAGATGAGGCCATTACGGCTCGTCTTTAGGTGTCCTCCTCGGGATAGGGTCATTTAGAGAACTATGGTCAGCAGAACGTAAAAAAAAAAAAAGGAAAAAACCGGAAAAAAAAATCCGGGAAAAAACTGTGAAAAAGAACCGGAGGAGCTTGCCAAAAAAGAGGCCATTACGGCTCGCCTTTAGGTGTCCTCCTCAGGATAGCGTCATTTAAAGAACGTGGGTCAGCAGAATGTAAAAAAAAAAAAATAAAAAAAAATAAAACCTGGAAAAAAACAAACCGGAAAAAAAATCTGGAAAAAAACTGTGAAAAAAACCGAAGGAGCTTGCCAAAGATGAGGCCATTATGGCTCGCCTTTAGGTGTCCTCCTCGGGATAGTGTCATTTAAAGAACGAGGGTCGGCAGAACGTAAAAAATAAAAAAAATTGGAAAAAAACCGAAAAAAACTGTGAAAAAAATCGGAGGAGCTTGCCAGAGTTGAGGCCATTACGGCTCGCCTTTAGGTGTCCTCCTCGGGATAGTGTCATTTAAAGAAAGGGGGTCAGCAGAATGTAAAAAAAAAAAATACAAAAAATAAAAAAAAAACGAAAAAAATTCGGGAAAAAAACTCTGAAAAAAACTGGAGGAGCTTGCCAAAGATGAGGCCATTACGGCTCGCCTTTAGGTGTCCTCCTCGGGATAGCGTCATTTAAAGAACGAGGGTCAGCAGAAAAAAAAAAGGAAAAAAAACCTGGAAAAAACCGGAAAAAAACAAACCGGAAAAAAATTCGGGAAAAAAACTGTGAAAAAAACCGGAGGAGCTTGCAAAAGATGACGCCATTACGGCTCGCCTCTAGGTGTCCTCCTCGGGATAGCGTCATTTAGAGAACGAGGGTCAGCAGAACGTAAAAAAATAAAGGAAAAAACCGGAAAAAACAAACCGGGAAAAAAAATTCGGGAAAAAACTGTGAAAAAGAACCGGAGGAGCTTGCAAAAAATGAGGCCATTACGGCTCGCCTTTAGGTGTCCTCCTCAGGATAGCGTCATTTAAAGAACGTGGGTCAGCAGAACGTAAAAAAAAAAAAAAAAAAAACCTGGAAAAAAACAAACCGGAAAAAAAATCTGGAAAAAAACTGTGAAAAAAACCGGAGGAGCTTGCCAAAGGTGAGGCCATTACGGCTCGCCTTTAGGTGTCCTACTCGGGATAGCGTCATTTAAAGAACGAGGGTCAGCAGAACGTATAAAAAAAAAAAACTGGAAAAAACCGGAAAAAAACTGTGAAAAGAATTGGAGGAGCTTGCCAAAGATGAGGCCATTACGGCTCGCCTTTAGGTGTCCTCCTCGGGATAGCGTCATTTAAAGAACGAGGGTCGGCAGAACGTAAAAAAAAAAAATTGGAAAAAAACCGGAAAAAAACTGTGAAAAAAATCGGAGGAGCTTGGCAAAGATAAGGCCATTACGGCTCGCCTTTTGGTGTCCTCCTCGGGATAGTGTCATTTAAAGAAAGGGGGTCAGCAGAATGTAAAAAAAAAATAGAAAAAATAAAAAAAAAACGAAAAAAAATTCGGGAAAAAAACTCTGAAAAAAAACTGGAGGAGCTTGCCAAAGATGAGGCCATTACGGCTCGCCTTTAGGTGTCCTCCTCGGGATAGCGTCATTTAAAGAACGAGGGACAGCAGAAAAAAAAAAAGGAAAAAAAACTGGAAAAAACCGGAAAAAAACAAACCGGAAAAAAAATTCCGGAAAAAAACTGTGAAAAAAACCGGAGGAGCTTGCCAAAGATGAGGCCATTACGGCTCGCTTTTAGGTGTCCTCCTCGGGATAGGGTCATTTAGAGAACGAGGGTCAGCAGAACGTAAAAAAAAAAAAGGAAAAAACCGGAAAAAACAAACCGGAAAAAAAAATCCGTGAAAAAACTGTGAAAAAGAACTGGAGGAGCTTGCCAAAAATGAGGCCATTACGGCTCGCCTTTAGGTGTCCTCCTCAGGATAGCGTCATTTAAAGAACGTGGGTCAGCAGAACGTAAAAAAAAAAAAAACTTGGAAAAAAACAAACCGGAAAAAAAATCTGAAAAAAAACTGTGAAAAAAACCGGAGGAGCTTGCCAAAGGTGAGGCCATTACGGCTCGCCTTTAGGTGTCCTACTCGGGATAGCGTCATTTAAAGAACGAGGGTCAGCAGAACGTATAAAAAAAAAAAACTGGAAAAAAACCCGAAAAAAACTGTGAAAAAAATTGGAGGAGCTTGCCAAAGATGAGGCCATTACGGCTCGCCTTTAGGTGTCCTCCTCGGGATAGCGTCATTTAAAGAACGAGGGTCAGCAGAACGTATAAATAAATAAAAAAAAAAAAAACTGGAAAAAAACCTGGAAAAAAACTGTGAAAAAAATCCGGACGAGCTTGCCAAAGATGAGGCCATTACGACTCGCCTTTAGGTGTCCTCCTCGGGATAGCGTCATTTAAAGAACGAGGGTTAGCAGAACGAAAAAAAAATGGAAAAAACCAGAAAAAAACAAACCGAAAAAAAATCCGGGAAAAAACTGTGAAAAAAAACCGGAGGAGCTTGCCAAAAATGAGGCCATTACGGCTAGCCTTTAGGTGTCCTCCTCAGGATAGCGTCATTTAAAAAACGAGGGTCGGCAGAACCAAAAAAAAAAATGGAAAAAAACCGGAAAAAAACTGTGAAAAAAATCGGAGGAGCTTGGCAAAGATAAGGCCATTACGGCTCGCCTTTTGGTGTCCTCCTCGGGATAGTGTCATTTAAAGAAAGGGGGTCAGCAGAATGTAAAAAAAAAAATAGAAAAAATAAAAAAAACGATAAAAATTAGGGAAAAAAACTCTGAAAAAAAACTGGAGGAGCTTGCCAAAGATGAGGCCATTACGGCTCGCCTTTAGGTGTCCTCCTCGGGATAGCGTCATTTAAAGAACGAGGGTCAGCAGAAAAAAAAAAAGGAAAAAAAAACTGGAAAAAACCGGAAAAAAACAAACCAGAAAAAAAATTCCGGAAAAAAACTGTGAAAAAAACCGGAGGAGCTTGCTAAAGATGAGGCCATTACGGCTCGCTTTTAGGTGTCCTCCTCGGGATAGGGTCATTTAGAGAACGAGGGTCAGTAGAACGTAAAAAAAAAAAACGGAAAAAATCGGAAAAAACAAACCGGAAAAAAAAAATCCGTGAAAAAACTGTGAAAAAGAACTGGAGGAGCTTGCCAAAAATGAGGCCATTACGGCTCGCCTTTAGGTGTCTTCCTCAGGATAGCGTCATTTAAAGAACGTGGGTCAGCAGAACGTAAAAAAAAAAAAAAAACTTGGAAAAAAACAAACCGGAAAAAAAATCTGGAAAAAAACTGTGAAAAAAACCGGAGGAGCTTGCCAAAGGTGAGGCCATTAGGGCTCGCCTTTAGGTGTCCTCCTCGGGATAGCGTCATTTAAAGAACGAGGGTCAGCAGAACGTATAAAAAAAAAAAAACTGGAAAAAAACCCGAAAAAAAACTGTGAAAAAAATTGGAGGAGCTTGCCAAAGATGAGGCCATTACGGCTCGCCTTTAGGTGTCTTCCTCGGGATAGCGTCATTTAAAGAACGAGGGTCAGCAGAACGTATAAATAAATAAAAAAAAAACTGGAAAAAAACCCGGAAAAAAACTGTGAAAAAAATCCGGAGGAGCTTGCCAAAGATGAGGCCATTACGGCTCGCCTTTAGGTGTCCTTGATGACAAGTCATCTTAGCCTATTTTAACTAGCTTTTTTTCTTTTGTTTTCAATTGAATTATGCACTTTCTTGAGCCATAAGCAAGCCAATTGGGTAGATTTTCATGTTTCCTTTGATTTAATCAACCATGTATGAATTCATGCTATTTCATGAGGTTTTATGCTAAAATTGTCACATATTATGAAAGAATGAATATCTCATGATTTTGAGCATAGCTTTGATGTGTTTGGTTGATTAATGATAGGTGAAGAAGGCTTGGAGAAAGGGTGAAGCAAGAAGGAATGGCTAGGAGTAAAGAGAGGACAATGGAATAAGTTGAACCAGGAAGCAAAAACTTTTGGGTGAAAAGTTAGCCTCAAAGTTAGACCCCTAACTTGGAGAGGCTAACGTTGGCACATGAAATTCTCCCCTGGGCACCAAAAGTTTGCGCCAACGTTAGCCCCCTAACTTTGAGGCTAACGTTGGCACATGAACATCACAAGGAGGAGCAAAATTTTGCGCCAACGTTAGCCCCCTAACTTTGAGGCTAACGTTGGCTCATGAACATCACAAGGAGGAGCAAAAGTTTGCGCCAACGTTAGCCCCCTAACTTGGAGGCTAACGTTGGCGCCACACACCACAAGGCATACAAGGGGTATACTTCCAACAAGAATAACTTGAGCTACAGAGCTCCAAATGAGGTGATTCAAGAAGCATTGGAAAGTAGGAATCAAGAGCTTTCCAAGCATATATGACACTGCATGGTGGACACTAAAATTGAGGGAGAAAACTGCCCCGCAATGTGCATAAACGAACATGGTGGCAACCTGCAGTGAGGCCAACTGACCTCTGCACCTTCAAAGGAGTATAACTCGAGCTGTAGAGCTCCAAATAATGTGCTCCCAACGGCATTGGAAAGTAGACATCCAGGGCTTTCCAACAATGTATAATAGTATGGGGTGGACAATACATTTGAGCCTCCAGAACTGGCGTTTTCGCCAACGTTTGAGGGCTAACGTTACCTCAAACGCTGCACACCAAAGCCAGCGACCATGCCCTCTTCAAATGATCATAACTTGAGTTGTAGATGTCCAATTGATGAAGTGATTCCAAGTGGGTTAGAAAGCTGACATTCAGAGCTTTCCAACCATATATGATAGTCTATATTGGGCATAAAATTGGCAACATGACAAGAGGACAAAGTTGGCGCCATAAATGTGCATAAGGGAGGCCAACGTTAGGGTCAAAGTTAGACCCCTAACGTTGGCACCAACGTTCATACCAGCAAGTTTTGTGGGCTGCTATGAAAAGTTGGAGCCAAAGTTAGACCCCTAACTTTAGCTCCAACTTTTGGTCCAACTTTTGCAAACTCAACCCGGTTCAATTCGGTTCCTCCTCAAACTCCAAGAGCAATCAACCAAGGCCTTTATCAACCCAATTCCATCAAGAGCAAGGGCCCAAATGATCATCACTCAAAGGCACAAGAAATAGATAAAATAGGAATTTCATTTAATTGTAATTTGTTTTTAATTTCATTTTCATTTCCATTTTGTAAAGCCTATATAAGGCATCATTTTCATATTTGTGAGGAGGCTGGCTCCACTAGGGAGCACTAGAATTTGAGAGCTCTCTCTTTAATTTTCTTTGTTTTGAATCTTGGGTGGAGAATTGAAGGTGTTCTGTTTCATTCTCCCTCTGAGATTTCTCTTTGTTTTTCTTGCTGCTTTTAATTCACTGCACTTCAAAATTTCAATTCTGTTTTGATTCCCAGCATCCAATTTCCTTTATTCTTCCTGCAATTTAAATTTCCAGTTGCGTGATCTATTACTCTTTTTAATTTTCAACACCCCAGCCCCTTTACTTTTCATGCAATTTACTTTTCTTGCAATTTAAGTTTCAGCTATTTTACTTTCTTGTTCTTTAACTTACTTGCAATTTTTCTTTCTGCATCTTTAAGATTCATTGCAATTTACTTTCTGTTGGCTACATTTCACACAATTCACTAAATGTCAGCTTGACTAAACTAATCACCCACTAAAATTGCTTGATCCATCAATCCCTGTGGATCGACCTCACTCCCGTGAGTTTTTATTACTTGATGCGACCCGGTGCACTTGCCGATTAGATTTGTGTGTTTTGGGAGAAATTTATTTTTCACCAAAATACTCATCAGTCCTCCTCGGGATAGCGTCATTTAAAGAACGAGGGTCAGCAGAACGTAAAAAAAAAATGGAAAAAACCGGAAAAAACAAACCGGAAAAAATCCGGGAAAAAACTGTGAAAAAAACCAGAGGAGCTTGCCAAAAATGAGGCCATTACGGCTAGCCTTTAGGTGTCCTCCTCGGGATAGCGTCATTTAAAGAACGAGGGTCAGCAGAACGTGAAAAACAAAATAAAAAAAAACCTGGAAAAAAACAAACCGGAAAAAAAATCTGGAAAAAAACTGTGAAAAAAACCGAAGGAGCTTGCCAAAGATGAGGCCATTATGGCTCGCCTTTAGGTGTCCTCCTCGGGATAGCGTCATTTAAAGAACGAGGGTCGGCAGAACGTAATAAAAAAAATATTGGAAAAAACTGGAAAAAAACTGTGAAAAAAATCGGAGGAGCTTGCCAAAGATGAGGCCATTACGGCTCGCCTTTAGGTGTCCTCCTCGGGATAGCGTCATTTAAAGAACGGGGGTCAGCAGAATGTAAAAAAAAAAAAAAATTGAAAAAATTGAAAAAAAAACGAAAAAAAATTCGGGAAAAAAACTCTGAAAAAAAACTGGAGGAGCTTGCCAAAGATGAGGTCATTACGGCTCGCCTTTAGGTGTCCTCCTTGGGATAGCGTCATTTAAAGAACGAGGGTCAGCAGAAAAAAAAAGGAAAAAAAAACTGGAAAAAACCGGAAAAAAACAAACCGAAAAAAAAATTCGGGAAAAAAACTGTGAAAAAAAACCGGAGGAGCTTGCCAAAGATGACGCCATTACGGCTCGCCTCTAGGTGTCCTCCTCGGGATAGCGTCATTTAAAGAACGAGGGTCAGCAGAAAAAAAAAAAGAAAAAAAAAACTGGAAAAAACCGGAAAAAAAATTCGGGAAAAAAACTGTGAAAAAAAACCGGAGGAGCTTGCCAAAGATGAGGCCATTACGGCTCGCCTTTAGGTGTCCTCCTCGGGCTAGCATCATTTAGAGAACTAGGGTCAGCAGAACGTAAAAAAAAAAAAAAAGGAAAAAACCGGAAAAAAAATCCGGGAAAAAACTGTGAAAAAGAACCGGAGGAGCTTGCCAAAAAAGAGGCCATTACGGCTCGCCTTTAGGTGTCCTCCTCAGGATAGCGTCATTTAAAGAACGTGGGTCAGCAGAATGTAAAAAAAAAAAAAAAAAAAAAAAAAAAAAAAAAAAAAAAAACCGGAAAAAAAATCTGGAAAAAAACTGTGAAAAAAACCGAAGGAGCTTGCCAAAGATGAGGCCATTATGGCTCGCCTTTAGGTGTCCTCCTCGGGATAGCGTCATTTAAAGAGCGAGGGTCGGCAGAACGTTGATGTGCGGAAAACGATCCGACACAAAACTCACCGGCAAGTGCACCGGGTCGCATCAAGTAATAATAACTCACGTGAGTGAGGTCGATCCCACAGGGATTGAAGGATTGAGCAATTTTAGTTTAGTGGTTGATTTAGTCAAGCGAATCAAGTGTTGGTTGAGTGATTTGTGATTAACAGAAATTAAATTGCATGAAAAGTAAAGGGAGAGGGGTAGATTGCAGAAAATCAAAGAGAACGGAAAATAAAAGTGCTGAATCTTAAAGAACAAGGAATTAAATTGGCAGAAACTTAGAACGCAAGAAATGTAAATTGCAGAATCTTAAAGTGCAAGAAATGTAAATGACTTGAATTGTAAAGGGAATGGGGAGTTGGATCTGCAGAAATTAAACAAGGAAATGTGAAATTGCAACAAGCAAAGGAATAGAAGAACACTTGGATTGAATCAGATCTAGAAACAGAATTGTAAATGAGCAAAACAGGGAATGGGAAATGGGAAATTCAGATCTCAGGACCCAAGAGACTAGAAAACCAATTCTAGATCTCAATGCCTTCCTAGATCTAACAAGAACAATTGCAAAGGAAATTGTAAATTGCAAAGAAAGTAGATGAAAAGCAATGAACCGAAACTGAAATTTAATTAAGCAGAAAATTAAACAAGATCCCAAGGTGAGATTGAAACAGAATTTCTTTAATTCTCCACCCAAAATCCAAGACAAGAAAAGTAAAGAGTGCTGGGCAAGAACAAGGAAGAAGAGAGATCAATTCTCCTCCCAAATTCTCTTGAATTAAACAATAATGCTAAGAAAAATAAAGGTGAGCTCTGAGCAAAACTGAAAAGAAAGCTATTATGAAAAACTAAAAGGGAAGCTCTCCAAAAACTTCAAATCCTAAGCTATTTATACACTTTCTTCAAATGATCATTAAGCCTTGAATTGGGCCTTTAGCCTTGATGGAATTGGGTTGATAGTGGCCTCTGTTGATTGCTCTTGGTGTTGGGAGGAAATCCATTAGAGAACCAGGCCATGAACCATTCACGTTTGAGCCAACGTTTGAGGCAAACGTTGACTCAAACGTTACTTGAGTGAGGCATTATGCAGCTAGGCCATGTGCTGTCTTCCACGTTTGGCTCAACGTTTGAGGTCAAACGTGAGCTCAAACGTGGACCTCCCTTCTTGTATGCTTCTTGGGGTCTACTTTGTCCTCTTGTCGCGTTGCCAATTTTGTGCCCAATAGAGACTATTATATATGGTTGGAAAGCTCTGAATGTCAGCTTTCTAACCCACTTGGAATCACCTCAATTGGACATCTACAACTCAAGTTATTCTTGTTTGAAGTATGTCCCTTTATGCTGTTTGGTGCCAACGTTTGACCTCACGTTTGAGTCAAACATTGGCTCAAACGTTGCTGTGCCCAGGAGCTCCAACTTTCTTCTTTTTGGAGCCAACGTTTGACCTCATGTTTGAGGCAAACGTTGGCTCAAACGTTGCTGCCTCCAGGGATGCCATTTCTCTTCTCTTTGGCGCCAACGTTTGACCTCACGTTTGAGGCAAACGTTGCCTTCCCAGGAGCTTCAATTCTCTTCTCTTTTGGAGCCAACGTTTGACCTCACGTTTGAGGCAAACGTTGGCTCAAACGTTGCTTTCCAGGAGCTTCATTCTTCAGCCAACGTTTGACCTCAACGTTTGAGGCAAACGTTGGCTTTTCCCCAGGGTGTTCTTCAACTGCTACTCACGTTTGAGTTGACGTTTGAGGCAAACGTTAGCTCAAACGTGAATTACATTTTCTCAAACCCATTCTTGCAACCTTCTTCCATAATGTTGGCACACCTTTTGTTTCCTTTCTTCACCTACAAGTAATCAAAACAACCAATCAAAGTATCACAAAATTCACCAGGTTTATAAATCAATTAATTATCAACTAAAGTTAGCTTGAACCTCATGATTTTGTATCAATTAAAAGGTGGTTGATTGATTTAAGGAAACCATGCAATTCCAATTCAAATGGTTAATTTATAATGCAAGAAAGTACATAAAACTAAATGAAAACAAAAGAAAAAGGCTAGTGAAACTAGGCTAAGATGACTTGTCATCACAACACCAAACTTAAAGCTTGCTTGTCCCCAAGCAAGAAAAGAATTATTAAGAAGAAAGAATGAAAACAGAAGAGAATGCTCATGTTAGCAGAATATTATTGGTAGTTCATGGGGTTTTATGCAGATATGTAACTTATCCACTTTTTATTGACAATTTTGCTTAGAAAGTTTCCTTTAAGCATCAAACAATACACTGCTATGACCTCTCATTATTCCTTTGTCCTTGGTTACCATTTTTCTATAGGCTTTAGTTTAGTGTCATGTGTAACAAGCTCTTTTCTTTACTTATGCTTGACACATTATTCACTATAGACACTTGGCTCACATTCCTTCTTAGAACATTGATGCCCAGTACCTCTTTGGGTTACTAAATGCCTTGTAGTTAGGTTGCTCTTGATAGTGGACTTTCAGTTGATGATCCCGGGTTAGTTAACCCAAGTCACCAAGTGTTAATGCACTCCAAAGAACTTAATAATCCAAGCAGATCCCAATACAAAGACACCACAGGCATATATTCTAAGGTTCAAGCTATTGGTGTCTAGCTTTGTTTCTTTTTATTTTTCTTTTGTTCTGTTGCCATTTTTGGCTTTTTCTTTTCTCTTTTTGTTTTTCTTTTCACACAAGGACTTTTATTTGATTGAGATTCATAGACAGTGAGCTGCTTTATTCTTAAAGAGAGAACAATCTATTCCTTTTATTCACTGATAGTGAGTTGCCACACAATCACACATATATGCCACCACTTACTATTATTTGACTTCTAGCTAACAATGAACCATCTTACTTCATGTTTCAAACATTTCTTTTATTGAATTGAAAAGATGCAGGGGACAAGGCATGCATTAGTTAAGTGAAAGTAACCACACAAGCACACACTTAGACTAGCTTAAAAAAAAACTTTTACTTGTACTAGCTGAACACTTTAGCAAGATATAAATCATAGCATTTCTCAACAGCAGAAGTTAAGTATAGATACAACCTATTGGTTTGCAGTTCTTTTGTCTTCCTTTCTGTTGTTCCCTTTTTGCGTCATGGTGCGTAATGTCTTCAATTTGTGGTTAGTTCCCTGCACAATTCTCAAAAGTTGCTTGCTTCCCAAGCCCTTTGGGTGACTGATTAGTATGCATAAATTGAGTGCGGCTTTTGGATTTAATTTGGTGTGGGAACATCAGATTTAGTTCCTTGCCACTTCCTCTGATGCAACAAGTTACTATGTGTAAAATCTTGTGCTCTTGCTAAAGGTTATGGGGTTAAACTAGAGAGCAATTAAGTAGTTGAATGATCTGTTTGATTGCCTGGAGCTAGTGTTACGCAAGAAGTGAGAATGTGCTTTTAAATGATGTTTTGGTGGAACACCAAACTTAGAGTCCTTCATTCTCCCTTAAATTGTTTTGGTGTGCAACACCAAACTTAGCTTCTTGCAATGCATACCAATCATTCGACATTTTTATTGAAAAGGTTATGAAAAGAAAACTACCTCAGATTGGGTTGCCTCCCAATAAGCGCTCTTTTAATGTCACTAGCTTGACATTCTCTGTGTTTGTTCAGCTCAGGTACTGAACTTCCTTTTCCTTGTCCCATTGGTCTCCTAAATAAGGCTTTGCTCTATGTCCATTTGCTGTGAAGTGGCTCTGTGTGGCCTCATCTAGCAGCTCAAGACCTCCATAAGGAAAGACTTTTGTTACTAGATACGGACCTGTCCATTTGGACTTGAGCTTGCCAGGGAAGATCTTGAGCCTTGAGTTATACAAGAGCACTTGCTGTCCTGGCTTGAACTCCTTCTTTATGATTTTCTTATCATGCCACCTCTTAACTCTTTCCTTGTATATCTTAGCATTCTCATAAGCTTCTAGCTTGAATTCATCCAGCTCATTCAGTTGTAGCAACCTTTTCTCTCCCGCAGCTTGGGAGTCAAGGTTGAGGAGTTTAGTGGCCCAAAAAGCTCTGTGTTCAAGCTCTACAAGAAGGTGGCATGATTTTCCATACAATAGCTGAAAGGGTGACTTTCCAATGGGAGTTTTGAAAGCTATCCTGTATGCCCAAAGTGCATCTTCTAGCTTCCTCGCCCAATCTTTTCTTGTGCTTCCCACTGTCTTTTCTAAGATCTTCTTTAACTCCCTATTTGCTAATTCAGCCTGGCCATTGGTTTGAGGGTGGTATGGTGTGGCTACTTTGTGGATCACTCCATATTTATGGAGGAGTTTCTCCATTTGTTTGCTGCAAAAGTGACCACCACCATCACTAACAAGACCCTTGGGTACTCCATATCTTGTGAAGATGTGCTTCTTAAGGAATTGGAGGACAATCTGTGCATCACAGGTGGTTGTGGCTATGGCTTCCACCCACTTTGAGACATACTCGACTGCAACCAAGATATATCTGAACGAGTAGGAAGGGGGAAAAGGTCCCATGAAATCAATGCCCCATAGGTCAAATAGCTCTACTTCCAAGATGAAATTTTGAGGCATCTCATTTCTTTTTGTCAATCCTCCAGCTCTTTGACATTCGTTGCATTGGTGAACGAACTCTCTGGCATCCTTAAACATAGTTGGCCAATAAAACCCACTCTGTAGTACCTTTGCAGCTGTTCTTTCTGGTCCAAAGTGTCCACCATATGCTGAGCCATGGCAATGCCACAATATGTCCTTCACTTTATTTTCAGGGACACACCTCCTAATCATTCCATCAGAACATCTCTTGAATAGGAAGGGTTCATCCCACAAGAATTTCCTTGCTTCATTGATCAATTTTTTCGTTTGTTGCTTGGAAAATTCTTGAGGTATCTTCCTTCCTACCTTATAGTTTGCTATGTCCGCAAACCAAGGTGTTTGTTGAACTTGGAATAAGTGTTCATCAGGGAAGTTCTCATTTACTTGCTGTGGTTTATCTTGCTTGGCTTCTTGTGGCACTCTTGATAGATGATCTGCTACTTGATTTTCACTTCCCTTTCTATCCCTAACTTCAATATCAAATTCTTGTAGCAGCAACACCCACCTAATAAGCCTTGGCTTTGAATCCTGTTTAGACATTAAATACTTGAGAGCAGAATGGTCAGTGTACACTATAACTTTTGAACCGATCAAGTATTGTCTAAACTTATCAAATGCATATACAATTGCTAACAGTTCTTTTTCAGTGGTGGTATAATTTTTCTATGTTTCATTCAACACCTTGCTAGCATAATATATGACATGATGCAATTTGTCTTTCTTTTGCCCCAGTACAGCACCAATAGCAAGGTTACTTGCATCGCACATAAGTTCAAAAGGTAAATTCCAATCAGGAGGTGTGATGATTGGTGCTGTAATGAGCTTTCTCTTGAGAGTTTCAAAGGCATGTTTACAAGTGTCATCAAAGATGAAGGGAGTATCGTTCATTAGTAAGTTGCTCAATGGTTTTGCTATTTTTGAAAAATCTTTGATGAACCTTCTGTAGAACCCAGCATGCCCAAGAAAACTCCTTACTGCTTTCACATTAACAGGTATAGGGAGTTTTTCAATAACTTCTATTTTAGCTTTATCAACTTCTATACCTTTACATGACACTTTATGCCCAAGAACTATTCCTTCCGGAACCATGAAATGGCATTTTTCCCAATTCAACACTAAATTAGTTTCTTGGCATCTTTTCAAAACAAGAGTTAAGTTATGCAAGCAAGTGTTAAATGAATTTCCGAAAACAGAAAAATCATCCATGAAGACTTCTAAGAATTTTTCCACCATATCAGAAAAGATGGAAAGCATGCACCTTTGAAAAGTGGCTGGTGCGTTGCACAGCCCAAAGGGCATCCTCCTATAGGTAAAAACTCCAAATGGGCATGTGAAGGATGTCTTCTCTTGATCCTTGGGATCCACCACTATTTGATTGTATCCAGAGTACCCATCCAGGAAACAATAGTAAGCATGGCCCGCTAGTCTTTCTAACATTTGATCAATGAAGGGTAGAGGGAAATGATCTTTTCTTGTTGCATCATTCAATCTCCTGTAGTCTATACACATTCTCCACCCAGTCACTGTCCGAGTGGGGATCAATTCATTCTTCTCATTGGTGATGATTGTCATTCCTCCCTTTTTTGGCACAACTTGTACCGGACTCACCCAAGAACTGTCTGAGATTGGGAAAATTATCCCCGCATTCCATAGCTTCATCACTTCTTTTTGAACCACCTCTTTCATGGTTGGGTTGAGTCTTCTTTGAGGTTGAACCACAGGTTTTGATTCTTCCTCCAATAATATTTTGTGCATACAAATAGCAGGGCTGATGCCTTTGATGTCCTCAATTGTCCACCCCAAAGCTGTTTTGTGAGCTTTTAATACCTCAATCAACCTTGCTTCTTCATCCATGTTCAAGGAGGAATTTATGATCACTGGCGGTGCCTCGGCTTCCCCAAGAAACACGTACTTGAGGTGAGGAGGGAGAGGCTTCAACTCCTGTTTTGGTTTATCCTCTTTCTTGTCTTCAATAGATATTTCTACCACTTCCTCTCCTTGTTCTTCCTGATGCTCCAAATAGTCTTCTTCAAACATTTCTTCTACCAGCCCTTCTATCATATCCACATTCACGTAGTTCTCTTGCTCTGAGGGGTGTTGCATTGATTTGAAGACATTGATTACCATTTGTTCATTATGCACCCTGAAGGTCATTTCTCCCTTCTCCACATCAATCGTGGTTCTCGTTGTGGCTAGAAACGGTCTCCCCAAAATGATTGAGTTGTTTCCTTCCCCTTCTGTGTCTAAGATTACGAAGTCTGCAGGGAAGATAAACTTTCCAACCTTCACTAGTAAATTTTCTACAATTCCATTGGGTATCTTGATTGATCTATCGGCCATTACTAGTGACATCCTGGTGGGTTTGACTTCTTCTATAGCAAGCTTTCTCATCAGTGATAGAGGCATCAAGTTGATGCTGGCACCTAAATCACATAGAGCATTTTCCAATGTTATCTTGCCTATGGTGCATGAGACTACAAAACTCCCTGGGTCTTTGAGCTTTGGTGGGATACCCATCTGGATCACAGCGCTACATTCTTCAGTGAGCATAATGGTTTCCTTCTCAAGCCAACTTCTTTTCTTGTTAATGAGTTCCTTCAAGAACTTGGCATATAAGGGCATCTGTTCCAATGCTTCAGCCAAAGGAATGTTGATTTCCAGTTTCTTGAAAGTTTCCAGGAATTTGTGGAAGTGTTGATCTTTGGTTTCTTTGTTGAACCTCTGAGGGTATGGTAGTGGAGGTGTAATGCCCTTCTCCACTTGCTGCTGTCCCTGAATCACTTCCTTTGAACTATGTGGCTGGTTGTCTTTCTCTTTGAGCTTCTCTGGGGCACTTCTTCTTGTTGTCATGTCTTCATTGCTAGCTTCCCCTTTCTCTGATGATTCTTTGTTGCTATCCAAAGGCTTCTTGGTTACCTCCTTGTTGTTGTCTATCAATGTTTTTCCACTCCGTAATTGTATAGCTTTGCACTCTTCTTTTGGATTAGGAATGGTGTCACTCGGCAGTGAGCTTGAAGGTCTCTCAACAGAAATCTGTTTGGAGATTTGCCCAATTTGCCTCTCTAAGCTCTTCATGGAAGCTTCATGGTTCTTGGTTGTCATTTCTTGGTGTTTCCACATCTTGTCCATCAAGGTTTCCAAGTTAATGATTCTTTGAGATTCTGGTGACACTTGTGGTGGGTTGTGAGGTGTGGTTGGTGGATGGTAGACATTTTGGTTGGTGGGTTGGTTATTGGATTGATAATGGTTGGGGTTGGAGTAGTTGTTTTGAGGTTTTCTGTAAGGGTTTTGGTTAGTTTGCTGCTGGTTGTGGTTTTGGTTATTTCTTGAAGTGTTTTGGTTTGAGTTCCTCTGCCATGGTTGTTGGTTCTGGTTGTGATTGTCTCCCCATCTGAGGTTCGGGTGGTTCTTCCAGGATGGATTGTATGTGTCTCCATACACTTCATTCTGTCCAGAGTTTTGGTTGTGCATGTACTGGACTTGTTCTTGATGCTGCTCCTCTTGAGTCTCTTCATTTTGCACCCATGTGGATGATGGTTGGCTTGTGTTAACTGCTGCAACTTGGAGACTATCAATCCTCTTGGCCATTTGCTCAAATTGTTGTTGAATTTGCTGCTGCATCATCTTGTTTTGAGCCAAGATTGAGTCTACTCCTTCTAGCTCCATTACTCCTCTCCTTTGTGATGGTTGGCAGTTTCTTTGATGAGCAAAGAAATATTGATTGTTGGCCACCATGTCAACAAGATTCTGGGCTTCCTCAGCAGTTTTCATCAGTTGTAGTGAACCTCCAGCAGAATGATCTAATGCCTCTTGAGATTTCAATGTCAGGCCTTCGTAGAAATTTTGCAGCACGTCCCATTCATTGAACATCTCTGGGGGACATTTTCTGATTAAGGCTTTGTACCTCTCCCATGCTTCATACAAGGATTCGGCATCTAATTGTGTGAATGTCTGCACCTCGGTTTTCAGCTTGATGACTCTTCGGGGTGGATAGAATTTGGCTAGAAATTTAGTCACCAAGTCATCCCAACTAGTGATACTTCCTTGGGGAAAAGTTTCAAGCCATTGTGCGGCCTTGTCCCTTAATGAGAACGGGAACAGCAGAAGCTTGTAGGTTTCAGGATTCACACTATTGGATTTGACAGTGTCACAAATCCTTAAGAAGGTAGATAGATGTTGATTTGGATCCTCCAATGGTCCTCCCCCAAATGAGCAGTTATTCTGGACCAATGTGATGAGTTGTGGCTTCAGTTCAAAGTTATTTGCATTGACATTAGGGGTGAGAATGCTGCTTCCACAATGTCTAGCATTTGCAAAGGTGTAGGAGGCCAATACTCTCCTCTGTTGTGGGTGATTGTTAACTCCTCCTCCTGGATTAGATGTATCTCCTTCCATCTCGTGGTATTCTTCCTCAGATTCTTCTTCTCCAACAATATTTTTCCCTCTTTCGGCTCTTCTTAACCTTCTAAGAGTTCTCTGGTCAGCTTCAGATAAAACAGGAACGGATCTCCCTGTACCTGACATACAAACAAAACAAAAGAAACACCAACAAAATCACTTCAATCTATTGCTAGAATGAAGTTTAGTTTAAGCAAAAATTCGAACAGTTAGTGGGTTAGTCCACGATTTAGAAAAGAAAAAGTGCTTGATCTAGATCTCCACTTCACGTAATCATTGTCAATCTAATCAATCCCCGGCAACGGCGCCAAAAACTTGATGTGCGGAAAACGATCCGACACAAAACTCACCGGCAAGTGCACCGGGTCGCATCAAGTAATAATAACTCACGTGAGTGAGGTCGATCCCACAGGGATTGAAGGATTGAGCAATTTTAGTTTAGTGGTTGATTTAGTCAAGCGAATCAAGTGTTGGTTGAGTGATTTGTGATTAACAGAAATTAAATTGCATGAAAAGTAAAGGGAGAGGGGTAGATTGCAGAAAATCAAAGAGAACGGAAAATAAAAGTGCTGAATCTTAAAGAACAAGGAATTAAATTGGCAGAAACTTAGAACGCAAGAAATGTAAATTGCAGAATCTTAAAGTGCAAGAAATGTAAATGACTTGAATTGTAAAGGGAATGGGGAGTTGGATCTGCAGAAATTAAACAAGGAAATGTGAAATTGCAACAAGCAAAGGAATAGAAGAACACTTGGATTGAATCAGATCTAGAAACAGAATTGTAAATGAGCAAAACAGGGAATGGGAAATGGGAAATTCGGATCTCAGGACCCAAGAGACTAGAAAACCAATTCTAGATCTCAATGCCTTCCTAGATCTAACAAGAACAATTGCAAAGGAAATTGTAAATTGCAAAGAAAGTAGATGAAAAGCAATGAACCGAAACTGAAATTTAATTAAGCAGAAAATTAAACAAGATCCCAAGGTGAGATTGAAACAGAATTTCTTCAATTCTCCACCCAAAATCCAAGACAAGAAAAGTAAAGAGTGCTGGGCAAGAACAAGGAAGAAGAGAGATCAATTCTCCTCCCAAATTCTCTTGAATTAAACAATAATGCTAAGAAAAATAAAGGTGAGCTCTGAGCAAAACTGAAAAGAAAGCTATTATGAAAAACTAAAAGGGAAGCTCTCCAAAAACTTCAAATCCTAAGCTATTTATACACTTTCTTCAAATGATCATTAAGCCTTGAATTGGGCCTTTAGCCTTGATGGAATTGGGTTGATAGTGGCCTCTGTTGATTGCTCTTGGTGTTGGGAGGAAATCCATTAGTGAACCAGGCCATGAACCATTCACGTTTGAGCCAACGTTTGAGGCAAACGTTGACTCAAACGTTACTTGAGTGAGGCATTATGCAGCTAGGCCATGTGCTGTCTTCCACGTTTGGCTCAACGTTTGAGGTCAAACGTGAGCTCAAACGTGGACCTCCCTTCTTGTATGCTTCTTGGGGTCTACTTTGTCCTCTTGTCGCGTTGCCAATTTTGTGCCCAATAGAGACTATTATATATGGTTGGAAAGCTCTGAATGTCAGCTTTCTAACCCACTTGGAATCACCTCAATTGGACATCTACAACTCAAGTTATTCTTGTTTGAAGTATGTCCCTTTATGCTGTTTGGTGCCAACGTTTGACCTCACGTTTGAGTCAAACATTGGCTCAAACGTTGCTGTGCCCAGGAGCTCCAACTTTCTTCTTTTTGGAGCCAACGTTTGACCTCATGTTTGAGGCAAACGTTGGCTCAAACGTTGCTGCCTCCAGGGATGCCATTTCTCTTCTCTTTGGAGCCAACGTTTGACCTCACGTTTGAGGCAAACGTTGGCTCAAACGTTGCTTTCCAGGAGCTTCATTCTTCAGCCAACGTTTGACCTCAACGTTTGAGGCAAACGTTGGCTTTTCCCCAGGGTGTTCTTCAACTGCTACTCACGTTTGAGTTGACGTTTGAGGCAAACGTTAGCTCAAATGTGAATTTCATTTTCTCAAACCCATTCTTGCAACCTTCTTCCATAATGTTGGCACACCTTTTGTTTCCTTTCTTCACCTACAAGTAATCAAAACAAACAATCAAAGTATCACAAAATTCACCAGGTTTATAAATCAATTAATTATCAACTAAAGTTAGCTTGAACCTCATGATTTTGTATCAATTAAAAGGTGGTTGATTGATTTAAGGAAACCATGCAATTCCAATTCAAATGGTTAATTTATAATGCAAGAAAATACATAAAACTAAATGAAAACAAAAGAAAAAGGCTAGTGAAACAAGGCTAAGATGACTTGTCATCAAACGTAAAAAAAAAATTGGAAAAAAAACTGTGAAAAAAATCGGAGGAGCTTGCCAAAGTTGAGGCCATTATGGCTCGCCTTTAGGTGTCCTCTTCGGGATGGTGTCATTTAAAGAAAGGGGGTCAGCAAAATGTAAAAAAAAAAATACAAAAAATAAAAAAAACGAAAAAAAATTCGGGAAAAAAACTCTGAAAAAAAACTGGAGGAGCTTGCCAAATATGAGGCCATTACGGCTCGCCTTTAGGTGTCCTCCTCGGGATAGCGTCATTTAAAGAATGAGGGTCAGCAGAAAAAAAAAAGGAAAAAAAAACTGGAAAAAACCGGAAAAAAACAAACCGGAAAAAAATCCGGGAAAAAAACTGTGAAAAAAACCGGAGGAACTTGCCAAAGATGACGCCATTACGGCTCGCCTCTAGGTGTCCTACTCGGGATAGCATCTTTTAAAGAACGAGAGTCAGCAGAAAAAAAAAAGAAAAAAAACTGGAAAAAACCGGAAAAAAATTCGGGAAAAAACTGTGAAAAAAAATTGGAGGAGCTTGCCAAAGATGAGGCCATTACGGCTCGCCTTTAGGTGTCCTCCTCGGGATAGCGTCATTTAGAGAACGAGGGTCAGCAGAACGTAAAAAAAATAAAGGAAAAAACCGGAAAAAACAAACCGGAAAAAAAAATTCGGGAAAAAACTGTGAAAAAGAACCGGAGGAGCTTGCCAAAAATGAGGCCATTACGGCTCGCCTTTAGGTGTCCTCCTCAGGATAGCGTCATTTAAAGAACGTGGGTCAGCAGAACGTAAAAAAAAAAAAAACCTGGAAAAAAACAAACCGAAAAAAAATCTGGAAAAAAACTGTGAAAAAAACCGGAGGAGCTTGCCAAAGATGAGGCCATTACGGCTCGCCTTTAGGTGTCCTCCTCGGGATAGCGTCATTTAAAGAACGAGGGTCAGCAGAACGTAAAAAAAAAAACTGGAAAAAAACCCGAAAAAAACTGTGAAAAAAATTGGAGGAACTTGCCAAAGATGAGGCCATTACGGCTCGCCTTTAGGTGTCCTCCTCGGGATAGCGTCATTTAAAGAACGAGGGTCAGCAGAACGTATAAATAAATAAAAAAAAATTGGAAAAAAACCTGGAAAAAAACTATGAAAAAAATCCGGACGAGCTTGCCAAAGATGAGGCCATTACGGCTCGCCTTTAGGTGTCCTCCTCGGGATAGCGTCATTTAAAGAACGAGGGTCAGCAGAACGAAAAAAAAAATGGAAAAAACCAAACTGAAAAAAAATCCGGGAAAAAACTGTGAAAAAAAACCGGAGGAGCTTGCCAAAAATGAGGCCATTACGGCTAGCCTTTAAGTGTCTTCCTCGGGATAGCGTCATTTAAAGAATGAGGGTCAGCAGAAAAAAAAAAGGAAAAAAAAACTGGAAAAAAGCGGAAAAAAACAAACCGGAAAAAAATTCGGGAAAAAAACTATGAAAAAAACCGGAGGAACTTGCCAAAGATGACGCCATTACGGCTCGCCTCTAGGTGTCCTACTCGGGATAGAATCTTTTAAAGAACGAGAGTCAGCAGAAAAAAAAAAAGAAAAAAAAACTGGAAAAAACCGGAAAAAAATTCGGGAAAAAACTGTGAAAAAAAATCGGAGGAGCTTGCCAAAGATGAGGCCATTACGGCTCGCCTTTAGGTGTCCTCCTCGGGATAGCGTCATTTAGAGAACGAGGGTCAGCAGAACGTAAAAAAAATAAAGGAAAAAACCGGAAAAAACAAACCGGAAAAAAAAATTCGGGAAAAAACTGTGAAAAAGAACCGGAGGAGCTTGCCAAAAATGAGGCCATTACGGCTCGCCTTTAGGTGTCCTCCTCAGGATAGCGTCATTTAAAGAACGTGGGTCAGCAGAACGTAAAAAAAAAAAACCTGGAAAAAAACAAACCGAAAAAAAATCTGGAAAAAAACTGTGAAAAAAACCGGAGGAGCTTGCCAAAGATGAGGCCATTACGGCTCGCCTTTAGGTGTCCTCCTCGGGATAGCGTCATTTAAAGAACGAGGGTCAGCAGAACGTAAAAAAAAAAACTGGAAAAAAACCTGAAAAAAATTGTGAAAAAAATTGGAGGAGCTTGCCAAAGATGAGGCCATTACGACTCGCCTTTAGGTGTCCTCGTCGGGATAGCGACATTTAAAGAACGAGGGTCAGCAGAACGTATAAATAAATAAAAAAAAAATGGAAAAAAACCTGGAAAAAAACTGTGAAAAAAATCCGGACGAGCTTGCCAAAGATGAGGCCATTACGGCTCGCCTTTAGGTGTCCTCCTCGGGATAGCGTCATTTAAAGAACGAGGGTCAGCAGAACGAAAAAAAATGGAAAAAACCGGAAAAAAACAAACAAAAAAAAAATCCGGGAAAAAATTGTGAAAAAAAACCGGAGGAGCTTGCCAAAAATGAGGCCATTACGGCTAGCCTTTAAGTGTCTTCCTCGGGATAGCGTCATTTAAAGAACGGGGGTCAGCAGAATGTAAAAAAAAAAAAAATAGAAAAAATCGAAAAAAAAAAGAAAAAAATTCGGGAAAAAAACTCTGAAAAAAAAACTGGAGGAGCTTGCCAAAGATGAGGCCATTACGGCTCGCCTTTAGGTGTCCTCCTCGGGATAGCGTCATTTAAAGAACGAGGGTCAGCAGAAAAAAAAGGAAAAAAAAACTGGAAAAAACCGGAAAAAAACAAACCGGAAAAAAAATTCGGGAAAAAAACTGTGAAAAAAAACCGGAGGAGCTTGCCAAAGATGACGCCATTACGGCTCGCCTCTAGGTGTCCTCCTCGGGATAGCGTCATTTAAAGAACGAGGGTCAGCAGAAAAAAAAAAGAAAAAAAAACTGGAAAAAACCAGAAAAAAAATTCGGGAAAAAAACTGTGAAAAAAAACCGGAGGAGCTTGCCAAAGATGAGGCCATTACGGCTCGCCTTTAGGTGTCCTCCGCGGGATAGCGTCATTTAGAGAACTAGAGTCAGCAGAACGTAAAAAAAAAAAAAAGGAAAAAATCAGAAAAAAAATTCCGGGAAAAAACTGTGAAAAAGAACCGGAGGAGCTTGCCAAAACTGAGGCCATTACGGCTCGCCTTTATGTGTCCTCCTCAGGATAGCGTCATTTAAAGAACGTGGGTCAGCAGAATGTATAAAAAAAAAAAACTGGAAAAAAACAAACCGAAAATAAATCTGGAAAAAAACTGTGAAAAAAACCGGAGGAGCTTGCCAAAGATGAGGCCATTATGGCTCGCCTTTAGGTGTCCTCCTCGGGATAGCGTCATTTAAAGAACGAGGGTCAGCAGAACGTATAAAAAAAAATGGAAAAAAACCCGAAAAAAACTGTGAAAAAAATTGGAGGAGCTTGCCAAAGATGACGCCATTACGGCTCGCCTTCAGGTGTCCTCCTCAGGATAGCGTCATTTAAAGAACGAGGGTCAGCAGAACGTAAAAAAAAATGAAAAAAAAACGGAAAAAAACAAACCGGAAAAAAATCCGGGAAAAAACTGTGAAAAAAAACCGGAGGAGCTTGCCAAAAATGAGGCCATTACGGCTAGCCTTTAGGTGTCCTCCTCGGGATAGCGTCATTTAAAGAACGAGGGTAAGCAGAACGTTAAAAAAAAAAAAACCTGGAAAAAAACAAACCGGAAAAAAATCTGGAAAAAAACTATGAAAAAAACCGAAGGAGCTTGCCAAAGATGAGGCCATTATGGTTCGCCTTTAGGTGTCCTCCTCGGGATAGCGTCATTTAAAGAACGAGGGTCGGCAGAACGTTTAAAAAAAAATGGAAAAAACCGGAAAAAAACTGTGAAAAAAATCGGAGGAGCTTGCCAAAGATGAGGCCATTACGGCTCGCCTTTAGGTGTCCTCCTCGGGATAGCGTCATTTAAAGAACGAGGATCAGCAGAAAAAAAAAAGAAAAAAAAACCGGAAAAAACAGGAAAAAAATTCGAAAAAAAACTGTGAAAAAAAACCGGAGAAGCTTGCCAAAGATGAGGCCATTACGGCTCGCCTTTAGGTGTCCTCCGCGGGATAGCATCATTTAAAGAACGAGGGTCAGTAGAACGTAAAAAAAATGGAAAAAACCGGAAAAAACAAACCGGAAAAAAAATCCGGGAAAAAACTGTGAAAAAGAACCGGAGGAGCTTGCCAAAACTGAGGCCATTACGGCTCGCCTTTATGTGTCCTCCTCAGGATAGCGTCATTTAAAGAACGTGGGTCAGCAGAATGTATAAAAAAAAAAAAACTGGAAAAAAACAAACCGAAAATAAATCTGGAAAAAAACTGTGAAAAAAACCGGAGGAGCTTGCCAAAGATGAGCCCATTATGGCTCGCCTTTAGGTGTCCTCCTCGGGATAGCGTCATTTAAAGAACGAGGGTCAGCAGAACGTATAAAAAAAAATGGAAAAAAACCCGAAAAAAACTGTGAAAAAAATTGGAGGAGCTTGCCAAAGATGACGCCATTACGGCTCGCCTTCAGGTGTCCTCCTCAGGATAGCGTCATTTAAAGAACGAGGGTCAGCAGAACGTAAAAAAAAATGAAAAAAAAACGGAAAAAAACAAACCGGAAAAAAATCCGGGAAAAAACTGTGAAAAAAAACCGGAGGAGCTTGCCAAAAATGAGGCCATTACGGCTAGCCTTTAGGTGTCCTCCTCGGGATAGCGTCATTTAAAGAACGAGGGTAAGCAGAACGTTAAAAAAAAAAAAACCTGGAAAAAAACAAACCGGAAAAAAATCTGGAAAAAAACTATGAAAAAAACCGAAGGAGCTTGCCAAAGATGAGGCCATTATGGTTCGCCTTTAGGTGTCCTCCTCGGGATAGCGTCATTTAAAGAACGAGGGTCGGCAGAACGTTTAAAAAAAAATGGAAAAAACCGGAAAAAAACTGTGAAAAAAATCGGAGGAGCTTGCCAAAGATGAGGCCATTACGGCTCGCCTTTAGGTATCCTCCTCGGGATAGCGTCATTTAAAGAACGAGGATCAGCAGAAAAAAAAAAGAAAAAAAAACCGGAAAAAACAGGAAAAAAATTCGAAAAAAAACTGTGAAAAAAAACCGGAGAAGCTTGCCAAAGATGAGGCCATTACGGCTCGCCTTTAGGTGTCCTCCGCGGGATAGCATCATTTAAAGAACGAGGGTCAGTAGAACGTAAAAAAAATGGAAAAAACCGGAAAAAACAAACCGGAAAAAAAATCCGGGAAAAAACTGTGAAAAAGAACCGGAGGAGCTTGCCAAAGATGAGGCCATTACGGCTCGCCTTTAGGTGTCCTCCTCGGGATAGCGTCATTTAAAGAACGAGGGTCAGCAGAACGTATATAAAAAACTAGAAAAAAAACTGGAAAAAAACCGGAAAAAAAACTGTGAAAAAATTCGGAGGAGCTTGCCAAAGATGAGGCCATTACGGCTCGCCTTTAGGTGTACTTCTCGGGATAGCGTCATTTAAAGATCGGGGTTCAGCAGAATGTAAAAAAAAAAAAAAAAGAAAAAATCGAAAAAAAAACCGGAAAAAAATTCGGGAATAAATTGTGAAAAAAAAAACTGGAGGAGCTTGCCAAAGATGAGGCCATTACGGCTCGCCTTTAGGTGTCCTCCTCGGGATAGCGTCATTTAAAGAACGAGGGTCAGCAGAACGTATAAAAAAAGAAAAACTGGAAAAAAACCCGAAAAAAACTGTGAAAAAAATTGGAGGAGCTTGCCAAAGATGAGGCCATTACGGCTCGCCTTTAGGTGTCCTCCTCGGGATAGCGTCATTTAAAGAATGAGGGTCAGCAGAACGTATAAATAAATAAAAAAAAAAAACTGGAAAAAAACCCGAAAAAAAACTGTGAAAAAATCCGGAGGAGCTTGCCAAAGATGAGGCCATTACGGCTCGCCTTTAGGAGTCCTCCTCGGGATAGCGTCATTTAAAGAACGAGGGTCAGCAGAAAAAAAAGGAAAAAACCGGAAAAAAACAAACCGGAAAAAAATTCGGGAAAAAAACTGTGAAAAAAAACCGGAGGAGCTTGCCAAAGATGACGCCATTACGGCTAGCCTTTTGGTGTCCTCCTCGGGTTATCGTCATTTAAAGAACGAGGATCAGCAGAACGTTAAAAAAAAAAAAACTGGAAAAAAACAAACTGGAAAAAACATCTGGAAAAAAACTGTGAAAAAAACTGAAGGAGCTTGCCAAAGATGAGGCCATTATGGCTCGCCTTTAGGTGTCCTCCTCGGGATAGCGTCATTTAAAGAACGGGGGTCGGCAGAACGTAATAAAAAAAATATTGGAAAAAACTGGAAAAAAACTATGAAAAAAATCGGAGGAGCTTGCCAAAGATGAGGCCATTACGGCTCGCCTTTAGGTGTCCTCCTTGGGATAGCGTCATTTAAATAACGGGGGTCAGCAGAATGTAAAAAAAAAAAAATAGAAAAAATAAAAAAATGAAAAAAATTCGGGAAAAAAACTCTGAAAAAAAAACTGGAGGAGCTTGCCAAAGATGAGGCCATTACGGCTCGCCTTTAGGTGTCCTCCTCGGGATAGCGTCATTTAAAGAACGAGGGTCAGCAGAAAAAAAAAGGAAAAAAAAACTGGAAAAAATCGGAAAAAAACAAACCAGAAAAAAAATTTGGGAAAAAAACCATGAAAAAAAACCGGAGGAGCTTGCCAAAGATGACGCCATTACGGCTCGCCTCTAGGTGTCCTCCTCGGGATAGCGTCATTTAAAGAACGAGGGTCAGCAGAAAAAAAAAAGAAAAAAAAACTGGAAAAAACCGGAAAAAAAATTCGGGAAAAAAACTGTGAAAAAAAACCGGAGGAGCTTGCCAAAAAATAGGCCATTACGGCTCGCCTTTACGTGTCCTCCTCAGGATAGCGTCATTTAAAGAACGTGGGTCAGCAGAATGTAAAAAAAAAAAAAAAAAAAAAAACCTGGAAAAAAACAAACCGAAAAAAAAATCTGGAAAAAAACTGTGAAAAAAACCGGAGGAGCTTGCCAAAGATGAGGCCATTACTGCTCGCCTTTAGTGTCCTCCTCGGGATAGCGTCATTTAAAGAACGAGGGTCGGCAGAACGTAATAAAAAAAATATTGGAAAAAACCGGAAAAAAACTATGAAAAAAATCGGAGGAGCTTGCCAAAGATGAGGCCATTACGGCTCGCCTTTAGGTGTCCTCCTCGGGATAGCGTCATTTAGAGAACTAGGGTCAGCAGAACGTAAAAAAAAAAAAAAGGAAAAAACCGGAAAAAAAATCCAGGAAAAAACTGTGAAAAAGAACCGGAGGAGCTTGCCAAAAAAGAGGCCATTACAGCTCGCCTTTAGGTGTCCTCCTCAGGATAGCGTCATTTAAAGAACGTGGGTCAGCAGAATGTAAAAAAAAAAAAAAAAAAAAAAACCTGGAAAAAAACAAACCGAAAAAAAAATCTGGAAAAAAACTGTGAAAAAAACCGGAGGAGCTTGCCAAAGATGAGGCCATTACGGCTCGCCTTTAGTGTCCTCCTCGGGATAGCGTCATTTAAAGAACGAGGGTCAGCAGAACGTAAAAAAAAAAAAAAAAAAAAAAAAAAAAAAAAAAAAAAAAAAAAAAACTGGTAAAAAACCCGAAAAAACTGTGAAAAAAATTGGAGGAGCTTGCCAAAGATGACGCCATTACGGGTCGCCTTTAGGTGTCCTCCTCAGAATAGCGTCATTTAAAGAACGAGGGTCAGCAGAACGTAAAAAAAAATGAAAAAAACGGAAAAAAACAAACCGGAAAAAAATCCGGGAGGAAACTGTGAAAAAAAACTGGAGGAGCTTGCCAAAAATGAGGCCATTACGGCTAGCCTTTAGTTGTCCTCCTCGAGATAGCGTCATTTAAAGAACGTGGGTCAGCAGAACGTAAATAAAAATAAAAAAAAAACCTGGAAAAAAACAAACCGGAAAAAAAATCTGGAAAAAAACTGTGAAAAAAACCAGAGGAGCTTGCCAAAGATGAGGCCATTACGGCTCGCCTTTAGGTGTCCTCCTCGAGATCGCGTCATTTAAAGAACGAGTGTCAGCAGAACGTATAAATAAAAAAAAAAACTGGAAAAAAACCCGGAAAAAAACTGTGAAAAAAATCCAGAGGAGCTTGCCAAAGATGAGGCCATTACGGCTCGCCTTTAGGTGTCCTCCTCGGGATAGCGTCATTTAAAGAACGGGGGTCAGCAGAATGTAAAAAAAAAATAGAAAAAATAAAAAAAACGAAAAAAATTCGGGAAAAAAACTCTGAAAAAAAACCGAAGGAGCTTGCCAAAGATGAGGCCATTATGGCTCGCCTTTAGGTGTCCTCCTCGGGATAGCGTCATTTAAAAAACGGGGGTCAGCAGAATGTAAAAAAAAAAAAAAATAGAAAAAATCGAAAAAAAAAGAAAAAAATTCGGGAAAAAAACTCTGAAAAAAAAACTGGAGGAGCTTGCCAAAGATGAGGCCATTACGGCTCGCCTCTAGGTGTCCTCCTCGGGATAGCGTCAATTAAAGAACGAGGGTCAGCAGAAAAAAAAAAGAAAAAAAACTGGAAAAAACTGGAAAAAAAATTCGGGAAAAAAACTGTGAAAAAAAACTGGAGGAGCTTGCCAAAGATGAGGCCATTACGGCTCGCCTTTAGGTGTCCTCCTCGGGATAGCGTCATTTAGAGAACTAGGGTCAGCAGAACGTAAAAAAAAAAAAGGAAAAAAACGGAAAAAAACTGTGAAAAAAACCGGAGGAGTGATGACAAGTCATCTTAGCCTAGTTTCACTAGCCTTTTTCTTTTGTTTTCATTTAGTTTTATGCACTTTCTTGCATTATAAATTAGCCATTTGAATTGGAATTGCATGGTTTCCTTAAATCAATCAACCACCTTTTAATTGATACAAAAGCATGAGGTTCAAGCCAACTTTAGTTGATAATTAATTGATTTTTAAACCTTGTGAATTTTGTGATACTTTGATTGGTTGTTTTGATTATTTGTAGGTGAAGAAAGGAAACAAAAGGTGTGCCAACATCATGGAAGAAGGTTGCAAGAATGGGTTTGAGAAAATGGAATTCACGTTTGAGCTAACGTTTGCCTCAAACGTCAACTCAAACGTGAGTAGCAGTTGAAGAACACCCTGGGGAAAAGCCAACGTTTGCGCCAACGTTTGCCTCAAACGTTGAGGTCAAACGTTGGCTGAAGATTGAAGCTCCTGGAAAGCAACGCTTGAGCCAACGTTTGTCTCAAACGTGAGGTCAAACGTTGGCTCCAAAAGAGAAGAGAATTGAAGCTCCTGGGAAGGCAACGTTTGTGCCAACGTTTGCCTCAAACGTGAGGTCAAACGTTGGCGCCAAAGAGAAGAGAAATGGCATCCCTGGAGGCAGCAACGTTTGAGCCAACGTTTGACTCAAACGTGAGGTCAAACGTTGGCACCAAACAACATGAAGGGGCATACTTCAAACAAGAATAACTTGAGTTGTAGATGTCCAATTGAGGTGATTCCAAGTGGGTTAGAAAGCTGACATTCAGAGCTTTCCAACCATATATAATAGTCTCTATTGGGCACAAAAATTGGCAACACAACAAGAGGACAAAGTAGCCCCCAAGAAGCATACAAGAGGGAAGAACCACGTTTGAGCTCACGTTTGACCTCAAACGTTAGCTCAAACGTGGATGACAGCAAATGGCCTAGCTGCATAATGCCTCACTCAAGTAACGTTTGAGTCAACGTTTGCCTCAAACGTTGGCTCAAACGTGAATGTTTCATGGCCCGGTTCACTAATGGATTTCTTCCCAACACCAAGAGCAATCAACGGAGGCTACTATCAACCCAATTCCATCAAGACTAAAGGCCCAATTCAATGCTTAATAATCATTTGAAGAAAGTGTATAAATAGCTTAGGATTTGAAGTTTTAGGGGAGCTTTTCCTTGGAGAGTTTTCTTTAAACATTTTCATAAGCAGAGAGCTTTTGGTTTTTGAGCATTTTGAGACTCTGAGTCTTGGGTGAATTGAAGAAATTCTGTTTCAATCTCACCTTGGGATTTTGTTTAATTTTCTGCTTAATTGAACTTCAGTTTCGGTTCATTGCTTTTCATCTACTTTCTTTGCAATTTACAATTTCCTTTGCAATTGTTCTTGTTGGATCTAGGAAGGCATTGAGATCTAGACTTGGTTTTCTAGTCTCTTAGGTCCTGAGGTCCGAATTCCCCATTTCCCATTCCCTGTTTTGCTCATTTACAATTCTGTTTCTAGATCTGATTAAATCCAAGTGTTCTTCTATTCCTCTGCTTGTTGCAATTTTACATTTCCTTGTTTAATTTCTGCAAATCCAACTCCCCATTCCCTTTACAATTCAAATCATTTACATTTCTTGCGCTTTAAGATTTTGCAATTTACATTTCTTGCATTCTAAGTTTCTGCCATTTAATTTCTTGTTCTTTAAGATTCAGCACTTTTATTTTCCGTTCTCTTTAATTTTCTGCAATTTACCCCTCTCCCTTTACTTTTCATGCAATTTAATTTCTGTTAATCACAAATCACTCAACCAACACTTGATTCGCTTGACTAAATCAACCACTAAACTAAAATTGCTCAATCCTTCAATCCCTGTGGGATCGACCTCACTCACGTGAGTTATTATTACTTGATGCGACCCGGTGCACTTGCCAGTGAGTTTTGTGTCGGATCGTTTTCCGCACATCAAGGAGCTTGCCAAAGATGAGGCCATTACGGCTCGCCTTTAGGTGTCCTCCTCGGGATAGCGTCATTTAAAGAACGAGGGTCAGCAGAACGTATAAAAAAAATGGAAAAAACCGGAAAAAAACAAACCGGAAAAAAATCCGAGAAAAAACTGTGAAAAAAACCGGAGGAGCTTGCCAAAAATGAGGCCATTATGGCTAGCCTTTAGGTGTGCTCCTCGGGATAGCGTCATTTAAAGAACGAGGGTCAGCAGAACGTTAAAAAAAAAAACACTGGAAAAAAACAAACCGGAAAAAAATCTGGAAAAAAACTGCGAAAAAAACCGAAGGAGCTTGCCAAAGATGAGGCCATTATGGCTCGCCTTTAGGTGTCCTCCTCGGGGTAGCGTCATTTAAAGAACGGGGGTCAGCAGAATGTAAAAAAAAAAATAGAAAAAATCGAAAAAAAACGAAAAAAAATTCGGGAAAAAAACTCTGAAACAAAACTGGAGGAGCTTGCCAAAGATGAGTCCATTACGGCTCGCCTTTAGGTGTCCTCCTCGGGATAGCGTCATTTAAAGAACGAGGGTCAACAGAAAAAAAAAAGGAAAAAAAACTGGAAAAAACCGGAAAAAACAAACCAGAAAAAAATTCGGGAAAAAAACTGTGAAAAAAAAAACCGGAGGAGCTTGCCAAAGATGAGGCCATTACGGCTCGCCTTTAGGTTTCTTCCTCGGGATAGCGTCATTTAAAGAACGAGGCTCAGCAGAACATATAAATAAAAAAAAAATTGGAAAAAAACCCGGAAAAAAACTTTGAAAAAAATCCGGAGGAGCTTGCCAAAGATGAGGCCATTACGGCTCGCCTTTAGGTGTCCTCCTCGGGATAGCGTTGTTTAAAGAACGAGGGTCAGCAGAACGTAAAAAAAAATGGAAAAAACCGGAAAAAACAAACCGGAAAAAAATCCGGGAAAAAATTGTGAAAAAAACCGGAGGAGCTTGCCAAAAATATGGCCATTACGGCTAGCCTTTAGGTGTCCTCCTCGGGATAGCGTCATTTAAAGAACGTGGGTCAGCAGAACGTTAAAAAAAAAAAAAAGACCTGGGAAAAAACAAACCAAAAAAAAAATCTGGAAAAAACTGTGAAAAAACCGAAGGAGCTTGCCAAAGATGAGGCCATTATGGCTCGCCTTTAGGTGTCCTCCTCGGGATAGCGTCATTTAAAGAACGAGGGTCGGCAGAACGTAAAAAAAAAGAAAATTGGAAAAAAACCGGAAAAAAACTGTGAAAAAAATCGGAGGAGCTTGCCAAAGATGAGGCCATTACGGCTCGCCTTTAGGTGTCCTCCTCGGGATAGTGTCATTTAAAGAAAGGAGGTCAGCAGAATGTAAAAAAAAAAATAGAAAAAATAAAAAAAAACGAAAAAAATTCGGGAAAAAAATTCTGAAAAAAAAACTGGAAGAGCTTGCCAAAAATGAGGCCATTACGGCTCGCCTTTAGGTGTCCTCCTCGGGATAGCGTCATTTAAAGAACGAGGGTCAGCAGAACGTATAAAAAAAAACTGGAAAAAAACCCGAAAAAAACTGTGAAAAAAATTGGAGGAGCTTGCCAAAGATGAGGCCATTACGGCTCGCCTTTAGGTGTCCTCCTCGGGATAGCGTCATTTAAAGAACGAGGGTCAGCAGAACGTATAAATAAGTAAAAAAAAAACTGGAAAAAAACCTAGAAAAAAACTGTGAAAAAAATCCGGACGAGCTTGCCAAAGATGAGGCCATTACGGCTCGCCTTTATGTGTCCTCCTCGGGATAGCGTCATTTAAAGAACGAGGGTCAGCAGAACGTAAAAAAAAAATGGAAAAAACCGGAAAAAAACAAACCGGAACAAAATCCGGGAAAAAACTGTGAAAAAAAACCGGAGGAGCTTGCCAAAAATGAGGCCATTACGGCTAGCCTTTAGGTGTCCTCCTCGGGATAGCGTCATTTAAAGAACGAGGGTCAGCAGAACGTTAAAAAAAAAAAAAAAAAACCTGGAAAAAAACAAACCGGAAAAAAAATCTGGAAAAAAGCTGTGAAAAAACCGAAGGAGCTTGCCAAAGATCAGGCCATTATGGCTCGCCTTTAGGTGTCCTCCTCGGGATAGCGTCATTTAAAAAACGGGGGTCAGCAGAATGTAAAAAAAAAAATAGACAAAATAAAAAAAAAAAAAGAAAAAAATTCGGGAAAAAAACCCTGAAAAAAAAACTGGAGGAGCTTGCCAAAGATGAGGCCATTACGGCTCGCCTTTAGGTGTCCTCCTCGGGATAGCGTCATTTAAAGAACGAGGGTCAGGTTAAAAAAAAAAGGAAAAAAAAACTGGAAAAAATCAGAAAAAAACAAACCGGAAAAAAAAATTCGGGAAAAAAACTGTGAAAAAAAACCGGAGGAGCTTGCCAAAGATGACGCCATTACGGCTCGCCTCTAGGTGTCCTCCTCGGGATAGCGTCATTTAAAGAACGAGGGTCAGCAGAAAAAAAAAAAGAAAAAAAAACTGGAAAAAACCGTAAAAAAATTCGGGAAAAAAACTGTGAAAAAAAACCGGAGGAGCTTGCCAAAGATGAGGCCATTATGGCTCGCCTTTAGGTGTCCTCCTCGGGATAGCGTCATTTAGAGAACTAGGGTCAGCAGAACGTAAAAAAAAAAAAAAAGGAAAAAAACGGAAAAAAAAATCCGGGAAAAAACTGTGAAAAAGAACCAGAGGAGCTTGCAAAAAATGAGGCCATTACGGCTCGCCTTTAGGTGTCCTCCTCAGGATAGCGTCATTTAAAGAACGTGGGTCAGCAGAATGTAAAAAAAAAAAAAAAAAACTGGAAAAAAAAACCGGAAAAAAATCTGGAAAAAATTGTGAAAAAAACCAGAGGAGCTTGCCAAAGATGAGGCCATTACGGCTCGCCTTTAGGTGTCCTCCTCGGGATAGCGTCATTTAAAGAACGAGGGTCAGCAGAACGTATAAAAAAACTGGAAAAAACCGGAAAAAAACAAACCGGAAAAAAATCCGAGAAAAAACTGTGAAAAAAACCGGAGGAGCTTGCCAAAAATAAGGCCATTACGGCTAGCCTTTAGGTGTCCTCCTCGGGATAGCGTCATTTAAAGAACGAGGGTCAGCAGAACGTTAAAAAAAAAACACTGGAAAAAAACAAACCGGAAAAAATCTGGAATAAAACTGCGAAAAAAACCGAAGGAGCTTGCCAAAGATGAGGCCATTATGTCTCGCCTTTAGGTGTCCACCTCGGGGTAGCGTCATTTAAAGAACGGGGGTCAGCAGAATGTAAAAAAAAAATAGAAAAAATCGAAAAAAAAAACGAAAAAAAATTCGGGAAAAAAACTCTGAAAAAAAACTGGAGGAGCTTGCCAAAGATGAGTCCATTACGGCTCGCCTTTAGGTGTCCTCCTCGGGATAGCGTCATTTAAAGAACGAGGGTCAGCAGAAAAAAAAAAGGAAAAAAAAACTAAAAAAAACCGGAAAAAAACAAACCGGAAACAAAATTCAGGAAAAAAACTGTGAAAAAAACCAGAGGAGCTCGCCAAAGATGAGGCCATTACGGCTCGCCTTTAGGTTTCCTCCTCGGGATAGCGTCAGTTAAAGAACGAGGGTCAGCAGAACGTAAAAATGGAAAAAACTGGAAAAAAACAAACCGGAAAAAAAATCCGGGAAAAAACTGTGAAAAAGAACCGGAGGAGCTTGCCAAAAATGAGGCCATTACGGCTCGCCTTTAGGTGTCCTCCTCAGGATAGCGTCATTTAAAGAACGAGGGTCAGCAGAAAAAAAAAGAAAAAAAACTTGAAAAAATCGGAAAAAAAATTCGGGAAAAAACTGTGAAAAAAAACCGGAGGAGCTTGCCAAAGATGAGGCCATTATGGCTCGTCTTTAGGTGTCCTCCTCGGGATAGCGTCATTTAAAGAACGAGGGTCAGCAGAACGTATAAAAAAAAAAAAGAAACCTGGAAAAAAACCTGGGAAAAAACTGTGAAAAAATTGGAGTAGTTTGCCAAAGATGACGCCATTACGGCTCGCCTTTAGGTGTCCTCCTCGGGATAGCGTCATTTAAAGAACGAGGGTCAGCAGAACGTATAAAAAAAACTGGAAAAAAACCCGAAAAAAACTGTGAAAAAAACCAGAGGAGCTTGCCAAAGATGAGGCCATTACGGCTCGCCTTTAGGTGTCCTCCTCGAAATAGCGTCATTTAAAGAACGAGGGTCAGCAGAACGTATAAATAAGTAAAAAAAAAAAACTGGAAAAAAACTTGGAAAAAAACTGTGAAAAAAATCCGGACGAGCTTGCCAAAGATGAGGCCATTACGGCTCGCCTTTAGGTGTCCTCCTCGGGATAGCGTCATTTAAAGAACGAGGGTCAGCAGAACGTAAAAAAAAATGGAAAAAACCGGAAAAAAACAAACCGGAACAAAATCCGGGAAAAAACTGTGAAAAAAACCGGAGGAGCTTGCCAAAAATGAGGCCATTACGGCTAGCCTTTAGGTGTCCTCCTCGGGATAGCGTCATTTAAAGAACGAGGGTCAGCAGAACGTTAAAAAAAAAAAAAAACCTGGAAAAAATCAAACCGGAAAAAAAATCTGGAAAAAAGCTGTGAAAAAACCGAAGGAGCTTGCCAAAGATCAGGCCATTATGGCTCGCCTTTAGGTGTCCTCCTCGGGATAGCGTCATTTAAAAAACGGGGGTCAGCAGAATGTAAAAAAAAAAATAGAAAAAATAAAAAAAAACAAAAAAATTCGGGAAAAAAACTCTGAAAAAAAAACTGGAGGAGCTTGCCAAAGATGAGGCCATTACGGCTCGCCTTTAGGTGTCCTCCTCGGGATAGCGTCATTTAAAGAACGAGGGTCAGGAGAAAAAAAAAAGGAAAAAAAAACTGGAAAAAATCGGAAAAAAACAAACCGGAAAAAAAAATTCGGGAAAAAAACTGTGAAAAAAAACCGGAGGAGCTTGCCAAAGATGACGCCATTACGGCTCGCCTCTAGGTGTCCTCCTCGGGATAGCGTCATTTAAAGAACGAGGGTCAGCAGAAAAAAAAAAGAAAAAAAAACTGGAAAAAACCGTAAAAAAATTCGGGAAAAAAACTGTGAAAAAAAACCGGAGGAGCTTCCCAAAGATGAGGCCATTATGGCTCGCCTTTAGGTGTCCTTCTCGGGATAGCGTCATTTAGAGAAGTAGGGTCAGCAGAACGTAAAAAAAAAAAAAAAAAAGGAAAAAAACGGAAAAAAAAAATCCGGGAAAAAACTGTGAAAAAGAACCAGAGGAGCTTGCAAAAAATGAGGCCATTACGGCTCGCCTTTAGGTGTCCTCCTCAGGATAGCGTCATTTAAAGAACGTGGGTCAGCAGAATGTAAAAAAAAAAAAAAAAAAAAAAAAAAAAAAAAAAACCTGGAAAAAAAAAAACCGGGAATAAAACTGTGAAATAAAATCGGAGGAGCTTGCCAAAGATGACGCCATTACGGCTCGCCTTTAGGTGTCCTCCTCGGGATAGCGTCATTTAAAGAACGAGCGTCAGCAGAAAAAAAAAAGAAAAAAAACTGGAAAAAACCGGAAAAAAATTCGGAAAAAAAACTGTGAAAAAAAATCGAAGAAGCTTGCCAAAGATGAGGCCATTACGACTCGCCTTTAGGTGTCCTCCTCGAGATAGCATCATTTAAAGAACGAGGGTCAGCACAACATAAAAAAAAATGGAAAAAACCGGAAAAAAAAATCCGGGAAAAAACTGTGAAAAAGAACCGGAGGAGCTTGCCAAAAATGAGGCCATTACGGCTCGCCTTTAGGTGTCCTCCTCAGGATAGCGTCATTTAAAGAACGTGGGTCAGCAGAACGTAGAAAAAAAAAACTTGGAAAAAAACAAACCGGAAAAAAAATCTGGAAAAAAACTGTGAAAAAAACCGGAGGAGCTTGCCAAAGATGAGGCCATTACGGCTCGCCTTTAGGTGTCCTCCTCGGGATAGCGTCATTTAAAGAACGAGGGTCAGCAGAACGTATATAAAAAAAAACTGTGAAAAAAACCGGAAAAAAAACTGTGAAAAAATTCGGAGGAGCTTGCCAAAGATGAGGCCATTACGGCTCGCCTTTAGGTGTACTTCTCGGGATAGCGTCATTTAAAGACCGGGGGTCAGCAGAATGTAAAAAAAAAAAAAAAAAAAAGAAAAATCGAAAAAAAAAACCGGAAAAAATTCGGGAAAAAAACACTGAAAAAAAACTGGAGGAGCTTGCCAAAGATGAGGCCATTACGGCTACCCTTTAGGTGTCCTCCTCGGGATAGCGTCATTTAAAGAACGAGGGTCAGCAGAATGTAAAAAAAAAAAAATACCTAAAAAAAAAACTGGAAAAAATCGAAAAAAAAACCGGAAAAAAATTCAGGAAAAAAACTGTGAAAAAAAAAACTGGAGGAGCTTGCGAAAGATGAGGCAATTACGGCTCGCTTTTAGGTGTCCTCCTCGGGATAGCGTCATTTAAAGAACGAGGGTCAACAGAAAAAAAAAGGAAAAAAAAACTGGAAAAAACCGGAAAAAACAAACCGGAAAAAAAATTCGGGAAAAAACTGTGAAAAAAAACCGGAGGAGCTTGCCAAAGATGACGCCATTACGGCTCGCCTTTAGGTGTCCTCCTCGGGATAGCGTCATTTAAAGAACGAGGGTCAGCAGAAAAAAAAGAAAAAAAAATGGAAAAAACCGGAAAAAAATTCGGGAAAAAAACTGTGAAAAAAAACCGGAGGAGCTTGCCAAAGATGAGGCCATTACGGCTCGCCTTTAGGTGTCCTCCTCGGGATAGCGTCATTTAAAGAACGAGGATCAGCAGAACGTAAAAAAAAAAACGGAAAAAACCTGAAAAAAATCCGGGAAAAATCTGTGAAAAAAACCGGAGGAGCTTGCCAAAAATGAGGCCATTACGGCTCGCCTTTAGGTGTCCTCCTCGGAATAGCGTCATTTAAAGAACATGGGTCAGCAGAACGTAAAAAAATAAAAAAATAAAAAAATAAAAAAAAAAACCTGGTAAAAAATAAACCGGAAAAAAACTGTGAAAAATACCGGAGGAGCTTGCCAAAGATGAGGCCATTACGGCTCACCTTTAGGTGTCCTCCTCGGGATAGCGTCATTTAAAGAACGAGGGTCAGCAGAACGTATAAAAAAAAAACTGGAAAAAAACCCGGAAAAAAACTGTGAAAAAAATTGGAGGAGCTTGCCAAAGATGAGGCCATTACGGCTCGCCTTTAGGTGTCGTCCTCGGGATAGCGTTGATGACAAGTCATTTTAGCCTAGTTTCACTAGTCTTTTTCTTTTGTTTTTATGCACTTTCTTGAGCCATAAGTAAGCCAATTGGGTAGAATTTTATATTTCCTTTGATTCAATCAACCATGGATGAATTAATGCAATTTCATGAGATTTTGTGCTATAATTGTCATATATTATGAAAGAATAACAAACTCATGATTTTGAGCATAGCTTTGATGTGTTTGATTGATTGATGATAGGTGAAAAGAGCTTTGAAGAAGGTTGAAGAAAGAAGAAAGGGCAAGGAGCAAGAGAGAACAAAAAGCTTGAGCAAAAGCTTGAGCAAAAGCTTGCTTCAAACTTTAGCTCAAACTTTTGGAAGAGTTGAATTCACCCTGGATGGAGCAAAAGCTTGCGCCAATGTTTGCCTCAAGCTTTTTGGCAAACGTTGGCGCCACACACCAGCACCCTGGAGGAGAAAAGCTTGCGCCAATGTTTGCCTCAAGCTTTTTGGCAAACGTTGGCGCCACACATGCATACAAGGTGATCCACGTTTGGCTTAAAGTTTGACCTCAAACTTTAGCTCAAACATGGATAGCAGCAAAAGGGGGTGGCTGGTATAAAAAGCTTGAGCCAAAGTTTACCTCAAACTTTGACTCAAGCTTTTGTGCTTTATGTCCCGGTTCACAATGGGTTTCTCTCCAACTCCAAGTGCAATCAACAGAGGCTTTTATCAACCCAATTCCATCAAGAGCAAAGGCCCAATTCAAGGCTTGAAGACCATTTGAAGAAAGTGTATAAATAGCTTAGGATTTAAGTTTTCCGAGAGCTTTTCTTTTAGAATTCTTAGAACACTTAGAGAGAGAGCTCACCTTTACATTTTAGTTGTTGTTTTTAGAATTCAAGAGAATTAGGAAGGAGAATTGATCTCTCTTCTTCCTTGTTCTTGCTCAGCACTCTTTACTTTTCTTGCTTTGGATCTTGGGTGGAGAATTGAAGAACTTCTGTTTCAATCTCACCTTGAGATCTTGTTTAATTTTCTGCATAATTGAATTTCCATTTCTGTTAATTTCTTCTTCTTCTACTATTTCTGCAATTTACTTTTCTTCATTTCCTTTGCAATTGTTCTTGCTGGATCTAGGAAGGCAGTGAGATCTAGATTTGGCTATCTAGTCTCTTGAGTCCTGAGATCTACAGCTTTCAATTTCAATTTTCTTGTTTCGTTGCTACACCAAGCTTATTTTCATTTTCATTCAAGATCCGGTTTAATTGAGTCCATCTGTTACATTTCTGTTGGTTAAATTTTACTTTCTCTTGTTTAATTCATGCAAATCCAAATCCCAATTCCCTTTACGATTCAAGTTATTTAAATTTCTTGCATCTTAAGATTCTGCAATTTACATTTCTTGCAATCTAAGTTTCTGCAATTTAATTTCTTGTTCTTTTAGATTCAGCACTTTTATTTTCTGCCCTCTTTAATTTTTTGTCAATTTTCCCTCTCCCTTTTAAATTTCATGCAATTTAGCTTCTGTCAAATACAAACCACTCAAATCAACTCTTGATTCGCTAGACTAAGTCATCCACTAAACTAAAATTGCTCAATCCTTCAATCCCTGTGGGATCGACCTCACTCCCGTGAGTTTTATTACTTGATGCGACCCGGTGCACTTGCCGGTTAGTTTCGTGTTGGATCATTTTCCACACATCAAGATTTTGGCGCCGTTGCCGGGGATTGAAATAGATTGACAATGATTAAGTGAAGTGGAGATCTAGATCTAGCATTTTTATTTTCTGTTTCTCTAACTTTGGATTAACCCACTAACTGTTTGAATTTTTGCTTGAACTAACTGAAACCTCACTTTAGCAATAAAGTGAAGTTTTCTTGGTTTCTCTGGCTTCGTATGATTCTCATACTTCAGCTTGTTGAATATACAAGAGAAGCAATTCTCTCTTACGAATTGATGACAAGTCATCTTAGCCTAGTTTCACTAGTCTTTTTCTCTTGTTTTCATTTAGTTTTATGCACTTTCTTGCATTATAAATTAGCCATTTGAATTGGAATTGCATGGTTTCCTTAAATCAATCAACCACCTTTTAATTGATACAAAATCATGAGGTTCAAGCTAACTTTAGTTGATAATTAATTGATTTATAAACCTTGTGAATTTTGTGATACTTTGATTGGTTGTTTTGATTACTTGTAGGTGAAGAAAGGAAACAAAAGGTGTGCCAACATTATGGAAGAAGGTTTCAAGAATGGGTTTGAGAAAATGGAATTCACGTTTGAGCTAACGTTTGCCTCAA
This sequence comes from Arachis ipaensis, assembly GCF_059453495.1. NCBI lineage: Eukaryota > Viridiplantae > Streptophyta > Magnoliopsida > Fabales > Fabaceae > Arachis > Arachis ipaensis. The sequence continues at coordinate 80,753,663 of NC_142436.1, forward strand.
ACGTCAACTCAAACGTGAGTAGCAGTTGAAGAACACCCTGGGGAAAAGCCAACGTTTGCGCCAACGTTTGCCTCAAACGTTGAGGTCAAACGTTGGCTGAAGATGGAAGCTCCTGGAAGGCAACGTTTGCGCCAATATTTGCCTCAAACGTGAGGTCAAACGTTGGCACCAAAAGAGAAGAGAATTGAAGCTCCTGGGAAGGCAACGTTTGCGCCAACGTTTGCCTCAAACGTGAGGTCAAACGTTGGCGCCAAAGAGAAGAGAAATGGCATCCCTGGAGGCAGCAACGTTTGAGCCAACGTTTGCCTCAAACGTGAGGTCAAACGTTGGCTCCAAAAAAGAAGAGAGTTGGAGCTCCTGGGCACAGCAACGTTTGAGCCAACGTTTGCCTCAAACGTGAGGTCAAACGTTGGCACCAAACAGCATGAAGGGGCATACTTCAAACAAGAATAACTTGAGTTGTAGATGTCCAATTGAGGTGATTCCAAGTGGGTTAGAAAGCTGACATTCAGATCTTTCCAACCATATATAATAGTCTCTATTGAGCACAAAATTGGCAACACGACAAGAGGACAAAGTAGCCCCCAAGAAGCATACAAAAAGGGAGGTCCACGTTTGAGCTCACGTTTGACCTCAAACGTTGAGCCAAACGTGGAAGACAGCACACGGCCTAGCTGTATAATGCCTCACTCAAGTAACGTTTGAGTCAACGTTTACCTCAAACGTTGGCTCAAACGTGAATGGTTCATGGCCTGGTTCACTAATGGATTTCCTCCCAACACCAAGAGCAATCAACAGAGGCTACTATCAACCCAATTCCATCAAGGCTAAAGGCCCAATTCAAGGCTTAATGATCATTTGAAGAAAGTGTATAAATAGCTTAGGATTTGAAGATTTTGGAGAGCTTTCTTTTTAGAATTTTTAATACTTACAGTTGGGAGCTTTTCCCTTTTGAGTTTTTACTGAGTAATTTTGGGAGAGAGCTTTTGGGGTTTTGAGCTATTTTGGAGATTCTGAGTCTTGGGGAAGGAGAATTGAATTCTCTTCCTCTTAGTTTTCTTGTTTTACATTTCATCTACACTTGTTTTGAATCTTGGGTTGGAGAATTGAGGAAATTCTGTCTCAATCTCACCTTGTGATTTTCTTCTGTTTGATTTACTGCATCATTGAGAAGTTGCGATTCCATTTCTTTTCTTCTACTGCTGCATCTTAAATTTTCTTGCAATTAAATTCTGAATTTGGATCTAGGAAGGCATTGAGATCTAGACTTGGTTATCTAGTCTCTTGAGTCCTGAGATCTACATCTTTAAATTTCAATTTCCTTGTTTCATTTCTGCACCAAGCTTGTTTTCATTGTCATTTGAGATCTGGTTTAATTGAATCCATCTTTTACTTTTCTGTTCATCGCAAATTTACTTTTCCTGGTCTAACTTCTGCAAATCCAATTCCCACTCCCCTTTATAATTCAAGCCATTTACATTCCTTGCACTTTAAGATTCTGCAATTTACATTTCTTGCGTTCTAAGTTTCTGCCAATTTAATTTCTTGTTCTTTAAGATTCAGCACTTTTATTTTCCGTTCTCTTTAATTTTCTGCAATCTACCCCTCTCCCTTTACTTTTCATGCAATTTAATTTCTGTTAATCACAAATCACTCAACCAACACTTGATTCGCTTGACTAAATCAACCACTAAACTAAAATTGCTCAATCCTTCAATCCCTGTGGGATCGACCTCACTCACGTGAGTTATTATTACTTGATGCGACCCGGTGCACTTGCCGGTGAGTTTTGTGTCGGATCATTTTCCGCACATCAAGTTTTTGGCGCCGTTGCCGGGGATTGAAATAGATTGACAATGATTACGTGAAGTGGAGATCTAGATCAAGCACTTTTTCTTTTCTGATTCTTTAATCTTGGACTAACCCACTAACTGTTCGAATTTTTGCTTAAACTAAACTTCATTCTAGCAATAGATTGAAGTGTTATTGTTGGTGTTTCTTTTGATTTGTTTGTATGTCAGGTACAGGGAGATCCATTCCTGTTTTATCTGAAGCTGACCAGAGAACTCTTAGAAGGTTAAGAAGAGCTGAAAGAGGGAAAAATATTGTTGGAGAAGAAGAATCTGAGGAAGAATATCACGAGATGGAAGGAGATACATCTAATCCAGGAGAAGGAGTTAACAATCACCCACAACAGAGGAGAGTATTGGCCTCCTACACCTTTGCAAATGCTAGACATTGTGGAAGCAGCATTCTCACCCCTAATGTCAATGCAAATAACTTTGAACTGAAGCCACAACTCATCACATTGGTCCAGAATAACTGCTCATTTGGGGGAGGACCATTGGAGGATCCAAATCAACATCTATCTACCTTCTTAAGGATTTGTGACACTGTCAAATCCAATGGTGTGAATCCTGAAACTTACAAGCTCCTGCTGTTCCCGTTCTCATTAAGGGACAAGGCCACACAATGGCTTGAAACTTTTCCCCAAGGAAGCATCACTAGTTGGGATGACTTGGTGACCAAATTTCTAGCCAAATTCTACCCACCCTAAAGAGTCATCAGGCTGAAAACCGAGGTGCAGACATTCACACAATTAGATGCCGAATCCTTGTATGAAGCATGGGAGAGGTACAAAGCCTTAATCAGAAAGTGTCCCCCAGAGATGTTCAATGAATGGGATGTGCTGCAAAATTTCTATGAAGGCCTGACATTGAAATCTCAAGAGGCATTAGATCATTCTGCTAGAGGTTCACTACAACTGATGAAAACTGCTGAGGAAGCCCAGAATCTTGTTGACATGGTGGCTAATAATCAGTATTTCTTTGCGCATCAAAGGTAACGCCAATCATCACAAAGGAGAGGAGTAATGGAGTTAGAAGGAGTGGACTCAATCTTGGCTCAAAACAAGATGATGCAGCAGCAAATTCAACAATAATTTGAGCAAATGGCCAAGAGGATTGATAGCCTCCAAGTTGCAGCAGTTAACACAAGCCAACCATCATCCACATGGGGACAAAATGAAGAGACTCAAGAGGAGCAGCAGCAAGAACAAGTCCAGTACATGCACAACCAAAACTCTGGACAGAATGAAGTGTATGGAGACACATACAATCCATCCTGGAAGAACCACCCGAACCTCAGATGGGGAGATAATCACAACCAGAACCAACAACCATGGCAGAGGAACTCAAACCAAAACACTTCAAGAAACAACCAAAACCACAACCAGCAGCAAACTAACCAAAACCCTTACAAAAAGCCTCAAAACAACCATCCCAACCATTACCAATCCAATAACCAACTCATAAACCAAAATATCCACCACCCACCATTCACATCTTTCAACCCACCACAAGCATCACCTGAATCTCAAAGACTCACCAACTTGGAAACATTGATAGACAAAATGTGGAAACACCAGGAAATGACAACCAAGAATCATGAAGCCTCCATAAAGAGCCTAGAGAGGCAAATTGGGCAAATCTCCAAACAGATTTCTGTTGAAAGACCTTCAAGCTCATTGCCGAGTGACACAATCCCAAATCCTAAGGAAGAATGCAAGGCAATACAATTAAGAAGTGGGAGAACATTGATGAGCAACAATGACACCACAAAGAAGCCAGTGAAAAGCAGCAAAAAGCCAACAGATACAGAGGAAGCCAATGATCAAAATATGGTGTCAAACAAGAACACAGAGAACCCCAAAAGAAAAGAAGACCAGCCAATCAATACACATGAGAGAGAGAGAGGAAGAAGCACAGAAAAAGGAGAAAGTCTTCATTCCTTCGCTGCCATACCCACAGAGGTTCAACAAAGAAACCAAAGATCAACACTTCCACAAATTCCTGGAAACTTTCAAGAAACTGGAAATCAACATTCCCCTGGCTGAAGCATTGGAACAGATGCCCTTATATGCCAAGTTCTTGAAGGAACTCATTAACAAGAAAAGAAGCTGGCTGGAGAAGGAAACTGTACTTCTCTCTGAAGAATGCAGTGCACTCATCAGAAAAGGACTCCCTCCCTAGTTGGAAGATCCAGGAAGTTTCTTCCTACCTTGTACCATTGGAAGTCTATTTATCAACAAGGGGATGTGCGATTTAGGAGCAAGCATAAATCTGATCCCATCCTCTTTAGTGAAAAAGCTTGGCATAGAGAAGGTGAAACCAATATAGATGTCATTGGAATTGGTGGACCAGTCAGTAGTACATCCCGAAGGAGTGATCGAAAACCTTTTAGTTAAGGTTGACAAGTTCATTTATCCTGCGGATTTTGTAATCTTGGAAACAGAAGAAGAAGGAAACAATTCGATTATCTTGGGAAGGCCATTTTTAGCTACCGCCAGAGCCATCATAGATGTAGAGCAAGGAGAACTAACTCTTAGGATGCATGAGGAAAGCATTACTCTGAAAGTGTTCCCAGAACGACAAAATTCTGAAGGAAGAAGCCAAGTCATCAATGACTGTTTCTCAATGCAAGTAATCAACACTTCAGTAAAGCAGAAGAATGAACAAATGCAAGGAAAAGAAGGCACTCAAAAAGAAATTTGGAAGATAACCAAGAAGGAAAGTGCCACAAGTAAAGCTACTGTCAAGGAGGAAAGGTTAACCAGAAAAAGGAAGAAAAATAAGAAGAAGGCTCACAAAGGGTGGAAGAATAAAAAAATCCCAACAGAAGGGATCTCCAAAGGTGACAAAGTGCAGTTAGTCTATCAACAACTGGGAGCAAGCCAACAGACTGATGATTACTATACTGTGAGAAAAATAATCTCACTAGAACATGCTGAGATAGAACATCAAGCAACAAAGAAGAAGCTCACAGTCAGAGGGGACAAATTGAGGCACTACAACCATCAACCACCATAAAAGAAAGCCCCAATGTCAAGCTAGTGACATTAAAAGAGCGCTTGTTGGGAGGCAACCCAATCTGAGGTAGTTTTTTTTTTCATAGCCTTTTCAATAAAAATGTCGAATGATTGGTATGCATTGCAAGAAGCTAAGTTTGGTGTTGCACACCAAAACAATTTAAGGGAGAATGAAGGATTCTAAGTTTGGTGTTCCACCAAAACATCATTTAAAAGCACATTCTCACTTCTTGCGTAATACTAGCTCCAGGCAATCAAACAGATCATTCAACTACTTAATTGCTCTCTAGTTTAACCCCATAACCTTTAGCAAGAGCACAAGATTTTACACATAGTAACTTGTTGCATCAGAGGAAGTGGCAAGGAACTAAATTTGGTGTTCCCACACCAAATTAAATCCAAAAGCCGCACTCAATTTATGCATACTAATCAGTCACCCAAAGGGCTTGGAAAGCAAGCAACTTTTGAGAATTGTGCAGGGAACTAACCACAAATTGAAGACATTACGCACCATGACGCAAAAAGGGAACAACACAAAGGAAGACAAAAGAACTGCAAACCAATAGGTTGTATCTATACTTAACTTCTGCTGTTGAGAAATGCTATGATTTATATCTTGCTAAAGTGTTCAGCTAGTACAAGTAAAAATTTTTTTTCTTAAAATAAGCTAGTCTAAGTGTGTGCTTGTGTGGTTACTTTCACTTAACTAATGCATGCCTTGTCCCCTGCATCTTTTCAATTCAATAAAAGAAATGTTTGAAACATGAAGTAAGATGGTTCATTGTTAGCTAGAAGTCAATTAATAGTAAGTGGTGGCATATATGTGTGATTGTGTGGCAACTCACTATCAGTGAATAAAAGGAATAGATTGTTCTCTCTTTAAGAAGAAAGCAGCTCACTGTCTATGAATCTCAATCAAATAAAAGTCCTTGTGTGAAAAGAAAAACAAAAAGAAAAAAGAAATAGCCAAAGAGTGGCAACAGAATAAAAGAAAAAAAAAATAAAAAGAAACAAAGTTAGACACCAATAGCTTGAACCTTAGAATATATGCCTGTGGTGTCTTTGTACTAGGATCTGCTTGAATTATTAAGTTCTTTGGAGTGCATTAACACTTGGTAACTTGGGTTAACTAACCCGGGATTATCAACTGAAAATCCACTATCAAGAGCAACCTAGCTACAAGACATTTAGTAACCCAAAGAGGTGCTGGGCATCAATATTCTAAGAAGGCATGTGAGCCAAATGTCTAAAGTGAATAATGTGTCAAGCATAAATAAAGAAAAGAGATTGTTACACATGACACTGAACTAAAGTATATGAAGAAAAAAAAATTTCAGTAAACAAGGACAAAGGAATAATGAGAGGTTATAGCAGTATATTGCTTGATGCTTAAAGGAAACTTTCTAGGCCTAATTATCAATAAAAAGTGGATAAGTTACATATCTGCATAAAACCCCATGAACTACCAATAATATTCTGCTAACATGAGCATTCTCTTTTGTTTTCATTCTTTCTTCTTAATAATTCTTTTCTTGCTTGGGGACAAGCAAGCTTTAAGTTTGGTGTTGTGATGACAAGTCATCTTAGCCTAGTTTCACTAGTCTTTTTCTCTTGTTTTCATGTAGTTTTATGCACTTTCTTGCATTATAAATTAGCCATTTGAATTGGAATTGCATGGTTTCCTTAAATCAATCAACCACCTTTTAATTGATACAAAATCATGAGGTTCAAGCTAACTTTAGTTGATAATTAATTGATTTATAAACCTTGTGAATTTTGTGATACTTTGATTGGTTGTTTTGATTACTTGTAGGTGAAGAAAGGAAACAAAAGGTGTGCCAACATTATGGAAGAAGGTTTCAAGAATGGGTTTGAGAAAATGGAATTCACGTTTGAGCTAACGTTTGCCTCAAACGTCAACTCAAACGTGAGTAGCAGTTGAAGAACACCCTGGGGAAAAGCCAACGTTTGCGCCAACGTTTGCCTCAAACGTTGAGGTCAAACGTTGGCTGAAGATGGAAGCTCCTGGAAGGCAACGTTTGCGCCAACGTTTGCCTCAAACGTGAGGTCAAACGTTGGCACCAAAAGAGAAGAGAATTGAAGCTCCTGGGAAGGCAACGTTTGCGCCAACGTTTGCCTCAAACGTGAGGTCAAACGTTGGCGCCAAAGAGAAGAGAAATGGCATCCCTGGAGGCAGCAACGTTTGAGCCAACGTTTGCCTCAAACGTGAGGTCAAACGTTGGCTCCAAAAAGAAGAGAGTTGGAGCTCCTGGGCACAGCAACGTTGATGACAAGTCATCTTAGCCTATTTTAACTAGTCTTTTTCTTTTGTTTTCATTAGAATTATGCACTTTCTTGAGCTACAAGCAAGCTAATTGAGTAGATTTTCATGTTTCCCTTGATTGAATCAACCATATATGAATTCATGCCATTTCATGAGGTTTTATGCTATATTTGTTGCATATTATGAAAGAATGAATATCTCATGATTTTGAGCATAGCTTTGATGAATTTGGTTGATTAATTATAGGTGAAGAAAGCTTGGAGAAGGGTTGAAGCAAGAAGGAATAGCTAGGAGTAAAGAGAAGACAATGGAATAAGTGAAATTGAACCAGGAAGCAAGAAGCTGGACCTGAAGTTAGCATCAAACTTTTGCACAAACTTTTGGTTGAAAAGTTAGCCCCAACGTTAGCCCCCTAACTTGGAGGCTAACGTTGGAACTTGAAAATTCTCCCCTGTGCACCAAAAGTTTGCGCCAACGTTAGCCCCCTAACTTTGAGGCTAACGTTGGCACATGATTTTCTCCCCTGGGCACCAACGTTTGCGCCAACGTTAGACCCCTAACTTGGAGGCTAACGTTGGCGCATGAAAATTCAAGGAAGAGGAGCAAAAGTTTGCGCCAACGTTAGCCCCCTAACTTGGTGGCTAACGTTAGCGCCACTAGCACACAAGGCAAGGCCAACGTTAGGGTCAAAGTTAGACCCCTAACGTTGGCACCAACGTTCATACCAGCAAGTTTTGTGGGCTGCTATGAAAAGTTGGAGCCAAAGTTAGACCCCTAACTTTAGCTCCAACTTTTGGTCCAACTTTTGCTAACCTCAAAACCGGTTCAATTGGTTCACTTTGGTTCTTCTCCCAACTTCAAGAGCAATCAACCAAGGCCTCTTTCAACCCAATTCCACCAAGAGCAAAGGCCCAACTCAAGGCTTGAAGATCATTTGAAGAAAGTGTATAAATAGGATAGAATTCAAGTTCTTTGGAGAGCTTTCCTTTTGGAATTTTCATAATAGTTTTCGGAGAGCTTTTGTTATTGAGTGAACTTTAATTTCTTTGTCTTGGGGAAGGAGAATTCACTTCTCTTCCTCTTAGTTTTATTGCTTTCAATTTCAATTACACTTGTCTTAGATCTTGGATTGGAGAATTGAAGAAATTCTATTTCAATCTCAATCTTGGATCTCTCTGTTTTTTTACTGCTAATTAAATTTTATTTCCGGTTAATTGCTCTTCATCTATTTTCCTTGCAATTTACAATTTCCTTGCAATTGTTCTTGTTGGATCTAGGAAGGCATTGAGATCTAGACTTGGTTTTCTAGTCTCTGGGTCCTGAGATCTGAATTTCCCATTTCACTTCTCTGTTTATTGCTTTCCATGTTCATTTACTTTTCTGCTATAAGATCCGATCCAATCCCAATTCCCTTTTACTCTTCTGTTTGATGCAATTTAACTTTTCCTTATTTAATTACTGCAAATCCACGTCCCAATCCCCTTTACATTCCGAGTCATTTACATTTCTTGCACTTTAAGATTCCGCAATTTACATTTCTTGCACTCTAAGTTTCTGCCATTTAATTTCTTGTCCTTTACATTTCAGCAATTTATTTCTTATTCTCTTTACTTCAATGCAATTTAATTCTGCAAGTCACAAAACCATCAACCAAATCTTGATTCGCTTGACTAAATCAACCACTAAGCTAAAATTGCTCAATCCTTCAATCCCTGTGGGATCGACCTCACTCCCGTGAGTTTTTATTACTTGATACGACCCGGTACACTTGCCGGTTAGATTTGTGTGTTTTGGGAGAAATTTATTTTTCCACCAAAATATCTCATCAAGTTTTTGGCGCCGTTGCCGGGGATTGAATAGATTGACAATGATTAAGTGAGGTGGTGATCTAGATCAAGCGCTTTTTCTTTAATTTTTGACTAACCCACTAACTGTTTGAAGTTTTGCCTAAGCTAATAGAAACCTCATTCTAGCAATAGAGTGAAATTTCCTTGGTTTATCTTGCTGAATATGATTCTCATAGCTTGATAAATAAACGAGAGAAGTGATTTTCGTTCATTAATCTCTCAAGTTTACCAACTGTTTGACACATGGTGTCAACTAATCCTCTGACTACATTCTGGCATGAGAATATCCAATTTTCATTTGGATTGTTTGTGATTGTGCAGGTCATGGAGGAAAGGAATCCTACAGCAAGAGGAGAAAAACTGAGGCATTATGATTTCCAGCCTCCATAATCAAAGAGCAAGATGTCAAGCTAGTGACAATAAAAGAGCGCTTGTTGGGAGGCAACCCAACCTGAGGTAGTTTTCTTTCCATAGTTATTTTAATAAAAAGGTTAAGTAGTTTTATCTATAATGCAAGAAGCTAAGTTTGGTGTTGCACACCAAAACAATCTAAAGGAGAATGCAGGATTCTAAGTTTGGTGTTTCACCAAAATCCCATTATAAAACACATTCTCACTCTTTGCATAATGCTGGCTTCAAGCATGTTGGATGAACTAGTTAACTATTCTGCTGTTTCCTAGTTTTCAGTTTTATTGCTTTTGAAAAAGAAGAAGAAAAGAAAAAAAAAAGTTATTACACATGGTTAATTTGATGCATGAAACCCATTGGCAAGGTACTAAGTTTAGTGTTCTCACACCAAAGTAAGTTCAAAAGCCCATAAATAAATCAGCCAGACTAACCATTGTTTCTAAGTGCTTGGGGAACAAGCAACTTTCAATATCATTGCAGAATATCATACAAGCCTTTGGAGAGATTGAGCATCATCAACCAAAGAAGCAAAAGATGAACATAAAGGATAGCAATGATGATGATGAGAAGAAGGAAAGCAAGTGAACTCCAACAGGTTGTATTGTTAAGTGATTGTTTTACATCAAATATTGCTGTGATTGAAAGTTGGATTGTATCCTGATCTACCCTGCCTGTCTGCATAGCATAGTTTTTTTTATTTACCCCTGCCTGCCTGCATAGCATAGTCTTTCTTTATAATTCAATAAGCAAGGTGTCTGATCATTCACAACATTCTTATCTTCAAAACTTGTTTGCACTCAATTTCCAAGAAATGCATCACATGAAAGTTCTTTGAGAAGAAAGATTGAGGAATTAAACAATTTTGAGGCAAGCAAAAGATTAGGAGAAGTGGTGGTTCTAGTTGTATGATTTTGTATTGATGTTGCATGCTTGTGAAAACTTGCATGGGAGCTCATAGGCAGGACATGAAGTTCAAAGAAATATTGTGGAGATTCTCAAAAATCTATTGATCCAAGAAGCAGCAAACAAAACAAAAGAAAGAAAAGAAAATACAAAAACAAAAGGAATATGGCCCAAGGCTCTGAGCATCAATTACTAGGCAGAAAAAGAAAGAAAGAAACAAAAACTCAAAGAGTTGTTATCCTAGTAAATGCTTGTGGTTGAGATGTGTCAAGGAAAGAGGCTTGAGCAAGTAAATCCTTAGGGGTGCTTCAACACCTAATACCTTAAAACCAACTGGTTTAGGAGTATTGATTGAAAGCTTATCTAAAGAGCCGCTTTGAGACATGATACTTAGAGTCGAGGCCAAAGCACAGAAACTATAAGCTGCTTCAAGGTGATTACATATAAAGAGATCTCCATGATACCATTTGGATGAAAATCCTAAGACCTACGACTCCCAATATGTAAGGACTAGTGAGCACTGAAGCCCTTGCATGAGCATATGATTTAGAGTTCACCCCACTGATACTTGATCACTTCACTCACTGTACTTTACAAGTGTTCCTCAATCCATCTTAATTGAAAGAATCTCTGAGCATAATTCATTTCTTGCTTGAGGACAAGCAAGCTTTAAGTTTGGTGTTGTGATGACAAGTCATCTTAGCCTATTTTAACTAGTCTTTTTCTTTTGTTTTCATTAGAATTATGCACTTTCTTGAGCTACAAGCAAGCTAATTGAGTAGACTTTCATGTTTCCCTTGATTGAATCAACCATATATGAATTCATGCCATTTCATGAGGTTTTATGCTATATTTGTTGCATATTATGAAAGAATGAATATCTCATGATTTTGAGCATAGCTTTGATGAGTTTGGTTGATTAATTATAGGTGAAGAAAGCTTGGAGAAGGGTTGAAGCAAGAAGGAATAGCTAGGAGTAAAGAGAAAACAATGGAATAAGTGAAATTGAACCAGGAAGCAAGAAGCTGGACCTAAAGTTAGCAACAAACTTTTGCACAAACTTTTGGTTGAAAAGTTAGCCCCAACGTTAGCCCCCTAACTTGGAGGCTAACGTTGGAACTTGAAAATTCTCCCCTGTGCACCAAAAGTTTGCGCCAACGTTAGCCCCCTAACTTTGAGGCTAACGTTGGCACATGAATTTCTCCCCTGGGCACCAACGTTTGCGCCAACGTTAGACCCCTAACTTGGAGGCTAACGTTGGCGCATGAAAATTCAAAGAAGAGGAGCAAAAGTTTGCGCCAACGTTAGCCCCCTAACTTGGTGGCTAACGTTGGCGCCACTAGCACACAAGGCAAGGCCAACGTTAGGGTCAAAGTTAGACCCCTAACGTTGGCACCAACGTTCATACCAGCAAGTTTTGTGGGCTGCTATGAAAAGTTGGAGCCAAAGTTAGACCCCTAACTTTAGCTCCAACTTTTGGTCCAACTTTTGCTAACCTCAAAACCGGTTCAATTGGTTCACTTTGGTTCTTCTCCAAACTTCAAGAGCAATCAACCAAGGCCTCTTTCAACCCAATTCCACCAAGAGCAAAGGCCCAAATCAAGGCTTGAAGATCATTTGAAGAAAGTGTATAAATAGGATAGAATTCAAGTTCTTTGGAGAGCTTTCCTTTTGGAATTTTCATAATAGTTTTCGGAGAGCTTTTGTTATTGAGTGAACTTTAATTTCTTTGTCTTGGGGAAGGAGAATTCACTTCTCTTCCTCTTAGTTTTATTGCTTTCAATTTCAATTACACTTGTCTTAGATCTTGGATTGGAGAATTGAAGAAATTCTGTTTCAATCTCAATCTTGGATCTCTCTGTTTTTTTACTGCTAATTAAATTTTATTTCCGGTTAATTGCTCTTCATCTATTTTCCTTGCAATTTACAATTTCCTTGATATTGTTCTTGTTGGATCTAGGAAGGCATTGAGATCTAGACTTGGTTTTCTAGTCTCTGGGTCCTGAGATCTGAATTTCCCATTTCACTTCTCTGTTTATTGCTTTCCATGTTCATTTACTTTTCTGCTATAAGATCCGATCCAATCCCAATTCCCTTTTACTCTTCTGTTTGATGCAATTTAACTTTTCCTTGTTTAATTACTGCAAATCCACGTCCCAATCCCCTTTACATTCCGAGTCATTTACATTTCTTGCACTTTAAGATTCTGCAATTTACATTTCTTGCACTCTAAGTTTCTGCCATTTAATTTCTTGTCCTTTACGTTTCAGCAATTTATTTCTTATTCTCTTTACTTCAATGCAATTTAATTCTGCAAGTCACAAAACTATCAACCAAATCTTGATTCGCTTGACTAAATCAACCACTAAGCTAAAATTGCTCAATCCTTCAATCCCTGTGGGATCGACCTCACTCCCGTGATTTTTTATTACTTGATACGACCCGGTACACTTGCCGGTTAGATTTGTGTGTTTTGGGAGAAATTTATTTTTCCTCCAAAATATCTCATCAAGTTTTTGGCGCCGTTGCCGGGGATTGAATAGATTGACAATGATTAAGTGAGGTGGTGATCTAGATCAAGCGCTTTTTCTTTAATTTTTGACTAACCCACTAACTGTTTGAAGTTTTGCCTGAGCTAATAGAAACCTCATTCTAGCAATAGAGTGAAATTTCCTTGGTTTATCTTGCTGAATATGATTCTCATAGCTTGATAAATAAACGAGAGAAGTGATTTTCGTTCATTAATCTCTCAAGTTTACCAACTGTTTGACACATGGTGTCAACTAATCCTCTGACTACATTCTGGCATGAGAATATCCAATTTTCATTTGGATTGTTTGTGATTGTGCAGGTCATGGAGGAAAGGAATCCTACAGCAAGAGGAGAAAAACTGAGGCATTATGATTTCCAGCCTCCATAATCAAAGAGCAAGATGTCAAGCTAGTGACAATAAAAGAGCGCTTGTTGGGAGGCAACCCAACCTGAGGTAGTTTTCTTTCCATAGTTATTTTAATAAAAAGGTTAAGTAGTTTTATCTATAATGTAAGAAGCTAAGTTTGGTGTTGCACACCAAAACAATCTAAAGGAGAATGTAGGATTCTAAGTTTGGTGTTTCACCAAAATCCCATTATAAAACACATTCTCACTCTCTGCATAATGCTGGCTTCAAGCATGTTGGATGAACTAGTTAACTATTCTGCTGTTTCCTAGTTTTCAGTTTTATTGCTTTTGAAAAAGAAGAAGAAAAGAAAAAAAAAGTTATTACACATGGTTAATTTGATGCATGAAACCCATTGGCAAGGTACTAAGTTTGGTGTTCTCACACCAAAGTAAGTTCAAAAGCCCATAAATAAATCAGCCAGACTAACCATTGTTTCTAAGTGCTTGGGGAACAAGCAACTTTCAATATCATTGCAGAATATCATACAAGCCTTTGGAGAGATTGAGCATCATCAACCAAAGAAGCAAAAGATGAACATAAAGGACAGAAATGATGATGATGAGAAGAAGGAAAGCAAGTGAACTCCAACAGGTTGTATTGTTAAGTGATTGTTTTACATCAAATATTGCTGTGATTGAAAGTTGGATTGTATCCTGATCTACCTTGCCTGTCTGCATAGCATAGTTTTTTTTATTTACCCCTGCCTGCCTGCATAGCATAGTCTTTCTTTATAATTCAATAAGCAAGGTGTCTGATCATTCACAACATTATTATCTTCAAAACTTGTTTGCACTCAATTTCCAAGAAATGCATCACATGAAAGTTCTTTGAGAAGAAAGATTGAGGAATTAAACAATTTTGAGGCAAGCAAAAGATTAGGAGAAGTGGTGGTTCTAGTTGTATGATTTTGTATTGATGTTGCATGCTTGTGAAAACTTGCATGGGAGCTCATAGGCAGGACATGAAGTTCAAAGAAATATTGTGGAGATTCTCAAAAATCTATTGATCCAAGAAGCAGCAAACAAAACAAAAGAAAGAAAAGAAAATACAAAAACAAAAGGAATATGGCCCAAGGCTCTGAGCATCAATTACTAGGCAGAAAAAGAAAGAAAGAAACAAAAACTCAAAGAGTTGTTATCCTAGTAAATGCTTGTGGTTGAGATGTGTCAAGGAAAGAGGCTTGAGCAAGTAAATCCTTAGGGGTGCTTCAACACCTAATACCTTAAAACCAACTGGTTTAGGAGTATTGATTGAAAGCTTATCTAAAGAGCCGCTTTGAGACATGATACTTAGAGTCGAGGCCAAAGCACAGAAACTATAAGCTGCTTCAAGGTGATTACATATAAAGAGATCTCCATGATACCATTTGGATGAAAATCCTAAGACCTACGACTCCCAATATGTAAGGACTAGTGAGCACTGAAGCCCTTGCATGAGCATATGATTTAGAGTTCACCCCACTGATACTTGATCACTTCACTCACTGTACTTTACAAGTGTTCCTCAATCCATCTTAATTGAAAGAATCTCTGAGCATAATTCATTTCTTGCTTGAGGACAAGCAAGCTTTAAGTTTGGTGTTGTGATGACAAGTCATCTTAGCCTATTTTAACTAGTCTTTTTCTTTTGTTTTCATTAGAATTATGCACTTTCTTGAGCTACAAGCAAGCTAATTGAGTAGATTTTCATGTTTCCCTTGATTGAATCAACCATATATGAATTCATGCCATTTCATGAGGTTTTATGCTATATTTGTTGCATATTATGAAAGAATGAATATCTCATGATTTTGAGCATAGCTTTGATGAGTTTGGTTGATTAATTATAGGTGAAGAAAGCTTGGAGAAGGGTTGAAGCAAGAAGGAATAGCTAGGAGTAAAGAGAAAATAATGGAATAAGTGAAATTGAACCAGGAAGCAAGAAGCTGGACCTAAAGTTAGCATCAAACTTTTGCACAAACTTTTGGTTGAAAAGTTAGCCCCAACGTTAGCCCCCTAACTTGGAGGCTAACGTTGGAACTTGAAAATTCTCCCCTGTGCACCAAAAGTTTGCGCCAACGTTAGCCCCCTAACTTTGAGGCTAACGTTGGCACATGAATTTCTCCCCTGGGCACCAACGTTTGCGCCAACGTTAGACCCCTAACTTGGAGGCTAACGTTGGCGCATGAAAATTCAAAGAAGAGGAGCAAAAGTTTGCGCCAACGTTAGCCCCCTAACTTGGTGGCTAACGTTGGCGCCACTAGCACACAAGGCAAGGCCAATGTTAGGGTCAAAGTTAGACCCCTAACGTTGGCACCAACGTTCATACCAGCAAGTTTTGTGGGCTGCTATGAAAAGTTGGAGCCAAAGTTAGACCCCTAACTTTAGCTCCAACTTTTGGTCCAACTTTTGCTAACCTCAAAACCGGTTCAATTGGTTCACTTTGGTTCTTCTCCAAACTTCAAGAGCAATCAACCAAGGCCTCTTTCAACCCAATTCCACCAAGAGCAAAGGCCCAAATCAAGGCTTGAAGATCATTTGAAGAAAGTGTATAAATAGGATAGAATTCAAGTTCTTCGGAGAGCTTTCCTTTTGGAATTTTCATAATAGTTTTCGGAGAGCTTTTGTTATTGAGTGAACTTTAATTTCTTTGTCTTGGGAAAGGAGAATTCACTTCTCTTCCTCTTAGTTTTATTGCTTTCAATTTCAATTACACTTGTCTTAGATCTTGGATTGGAGAATTGAAGAAATTCTGTTTCAATCTCAATCTTGGATCTCTCTGTTTTTTTACTGCTAATTAAATTTTATTTCCGGTTAATTGCTCTTCATCTATTTTCCTTGCAATTTACAATTTCCTTGATATTGTTCTTGTTGGATCTAGGAAGGCATTGAGATCTAGACTTGGTTTTCTAGTCTCTGGGTCTTGAGATCTGAATTTCCCATTTCACTTCTCTGTTTATTGCTTTCCATGTTCATTTACTTTTCTGCTATAAGATCCGATCCAATCCCAATTCCCTTTTACTCTTCTGTTTGATGCAATTTAACTTTTCCTTGTTTAATTACTGCAAATCCACGTCCCAATCCCCTTTACATTCCGAGTCATTTACATTTCTTGCACTTTAAGATTCTGCAATTTACATTTCTTGCACTCTAAGTTTCTGCCATTTAATTTCTTGTCCTTTACGTTTCAGCAATTTATTTCTTATTCTCTTTACTTCAATGCAATTTAATTCTGCAAGTCACAAAACCATCAACCAAATCTTGATTCGCTTGACTAAATCAACCACTAAGCTAAAATTGCCCAATCCTTCAATCCCTGTGGGATCGACCTCACTCCCGTGAGTTTTTATTACTTGATACGACCCGGTACACTTGCCGGTTAGATTTGTGTGTTTTGGGAGAAATTTATTTTTCCTCCAAAATATCTCATCAAACGTTTAAGCCAACGTTTGCCTCAAACGTGAGGTCAAACGTTGGCACCAAACAGCATGAAGGGGGCATACTTCAAACAAGAATAACTTGAGTTGTAGAGGTCCAATTGAGGTGATTCCAAGTGGGTTAGAAAGCTGACATTCAGAGCTTTCCAACCATATATAATAGTCTCTATTGGACACAAAATTGGCAACTTGACAAGAGGACAAAGTAGCCCCCAAGAAGCATACAAAAAGGGAGGTCCACGTTTGAGCTCACGTTTGACCTCAAACGTTGAGCCAAACGTGGAAGACAGCACACGGCCTAGCTGCATAATGCCTCACTCAAGTAACGTTTGAGTCAATGTTTGCCTCAAACGTTGGCTCAAACGTGAATGGTTCATGGCCTGGTTCACTAATGGATTTCCTCCCAACACCAAGAGCAATCAACAGAGGCTACTATCAACCCAATTCCATCAAGGCTAAAGGCCCAATTCAAGGCTTAATGATCATTTGAAGAAAGTGTATAAATAGCTTAGGATTTGAAGATTTTGGAGAGCTTTCTTTTTAGAATTTTTAATACTTACAGTTGGGAGCTTTTCCCTTTTGAGTTTTTACTGAGTAATTTTGGGAGAGAGCTTTTGGGGTTTTGAGCTATTTTGGAGATTCTGAGTCTTGGGGAAGGAGAATTGAATTCTCTTCCTCTTAGTTTTCTTGTTTTACATTTCATCTACACTTGTTTTGAATCTTGGGTTGGAGAATTGAGGAAATTCTGTCTCAATCTCACCTTGAGATTTTCTTCTGTTTGATTTACTGCATCATTGAGAAGTTTCGATTCCATTTCTTTTCTTCTACTGCTGCATCTTAAATTTTCTTGCAATTAAATTCTGAATTTGGATCTAAGAAGGCATTGAGATCTAGACTTGGTTATCTAGTCTCTTGAGTCCTGAGATCTACATCTTTAAATTTCAATTTCCTTGTTTCATTTCTGCACCAAGCTTGTTTTCATTGTCATTTGAGATCCGGTTTAATTGAATCCATCTTTTACTTTTCTGTTCATCGCAAATTTACTTTTCCTGGTCTAACTTCTGCAAATCCAATTCCCACTCCCCTTTATAATTCAAGCCATTTACATTCCTTGCACTTTAAGATTCTGCAATTTACATTTCTTGCGTTCTAAGTTTCTGCCAATTTAATTTCTTGTTCTTTAAGATTCAGCACTTTTATTTTCCGTTCTCTTTAATTTTCTGCAATCTACCCCTCTCCCTTTACTTTTCATGCAATTTAATTTCTGTTAATCACAAATCACTCAACCAACACTTGATTCGCTTGACTAAATCAACCACTAAACTAAAATTGCTCAATCCTTCAATCCCTGTGGGATCGACCTCACTCACGTGAGTTATTATTACTTGATGCGACCCGGTGCACTTGCCGGTGAGTTTTGTGTCGGATCGTTTTCCGCACATCACTAATCTTTCAAGCCTATCAACTGTTTGATACATTGTATCAGCTAAACCTTTTAACCACATTTTAGACATGAATGTATTCAATCTTTATTTGGACTATTTGTGATTGTGCAGATCATGGAGAAGAACCTAACGAATCCCAGTCAGCATGGTAGTAATGTCCCCACCTTAGATGATAATGCAACCCATAACTTGAAGCACCCACTCGTCACCATGAACGACATTGCTCAGTGGTTTGAAGCTTTCCCACAAGGAAACATCATCGGATGGGAAGAACTAATGAGTGAACTCCTAGCCAAGCTGAAACCACCTCAGGGAATTGTTAAACCAGAGGCAGAAGTGCAACCATTCACACAAAAGAAGGAAATTGAAGGTGTCCGTGCAGTCATGAACCAAAACAAGCAGATGCATCAGCAAACTCTACAACAACTAGACATGATGGTCAGAAAAATCAATGAGTTGAGAACTGCTGTAGTACATGCGTACAACCTAACTCAAAACTCCTACGGGTGGAATCAAGCTGAACAAGGTTCTGGAGCAATTAACCATGAGCAACAAAGTTATGAGCAATCACATTCTCCAAACAGTTCCTCTAGCATATTCCAATACAGGTCTCAGAATGATGTGTACAGTCCACCCTGGAGAACTCAGTCCAACTGGAGGGGGGTTGAAAACCAAAATCAAAGACCAAGGGACTTCAACTGCAACAATCCCAACTTCAAAAATCAGCATAAAAACCACCCCCACAACAACAATCATCATGCACCACCCCAATACATACATTTCCAACCCCATTCTACCTCACAACTCGCCCAAAATGACTCTCATCAACCATCACAGTTAACACAACCACGACCAATTCCAAACTTTCAAAGACTCTATGTTCTAGAAATGATGATGGAAAGGTTCGTGAAAGTTCAAGAGATGATAATAATAGAGCAGGAAGAAGCAAGGAAAAATCAAGAGATGATAAGCAGGAACCAAGAGGCCTCACTCAGAAGAATTGAGAGGCAAATAGAACAGCTAGCTTGACACCTTGCAGAAATGGGCGAGAGGAGGACAAATATAGTCCTAAAGGCCACTGAAGATGACCCAAAGAACAGCGAAAAATCTGCTGGGTTGAAAGGGAAAGCAGTTATGGAGGAAAGTGAGAAGGCTATGGAAAAGGAAATAATCATCAAAGAAAGACACAACAGAGGAATTCCACAAAAAGAAACAGAGGAAAGGAAGCCCATAGTGAGAGGAGGAAACCAAAGGCAACAGAAGCCTCAACTTCCATGATCCGAGGATGAAAAATGTCAAGCTAGTGACAATAAAAGAGCGCTTGTTGGGAGGCAACCCAACCGGAGGTAACTATCTTTTCATATCTATTTCAATAAAAAGGTTAATTAGTTTGATCTATGTTGCAAGGAGCTAAGTTTGGTGTTACACACCAAAATAATCTAAGGGAGAATGAAGGATTCTAAGTTTGGTGTTTCACCAAAATTTCATCATAAAATATATTCTCACCTACTGCATAATGCTAGCCTCAAGCATCTAGACAAACTAGTTAACTATTCTACTGTTTCCTAGTTTTTAGTTCTATTGCTTTTGAAAAAGAAAAAGAGTTTCACACATGGTTAATCTGATGCATGAGAACCATTGGCAAGGTACTAAGTTTGGTGTTCCCACACCAAAGTAAGTTCAAAGGCCCACAAATAATTCATGCATGCTAACCATTTTTCAAGTGCTTGGGGAACAAGCAACTTTCAATATCACTGCAGAGCACCATACAAACTCTTGGAAGATTTAGCATCATCAATCAAAGAGGTGAAAGAGGAATGTGAAGACCAGCAATGATGATGAGGAAGAGGACAGCAAGTAAACTCCAAAAGGTTGTATTGTTCATTATCAGATATTGCCGTGATTAAAAGTGATATTATACCCCTATCTATCCTTCTGTCTAGTATAGTTTTTCTGCAATTCAATAATCAAGATGCTTGATCATTTACAACACTATACTCTCCAAACTTGTTTGCACTCAATATTTCAAAAATGCATCACGTGAAAGTTCTTTGAAAAGAAGGATTAAGGAATTAAACAATTTTGAGGCAAGCAAAAGATTAGGAAAAATGGTGGTTCTAGTTGTATAATCATGTATTGAGGTTGCATGCTTATGAAAACTTACATGGGAGCTCATAGGCGGGACATAGAGTTCAAAGAAGTGCTGTGGAGATTCTCAAACATTTATTGATCCAAGAAGCAGCAAACAAAACAAAAGAAAATAAAGAAAATACAAAAACAAAAAGAACATGGCCCAAGGCTCTGAGCATCAATTACTAGGTAGAGAAGAAGAAAAGAAATAAGAACTCAAAGAGTTGTTATCCTAGTAAATGCTTGTGGTCGAATTGTGTCAAAGAGAGAGGCTTGAGTAAGTAAATCCTTAGGGGTGCTTTAACACCTAATACCTTAAAACCAACTGGGTTAGGAGTATTGATTGAAAGCTTATCTAAAGAGCCGCTTTGAGACATGACACTTAGAGTCAAAGCCAAAGCACAGCAACTATAAGCTGCTTCAAGGTGATTACCTATAGAGAGATCTCCATGATATCATTTGGATGAAAGTCCTAGGACCTAAGACCCCCAATATGTAAGGACTAGTAAGCACTGAGGCCCTTGCATGAGCATATGATTTAGAGTTCACCCCACTGTCACTTAATCACTTCACTCACAGGACCTTACAAGTTATTCTTCAATCCGTCTTAATTAAAAGAACCTTTGAGCATAATTCCTTTCTTGCTTGGGAATAAGCAAGCTTTAAGTTTGGTGTTGTGATGACAAGTCATCTTAGCCTAGTTTCACTAGTCTTTTTCTTTTGTTTTCAATTGTTTTTATGCACTTTCTTGAGCCATAAGTAAGCCAATTGGGTAGAATTTCATATTTCCTTTGATTCAATCAACCATGGATGAATTAATGCAATTTCATGAGATTTTGTGCTATAATTGTCATATATTATGAAAGAATAACAAACTCATGATTTTGAGCATAGCTTTGATGTGTTTGATTGATTGATGATAGGTGAAAAGAGCTTTGAAGAAGGTTGAAGAAAGAAGAAAGGGCAAGGAGCAAGAGAGAACAAAAAGCATGAGCAAAAGCTTGCCTCAAACTTTAGCTCAAACTTTTGGAAGAGTTGAATTCACCCTGGATGGAGCAAAAGCTTGCGCCAACGTTTGCCTCAAGCTTTTTGGCAAACATTGGCGCCACACACCAACACCCTGGAGGAGAAAAGCTTGCGCCAACGTTTGCCTCAAGCTTTTTGGCAAACGTTGGCGCCACACATGCATACAAGGTGATCCACGTTTGGCTTAAAGTTTGACCTCAAACTTTAGCTCAAACATGGATAGCAGCAAAAGGGGGTGGCTGGTATAAAAAGCTTGAGCCAAAGTTTACCTCAAACTTTGACTCAAGCTTTTGTGCTTTATGTCCCGGTTCACAATGGGTTTCTCTCCAACTCCAAGTGCAATCAACAGAGGCTTTTATCAACCCAATTCCATCAAGAGCAAAGGCCCAATTCAAGGCTTGAAGACCATTTGAAGAAAGTGTATAAATAGCTTAGGATTTAAGTTTTCCGAGAGCTTTTCTTTTAGAATTCTTAGAACACTTAGAGAGAGAGCTCACCTTTACATTTTAGTTGTTGTTTTTAGAATTCAAGAGAATTAGGAAGGAGAATTGATCTCTCTTCTTCCTTGTTCTTGCTCAGCACTCTTTACTTTTCTTGCTTTGGATCTTGGG
The DNA here is from genome assembly GCF_059453495.1 of Arachis ipaensis. Lineage (NCBI taxonomy): Eukaryota > Viridiplantae > Streptophyta > Magnoliopsida > Fabales > Fabaceae > Arachis > Arachis ipaensis. Next base: position 80,775,540 of record NC_142436.1, read on the forward strand.
TGGAGAATTGAAGAACTTCTGTTTCAATCTCACCTTGAGATCTTGTTTAATTTTCTGCATAATTGAATTTCCATTTCTGTTAATTTCTTCTTCTTCTACTATTTCTGCAATTTACTTTTCTTTATTTCCTTTGCAATTGTTCTTGCTGGATCTAGGAAGGCAGTGAGATCTAGATTTGGCTATCTAGTCTCTTGAGTCCTGAGATCTACAGCTTTCAATTTCAATTTTCTTGTTTCGTTGCTACACCAAGCTTATTTTCATTTTCATTCAAGATCCGGTTTAATTGAGTCCATCTGTTACATTTCTGTTGGTTAAATTTTACTTTCTCTTGTTTAATTCATGCAAATCCAAATCCCAATTCCCTTTACGATTCAAGTTATTTAAATTTCTTGCATCTTAAGATTCTGCAATTTACATTTCTTACAATCTAAGTTTCTGCAATTTAATTTCTTCTTCTTTAAGATTCAACACTTTTATTTTCTGCCCTCTTTAATTTCTTGTCAATTTTCCCTCTCCCTTTTAAATTTCATGCAATTTAGCTTCTGTCAAATACAAACCACTCAAATCAACTCTTGATTTACTAGACTAAGTCATCCACTAAACTAAAATTGCTCAATCCTTCAATCCCTGTGGGATCGACCTCACTCCCGTGAGTTTTATTACTTGATGCGACCCAGTGCACTTGCCGGTTAGATTTGTGTGTTTGGAATTCGTTTTTCCACAAATTTTCCCATCAAGCGTCATTTAAAGAACGGGGGTCAGCATAATGTAAAAAAAAAAAAGAAAAAAAAACTGGAAAAAATCGAAAAAAAAACCAGAAAAAAATTCAGGAAAAAAACTGTGAAAAAAAAAATTGGAGGAGCTTGCCAAAGATGAGGCCATTACGGCTCGCCTTTAGGTGACCTCCTCGGGATAGCGTCATTTAAAGAACGAGGGTTAGCATAAAAAAAGGAAAAAAAAATTGGAAAAAGCCGGAAAAAAACAAACCGAAAAAAATTCCGGAAAAAAACTGTGAAAAAAAACCGGAGCAGCTTGCCAAAGATGAGGCCATTACGGCTCGCCTTTATTTGTCCTCCTCGGGATAGCGTCATTTAAAGAACGAGGGTCAGCAGAACATAAAAAAAATGGAAAAAATCGGAAAAAAACAAAGTGGAAAAAAAATCCGGAAAAAAAACTGTGAAAAAAACCGGAGGAGCTTGCCAAAAATGAGGCCATTACGGCTCGCCTTTAGGTGTCCTCCTCGGGATAGCGTCATTTAAAGAACGAGGGTCAGCAGAACGTATAAAAAAAACGGAAAAAAATCTGGAAAAAAACTGTGAAAAAACTCGGAGGAGCTTGCCAAAGATGAGGCCATTACGGCTCGCCTTTAGGTGTCCTACTCGGGATAGCGTCATTTAAAGAACGAGGGTCAGCAGAAAAAAAAAAAAGAAAAAACAACTGGAAAAAACCGGAAAAAATTCGGGAAAAAAACTGTGAAAAAAAAAACCGGAGGAGCTTGCCAAAGATGAGGCCATTACGGCTCGCCTTTAGGTGTCCTCCTCAGGATAGCGTCATTTAAAGAACGAGGGTCAGCAGAACGTAAAAAAAAATGGAAAAAACCGGAAAAAAACTAACCTGAAAAAAAAATCCGGGAAAAAAACTGTGAAAAAAAACCGGAGGAGCTTCCCAAAAATGAGGCCATTACGGCTCGCCTTTAAGTGTCCTCCTCGGGATAGCGTCATTTAAAGAATGAGAGTCAGCAGAACGTAAAAAAAAAATAAAAAAAAAGAAAAAAAACTGGAAAAAACCGGAAAAAAAATTCGGGAAAAAAACGTGAAAAAAAACCGGAGGAGCTTGCCAAAGATAAGGCCATTACGCCTCGCCTTTAGGTGTCCTCCTCGGGATAGCGTCATTTAAAGAACGAGGGTCAGCAGAACGTAAAAAAAAATGGAAAAAACCGGAAAAAAACAAACCGGAAAAAAAATCCGGGAAAAAACTGTGAAAAAAACCGGAGGAGCTTGCCAAAAATGAGGCCATTACGGCTCGCCTTTAGGTGTCCTCCTCGGGATAGCGTCATTTAAAGAACGAGGGTCAGTAAAACGTAAAAAAAAAAAAAAAAAAAAAAACCTGGAAAAAAACAAACCGGAAAAAATTCTGGAAAAAAACTGTGAAAAAAACCGGAGGAGCTTGCCAAAGATGAGGCCATTACGGCTCGCCTTTAGGTGTTCTCCTCGGGATAGCGTCATTTAAAGAACGAGGGTCAGCAGAACGTAAAAAGAAAAAAAAAACGGAAAAAAAACTGTGAAAAAAATTGGAGGAGCTTGCCAAAGATGAGGCCATTACGGCTCGCCTTTAGGTGTCCTCCTCGGGATAGCGTCATTTAAAGAACGGGGGTCAACAGAATGTAAAAAAAAAAATGGAAAAAATCGAAAAAAAAAACTCGAAAAATTTCGGGAAAAAATTTGTGAAAAAAAAAACTGGAGGAGCTTGACAAAGATGAGGCCATTACTGCTCGCCTTTAGGTGTCCTCCTCGGGATAGCGTCATTTAAAGAACGAGGGTCAGCAGAAAAAAAAAGGAAAAAAAACTGGAAAAAACCGGAAAAAAACAAACCGGAAAAAAATTCGGGAAAAAAACTGTGAAAAAAACTGGAGGAGCTTGCCAAAGATGAGGCCATTACGGCTCGCCTTTAGGTGTCCTCCCCGGGATAGCGTCATTTAAAGAACGAGGGTCAGCAGAACGTTAAAAAAAAAAAAAAAAAAAAAAAAAAAAAAAAAAAAAACTGGAAAAAAAAATGTGAAAAAAATTGGAGGAGCTTGCCAAAGATGAGACCATTACGGCTCGCCTTTAGGTGTCCTCCTCGGGATAGCGTCATTTAAAGAATGAGGGTCAGCAGAACGTATAAAAAAACGAAAAAAAAAAACCAGAAAAAATTTCGGGAAAAAAACAGTGAAAAAAAAAACTGGAGGAGCTTGCCAAAGATGATGCCATTACGGCTCGCCTTTAGGTGTCCTCCTCGGAATAGCGTCATTTAAAGAACGAGGGTCAGCAGAAAGTAAATAAAAAAAAAAAAAAAAAAAAAAAAAAAAAAAAAACTAGAAAAAAAACTGTGAAAAAAATCGGAGAAGCTTGCCAAAGATGAGGCCATTACGGCTCGCCTTTAGGTGTCCTCCTCGGGATAGCGTCATTTAAAGAACGAGGATCAGTAGAAGGTATAAAAAAAAAAAAAAAAAAAAAAAAAACTGGAAAAAATCGAAAAAAAAAATTGGAAAAAATTTCGGGAAAAAAACTGTGAAAAAAAAAACTGGAGGAGCTTGCCAAAGATGAGGCCATTACGGCTCGCCTTTAGGTGTCCTCCTCGGGATAGCGTCATTGATGACAAGTCATCTTAGCCTAGTTTCACTAGTCTTTTTCTTTTGTTTTCATTAGAATTATGCACTTTCTTGAGCTACAAGCAAGCTAATTGAGTAGATTTTCATGTTTCCCTTGATTGAATCAACCATGTATGAATTCATGCCATTTCATGAGATTTTATGCTATATTTGTTGCATATTATGAAAGAATGAATATCTCATGATTTTGAGCATAGCTTTGATGTGTTTGGTTGATTAATGATAGGTGAAGAAAGCTTGGAGAAAGGTTAAAGCAAGAAGGAATGGCTAGGAGTGAAGAGAGGACAATGGAATAAGTGAAATTGAACCAGGAAGTAAAAAGCTAGACCTAAAGTTAGCATCAAACTTTTGCACAAACTTTTGGTTGAAAAGTTAGCCCCAACGTTAGCCCCCTAACTTGGAGGCTAACGTTGGAACTTGAAAATTCTCCCCTGGGCTCCAAAAGTTTGCGCCAACGTTAGCCCCCTAACTTTGAGGCTAACGTTGGCACATGAATTTCTCCCCTGGGCACCAAAAGTTTGCGCCAACGTTAGCCCCCTAACTTTGAGGCTAACGTTGGCATGAGAAACTCCTCCCTGGCCACCTAACGTTTGCGCCAACGTTAGACCCCTAACTTGGAGGCTAACGTTGGCACATGAAAATACAAGGGAGAGGAGCAAAAGTTTGCGCCAACGTTAGCCCCCTAACTTGGTGGCTAACGTTGGCGCCACAAGCACACAAGGCAAGGCCAACGTTAGGGTCAAAGTTAGACCCCTAACGTTGGCACCAACGTTCATATCAGCAAGTTTTGTGGGCTGCTATGAAAAGTTGGAGCCAAAGTTAGACCCCTAACTTTAGCTCCAACTTTTGCAAAACTCCAACCCGGTTCAATTGGTTCACTTTGGTTCTTCTCCAAACTTCAAGAGCAATCAACCAAGGCCTCTTTCAACCCAATTCCACCAAGAGCAAAGGCCCAACTCAAGGCTTGAAGATCATTTGAAGAAAGTGTATAAATAGGATAGAATTCAAGTTCTTCGGGGAGCTTTCTTTTAGAATTTTCATAATAGTTTTCGGAGAGCTTTGGATATTGAGTGATCTTTAATTTCTTTGTCTTGGAGAAAGAGAATTCACTTCTCTTCCTCTTCATTTTATTGCTTTCTATTTCAATTGCAATTGTCTTGGATCTTGGGTTGGAGAATTGAAGGAATTCTGTTTCCATCTCACCCTTGGATCTCTCTGCTTTGTTTACTGCAAATTAAATTTCTGTTTCTGTTACTTGCTTCTCATCTACTTTCCTTACAATTTACAATTCCCTTGCAATTGTTCTTGTTGGATCTAGGAAGGCATTGAGATCTAGACTTGGTTTTCTAGTCTCTGGGTCCTGAGATCTGAATTTCCCATTTCACCTCTCTGTTTACTGCTTTCTATGTTTATTTACTTTTCTGTTATCAGATCCGATCCAATCCCAATTCCCTTTTACTCTTCTGTTTGATGCAATTTAACTTTTCCTTGTTTAATTTCTGCAAATCCACGTCCCAACCCCCTTTACATTTCAAGCAATTTACATTCCTTGCACTTTAAGATTCCGCAATTTACATTTCTTGCACTCTAAGTTTCTGCCATTTAATTTCTTGTTCTTTACGTTTCAGCAATTTATTTCTTGTTCTCTTTACTTCAATGCAATTTAATTCTGCAAGTCACAAAACCATCAACCAAATCTTGATTCGCTTGACTAAATCAACCACTAAACTAAAATTGCTCAATCCTTCAATCCCTGTGGGATCGACCTCACTCCCGTGAGTTTTTATTACTTGATGCGACCCGGTGCACTTGCCGGTTAGATTTGTGTGTTTTGGGAGAGATTCATTTTTCCTCCAAAATACTCATCAAGTTTTTGGCGCCGTTGCCGGGGATTGAATAGATTGACAATGATTAAGTGAGGTGGCAATTTAGATCAAGCACTTTTTCTTTGATTTTTGATTAACCCACTAACTGTTTGATTTTTTGCTTAAACTAACTAACACTTCAATCTGGCAGTAAATTGAAGTGTCACTGGTTTTGAGCATTTCTCATGCTCTGCTTGTATGTCAGGTACAAGAAGAACCATACCCAATTTTCATGAACAAGACGAAAGAACTCTCAGGAGGTTAAGAAGAGCTGAAAGAGGGAAAAATATTGTTGGAGAAGAGGAATCAGACGAAGAATTCCAAGAAATGGAGGAACATTTAACCAATCCACCAGGTGGAGAAGACAACAACAATGGCAACCCACCCCAAAGGAGAGTTTTGGCTTCCTATACCTTTGCAAATCCTAGACATTGTGGGAGCAGCATCTTGGCTCCAAATGTCAATGCTAACAATTTTGAACTCAAGCCACAACTCATCACTTTGGTTCAAAACAATTGCTCTTTTGGTGGAGGACCACTTGAGGACCCACACCAACATTTGTCCACTTTCTTGAGGATATGCAACACTGTCAAAACTAATGGAGTGCCCCCTGACAGTTACAAACTGATGCTATTCCCATTTTCTCTCAGGGACAAGGCCACTCAATGGTTGGAATCGTTTCCAAGGGACAGCATTAACAACTGGGATGATTTGGTAACTAAGTTTCTTGCCAAATTTTATCCACCTCAGAGGATTATAAGGTTAAAGGCTGAGGTACAAACATTTACACAAATGGAGGCCGAACCCATCTATGAGGCATGGGAGAGGTACAAGGCTCTGATAAGGAAATGTCCCCCTGCCATGTTTAATGAGTGGGAGAAGCTTCAGAACTTCTATGAAGGCTTAACACTGAAATCCCAGGAAGCTTTGGATCATTCAGCTGGAGGTTCCTTGCAACTCATGAAAACTGCAGAAGAGGCTCAAGAACTCATTGATATGGTGTCCAACAACCAATATTTCTTTGCTCATCAAAGAGGCCGCCAACCATCACAAAGGAGAGGAGTAATGGAGCTAGAAGGAGTGGATTCAATCCTAGCTCAAAACAAGATGATGCAGCAGCAAATTCAACAACAATTTGAGCAAATGGCCAAGAGGATTGATAGTCTCCAAGTTGCAGCAGTTAACACTAGCCAACCATCAACCACTTGGGGACAGAGTGAAGAAACTCAAGAAGAACAACAACAAGAGCAAGTATAGTATATGCACAACCAAGGACCAAATGAAGTGTATGGTGATACATACAATCCATCCTGGAAGAACCACCCAAACCTCAGATGGGGAGATAACCATACCCAAAACCAACAACCATGGCAGAGGAACTCAAACCAACACAACCCAAGAAGCAACCAAAACCACAACCAGCAGCAGACTAACCAAAACCCCTACAGAAAACCTCAAAACAACTACCCCAACCTCAACCAATACCAATCTTATAACCAACCCACCAACCAAAATGCCTACCATCTACCACCCACATCTCATAACCCACCTCAAGTATCACCTGAAGCCCAAAGAATCACTCGGAGGCCATGATAGACAAAATGTTGAAACACCAAGAAATGGTAACCAAGAATCAGGAAGCCTCCCTGAAGATCCTAGAGAGACAGATGGGGCAACTCTCCAAGCAAGTATCTGTTGAGAGACCTTCAAACTCACTGCCCAGTGACACAATTCCAAATCCCAAGGAGGAATGCAAGGCAATACAATTAAGGAGTGGGAGAACATTGATAAGCAACAATGACACTACAAGGAAGCAAGCAGAGAACATCAAAGAACCAACGGAGGATGAGAAGTAAACAAAGGCAGATGAGGCTAAGGAGCAAGTTGTGATGCCAAACAAAAGCACTGAAAAACTTAAAGAGAAGGACAACCAGCCACATAGCTCAAAGGAAGTAGCTCAGGGACAGCAACAAATAGGAAAAAGCATCACACCTCCATTGCCATATCCCCAGAGGTTCAACAAAGAGGTTAAAGACCAGCATTTTCACAAATTCCTTGAGATTTTTAAGAAGCTGGAAATCAACATTCCCTTGGCTGAAGCACTTGAGCAAATGCCTCTATATTCCAAATTTCTGAAGGATCTTATCAACAAGAAAAGAAGCTGGGATGAGAAAGAAACCATAATGATTACTGAAGAATGCAGAGCCTTAATTCAAAAGGGGCTTCCTCCCAAGCTTGAGGACCCAGGGAGCTTCCTGTTGCTTTGCACCATTGGGGAATTGACAATCACTAAAGCAATGTGCGATCTCGGAGCAAGTATTAACTTAATATCATCCTCCTTGGTGAAAAAGCTGCATATAGAGGAGGTCAAACCAGTACAAATGTCTCTGGAGCTGGTAGACAAGTCAATGGTATACCCCAGGGGTGTAATTGAAAATCTTTTGGTCAAAGTGGACAGTTTTATATACCCTGCTGATTTTGTGGTTCTAGAATCAAACGATGATGATGGTGACTCTGTTATACTGGGAAGGCCATTCTTGGCCACTGCTAGAGCTATCATAGACGTAGAGGAAGGGGAATTAACTCTCAGGATGCATGACCAGAGTGTCACTCTGAAGGTGTTACCAGAGGCACAAGTTAGCAAGGAGAAGAAAGACTATATGAAAAATGACCAGGAAGGTCACAGCAACTTCCCAATACTAAGGATTGTGCAGACTGATGAAGAAGCCCAAGAGGATATTAGAGTACTGGCCACTGAGAAGAGAGGTCCCCAAGGAAAGCCTACAGCCAGAAAAGAAAGATCAACAAAAGGAAAGATGAAGCGCAGAAACAAAGCAAAAAGGGGTTGGAAGAACAGAAAGATTCCAACAGAGGGGCTTTCCAAAGGTGACAAAGTGCAACTGATATATCAACAGCTGGGAGCAAATCAACAAACCGAGGATTACTACACTGTCAGCAACATACTATCATTAGAACATGCTGAAATTGAACACCAGAGAACAAAGAAGAGGATCATGGTCAGGGGAGACAAATTGAGGCCCTACAAGCACCAACCACCATAAAAGAAAGCCTCAATGTCAAGCTAGTGACAATAAAAGAGCACTCCATGGGAGGCAACCCATGCTTTAAGATTCATGTCATTTTAAATTCAATAAGTTATGATCATTTGAGCATGAATTCTTTTCTCTTTTCATGAACATGTCCATTGACTGCATGCACTGATATGAAACATATACTAAGTTTGGTGTCCACATAGCTTCATGAAAATTTGAAACTCATGCATCAATAATCATACAATTGTTATTTTCCAAAACCTTATAAATAGAAAAATTCTTATTCGGTAATGAAGGCATTAATTGTGATGTACCCTTTGACAAGAAACAAGTTTGGTGTTCATCAAACTTTGATGCACCGATTTAAGGATACAATTGATCCTTCATGAAAAAAAAAGAGAGAGAAAAAGAAAGTGTAATGAAAACAATTCTTATGAACATTTAACATTTGAACTTCACTAATTGGAGGAAGAGACTCATTTTCTTTATACATTACCAAACATTAAGTTTGGTGTCCTCCAAAGAGAGTGTCACGGTTCAAATGAGATAAGAATTGATGGTTCACATAGTATTACTAAAAAGAACACTCTTGCTACGGTTGGATAAGACTAATGTATGTTGTCTTGTTGCGATGACTAGGAGGTCAAAGAATCTTCAATGAAAAAGACAAGACAAAGGAAAGCATAGCATAAGGACAAAATCCCATCACATGCTTCAAGAAAGAAATCTGCCACTCCTTGAGAATGATCATGGCAAAGGCAAGGGAAGGAGCAAATTTTGTCTTCATTCATCCTTACATGCACACCTTTGATCCCCATAGTGTCTAATTGCATCCTAGCCCTTCATTGCTCATTTAAAAACATACCATCTTCAAACCATGCACATGACCGAATTACTCCAACCTTAGAAACTTCATTCCCTTCATCACTCCTCAACATAATAAGCTCGGCTCAACATTTCTCCTGCTTTAAACTCCAACCATTTAAACTTCTCTTCATCATTTCTTGTCATAGCAAGTCCGGTCTCAATTTCTTTTTGCCCCAAACACACATCAAACTCTCCAACATTCTTCACACTCCTTCTCAACCAACCAAGTGACCATGGCCTCCTCCTCAAGAACCAAACGAAGAAAAGGAAAAGATCCCATAGTGGAGGAAGACACACATGAATATGACCAACGGAGATTCAAGTCTTGGTTTCATCAAATGCAAATTCAATGGATGAACGAGAAAAGAATCTATCCTGAGATTCCATTCTTGTTGCCGGATGATGGATGTCAAGAAATGAAGAACAAAATCCGGAAGAGGAGGTGGGAGGAACTTGCATCACCAGCCACCCGAATCAATGCCAATATCATAAGAGAGTTCTATGCAAATGTCCCAAGGCTTGACATGCGTGAGCCCCCAACGTACAAGAGCTATGTGCGGGGGGTGGAAGTAGACTTTAGCCCGGATGCAATCAAGAAAGTCTTGAAACTAAAGTCAATCCGCTTTGATGAACCGGGATACCAACAAAGATTGAATGAAGATCAGGATTATGAGGAGATTGCGAGAGACATTTGTTTTGAGAACTCAGAGTGGGAAGGAGATAACAAGAACAGATACAAGTTCCTGAAGAGATGTAACCTCACTCCGGAAGCAAAAGGATGGTGGGAACACTAGCAGCCAAGTGTATGAAAGGAGAAAGAAAAGGCATGACAAATGAAAGGTGGACTTGCTCCTTGTTCATCACTACAAAGAAAAAAAAAAGCATGCATTCTATCTGTTCTAAGTTGTCTTTGCATTTCTAAGTAGTTCTTTTTAATTAAAAGTCTTTGCATTATGTTTGTTTCTTTTAAAATAAGTAGGCTAGTTTATGTGTGTGCTTGTGTGTTTACTTTCACTGAACAAAAAGTATGTTTTGTCCCTTGCATCTTTAAATTCAATAAAAGAAATGCTTGAATATGAAGTAAGATGGTCTCTGTTAGATAGAAGTAGAATAAAAGTAAGTGGTGGTATGTGTGTGATTGTATAATAGCTCACTTTTAGTGAATAAAGAGCTAGGATATCTCATTCTAAGTAAAGAGTGGCCTACTATCTATGAATCTCAATTAAATAAAAAAAAATATTCCTTGGTTAGAAAGAAAAACAAAAAGAAGGAAAGAAAAAAAGATAGCCAAAAAGTGGCAGAACAAAAGGAAACAAAAAGAAACAAAGCTGGACACCAATAGCTTGAACTTTAAAATATATGCCTGTGATGTCTTTGTACTAGGATCTGCTTGGATTAGTAAGCTCTTAGGAGTGCTTCAACACTCGGTGACTTGGGTTAACTAATCCGGGATCATCAGCTGAAAGTCCACTATCAAGAGCAACCTATCTACAAGGCATTTAGTAACCCAAAGAGGTGCTGGCCATCAATGTTTTAAGAAGGAATGTGAGCCAAGTGTCTATGGTGAATAATGTGTCAAGTATAAAGAAAAGAAAATGAACTTGCTACACATGACACTCAAATAAAGCTTATGAACAAAGTAATAGCTAAGGATAAAGGAATAATGAGATGTCATAGCAGTATGTCACTTGAAGCTTGAAGGAGACTTTCTAGGCCTAGGAGTCAATAAGAAGTGAGTATTTGCATATCCACACAAAACCCCATGAACTATCAATAATACTCTGCTAACATGAACATCCTCTTCCATTTCATTCTTTCTTCTCAATAAATCTTTTCTTGCTTGGGGACAAGCAAGTTTTAAGTTTGGTGTTGTGATGACAAGTCATCTTAGCCTAGTTTCACTAGTCTTTTTCTTTTGTTTTCATTAGAATTATGCACTTTCTTGAGCTACAAGCAAGCTAATTGAGTAGATTTTCATGTTTCCCTTGATTGAATCAACCATGTATGAATTCATGCCATTTCATGAGATTTTATGCTATATTTGTTGCATATTATGAAAGAATGAATATCTCATGATTTTGAGCATAGCTTTGATGTGTTTGGTTGATTAATGATAGGTGAAGAAAGCTTGGAGAAAGGTTAAAGCAAGAAGGAATGGCTAGGAGTGAAGAGAGGACAATGGAATAAGTGAAATTGAACCAGGAAGCAAAAAGCTGGACCTAAAGTTAGCATCAAACTTTTGCACAAACTTTTGGTTGAAAAGTTAGCCCCAACGTTAGCCCCCTAACTTGGAGGCTAACGTTGGAACTTGAAAATTCTCCCCTGGGCTCCAAAAGTTTGCGCCAACGTTAGCCCCCTAACTTTGAGGCTAACGTTGGCACATGAATTTCTCCCCTGGGCACCAAAAGTTTGCGCCAACGTTAGCCCCCTAACTTTGAGGTTAACGTTGGCATGAGAAACTCCTCCCTGGCCACCTAACGTTTGCGCCAACGTTAGACCCCTAACTTGGAGGCTAACGTTGGCACATGAAAATACAAGGGAGAGGAGCAAAAGTTTGCGCCAACGTTAGCCCCCTAACTTGGTGGCTAATGTTGGCGCCACAAGCACACAAGGCAAGGCCAACGTTAGGGTCAAAGTTAGACCCCTAACGTTGGCACCAACGTTCATATCAGCAAGTTTTGTGGGCTGCTATGAAAAGTTGGAGCCAAAGTTAGACCCCTAACTTTAGCTCCAACTTTTGGTCCAACTTTTGCAAAACTCCAACCCGGTTCAATTGGTTCACTTTGGTTCTTCTCCAAACTTCAAGAGCAATCAACCAAGGCCTCTTTCAACCCAATTCCACCAAGAGCAAAGGCCCAACTCAAGGCTTGAAGATCATTTGAAGAAAGTGTATAAATAGGATAGAATTCAAGTTCTTCGGGGAGCTTTCTTTTAGAATTTTCATAATAGTTTTCGGAGAGCTTTGGATATTGAGTGATCTTTAATTTCTTTGTCTTGGAGAAAGAGAATTCACTTCTCTTCCTCTTCATTTTATTGCTTTCTATTTCAATTGCAATTGTCTTGGATCTTGGGTTGGAGAATTGAAGGAATTCTGTTTCAATCTCACCCTTGGATCTCTCTGCTTTGTTTACTGCAAATTAAATTTCCGTTTCTGTTACTTGCTTCTCATCTACTTTCCTTACAATTTACAATTCCCTTGCAATTGTTCTTGTTGGATCTAGGAAGGCATTGAGATCTAGACTTGGTTTTCTAGTCTCTGGGTCCTGAGATCTGAATTTCCCATTTCACCTCTCTGTTTACTGCTTTCTATGTTTATTTACTTTTCTGCTATCAGATCCGATCCAATCCCAATTCCCTTTTACTCTTCTGTTTGATGCAATTTAACTTTTCCTTGTTTAATTTCTGCAAATCCACGTCCCAATCCCCTTTACATTTCAAGCAATTTACATTCCTTGCACTTTAAGATTCCGCAATTTACATTTCTTGCACTCTAAGTTTCTGCCATTTAATTTCTTGTTCTTTACGTTTCAGCAATTTATTTCTTGTTCTCTTTACTTCAATGCAATTTAATTTTGCAAGTCACAAAACCATCAACCAAATCTTGATTCGCTTGACTAAATCAACCACTAAACTAAAATTGCTCAATCCTTCAATCCCTGTGGGATCGACCTCACTCCCGTGAGTTTTTATTACTTGATGCGACCCGGTGCACTTGCCGGTTAGATTTGTGTGTTTTGGGAGAGATTCATTTTTCCTCCAAAATACTCATCAGTCATTTAAAGAACGAGGGTTAGCATAAAAAAAAGGAAAAAAAATTGGAAAAAACCGGAAAAAAACAAACCGAAAAAAACTGTGAAAAAAACCGGAGGAGCTTGCCAAAGATGAGGCCATTACGGCTCGCCTTTAGTTGTCCTCCTCGGGATAGCGTCATTTAAAAAACGAGGGTCAGCAGAACGTAAAAAAAAATGGAAAAAACCGGAAAAAACAAAGCGGAAAAAAAAATCCGGGAAAAAAACTGTGAAAAAAAACTGGAGGAGCATGCCAAAAATGAGGCCATTACGGCTCGCCTTTAGGTGTCCTCCTCGGGATAGCGTCATTTAAAGAACGAGGGTAAGCAGAACGTATAAAAAAAACGGAAAAAAAATCAGGAAAAAAACGGTGAAAAAAACCGGAGGAGCTTGCCAAAGATGAGGCCATTACGGCTCGCCTTTAGGTGTCCTCCACGGGATAGCATCATTTAAAGAACGAGGGTCAGCAGAAAAAAAAAAAGAAAAAACAACTGGAAAAAAAATTCGGGAAAAAAACTGTGAAAAAAAAACCGGAGGAGCTTGCCAAAGATGAGGCCATTACGGCTCGCCTTTAGATGTCCTCCTCGGGATAGCGTCATTTAAAAAACGAGGGTCAGCAGAACGTAAAAAAAAAATGGAAAAACCCGGAAAAAAACTAACCTGAAAAAAAAATCCGGGAAAAAAACTGTGAAAAAAACCGGAGGAGCTTCCCGAAAATGAGGCCATTACGGCTCGCCTTTAAGTGTCCTCCTCGGGATAGCGTCATTTAAAGAATAAGGGTCAGCAGAACGTAAAAAAAAAAATAAAAAAAGAAAAAAAATGGAAAAAACCGGAAAAAAAAATCGGGAAAAAAATGTGAAAAAAACCGGAGGAGCTTGCCAAAGATGAGGCCATTATGCCTCGCCTTTAGGTGTCCTCCTCGGGATAGCGTCATTTAAAGAACGAGGGTCAGCAGAACGTAAAAAAAAGTTGAAAAAACCGGAAAAAAACAAACCGGTAAAAAAAATCCGGGAAAAAACTGTGAAAAAAACCGGAGGAGCTTGCCAAAAATGAGGCCATTACGGCTCGCCTTTAGGTGTCCTCCTCGGGATAGCGTCATTTAAAGAACGAGGGTCAGCAGAACGTAAAAAAAAAAAAAAACCTGGAAAAAAATAAACTGGAAAAAAATCTGGAAAAAAACTGTGAAAAAAACCGAAGGAGCTTGCCAAAGATGAGGCCATTACGGCTCGCCTTTAGGTGTCCTCCTCGGGATAGCGTCATTTAAAGAACAAGGGTCAGCAGAATGTAAAAAAAAAAAAAAAAAAAAAAAAAAAAAAAAAAAAAAAAAAAAAAAAACCGGAAAAAAACTGTGAAAAAAATCTGAGGAGCTTGCCAAAGATGAGGCCATTACGACTCGCCTTTAGGTGTCCTCCTCGGGATAGCATCATTTAAAGAACAGGCGTCAACAGAATGTAAAAAAAAAATCGAAAAAAAAACCAGAAAAAATTTCGGGAAAAAAACTGTAAAAAAAAAAAAACTGGTGGAGCTTGCCAAAGATGAGGCCATTACGGCTCGCCTTTAGGTGTCCTCCTCGGGATAGCGTCATTTAAAGAACGAGGGTCAGCAGAAAAAAAAAAGGAAAAAAAACTGGAAAAAACCGGAAAAAAACAAACCGAAAAAAAAATTCAGGAAAAAAACTGTGAAAAAAACCGGAGGAGGTTGCCAAGGATGAGGCCATTACGGCTCGCATTTAGGTGTCCTCCTCGGGATAGCGTCATTTAAAGAACCAGGGTCAGCAGAACGTAAAAAAAAAAAAAACCTGGAAAAAAACAAACCAGAAAAAAAATCTGGAAAAAAACTGTGAAAAAAATCGGACGTTAAAAAAAATAAAAAAAAGGAAAAAATCGAAAAAAAAAACGGAAAAAATTTCGGGAAAAAACTGTGAAAAAAAAAACTGGAGGAGCTTGCCAAAGATGAGGCCATTACGGCTCGCCTTTAGGTGTCCTCCTCGGGATAGCGTCATTTTAAGAATGAGGGTCAGCAGAACCTATAAAAAAAAAACTGGAAAAAATCGAAAAAAAAAATCGGAAAAAATTTCAGGAAAAAGACTGTGAAAAAAGAAACTGGAGGAGCTTGCCAAAGATGAGGCCATTACGGCTCGCCTCTAGGTGTCCTCCTCGGGATAGCATCATTTAAAGAACGAGGGTTAGCATAAAAAAAAAAGGAAAAAAAATTGGAAAAAACAGGAAAAAACAAACCGAAAAAAATTCGGGAAAAAAACTGTGAAAAAAAACCGGAGGAGCTTGCCAAAGATGAGGCCATTACGGCTCGCCTTTAGTTGTCCTCCTCGGGATAGCGTCATTTAAAGAACGAGGGTCAGCAGAACGTAAAAAAAAAATGGAAAAAACCGGAAAAAACAAAGCGAAAAAAAAATCCGGGAAAAAAACTGTGAAAAAAAACTGAAGGAGCTTACCAAAAATGAGGCCATTACGGCTCGCCTTTAGGTGTCCTTCTCGGAATAGCGTCATTTAAAGAACGAGGGTAAGCAGAACGTATAAAAAAAAACGGAAAAAAATCTGGAAAAAAACTGTGAAAAAAACCGGAGGAGCTTGCCAAAGATGAGGCCATTACGGCTCGCCTTTAGGTGTCCTCCTCGGGATAGCGTCATTTAAAGAACGAGGTTCAGCAGAAAAAAAAAAAGAAAAAACAACTGGAAAAAACTGGAAAAAAAATTCAGGAAAAAAACTGTGAAAAAAAAAATGGAGGAGCTTGCCAAAGATGAGGCCATTATGGCTCGCCTTTAGGTGTCCTCCTCGGGATAGCGTCATTTAAAGAACGAGGGTCAGCAGAACGTAAAAAAAATGGAAAAAATCGGAAAAAAACTAACCTGAAAAAAAATCCGGGAAAAAAACTGTGAAAAAAAACAGGAGGAGCTTCCCGAAAATGTGGCCATTACAGCTCGCCTTTAAGTGTCCTCCTCGGGATAGCGTCATTTAAAGAATGAGGGTCAGCAGAACGTAAAAAAAAAATAAAAAAAAGAAAAAAAAGAAAAAAACTGGAAAAAACTGGAAAAAAAAATTGGGAAAAAAATGTGAAAAAAAACCGGAGGAGCTTGCCAAAGATGAGGCCATTATGCCTCGCCTTTAGGTGTCCTCATCGGGATAGCGTCATTTAAAGAACGAGGGTCAGCAGAACGTAAAAAAAAATGGAAAAAACCGGAAAAAATAAACCGGAAAAAAAATCCGGGAAAAAACTGTGAAAAACAACCAGTGGAGCTTGCCAAAAATGAGGCCATTACGGCTCGCCTTTAGGTGTCCTCCTCGGGATAGCGTCATTTAAAGAACGAGGGTAAGCAGAACGTATAAAAAAAACGGAAAAAAATCTGGAAAAAAGCTGTGAAAAAAACCGGAGGAGCTTGCCAAAGATGAGGCCATTACGGCTCGCCTTTAGGTGTCCTCCTCGGGATAGCGTCATTTAAAGAACGAGGGTCAGCAGAAAAAAAAAAAAGAAAAAACAACTGGAAAAAACCGGAAAAAAAATTCGGGAAAAAAACTGTGAAAAAAAAACCGGAGGAGCTTGCAAAAGATGAGGCCATTACGGCTCGCCTTTAGGTGTCCTCCTCGGGATAGCGTCATTTAAAGAACGAGGGTCAGCAGAACGTAAAAAAAATGGAAAAAACCGGAAAAAAACTAACCTGAAAAAAAATCTGGGAAAAAAACTGTGAAAAAAACCGGAGGAGCTTCCCGAAAATGAGGCCATTACGGCTCGCATTTAAGTGTCCTCCTCGGGATAGCGTCATTTAAAGAATAAGGGTCAGCAGAACGTAAAAAAAAAATAAAAAAAGAAAAAAAAAGAAAAAAATTGGAAAAAACCGGAAAAAAAATTTGCGAAAAAAATGTGAAAAAAAACTGGAGGAGCTTGCCAAAGATGAGGCCATTATGCCTCGCCTTTAGGTGTCCTCCTCGGGATAGCGTCATTTAAAGAACGAGGGTCAGCAGAACGTAAAAAAAAAATGGAAAAAACCGGAAAAAAACAAACCGGAAAAAAAAATCCGGGAAAAAACTGTGAAAAATAACCGGAGGAGCTTGCCAAAAATGAGGCCATTACGGCTCGCCTTTAGGTGTCCTCCTCGGGATAGCGTCATTTAAAGAACGAGGGTCAGCAGAGCGTAAAAAAAAAAAAAACCTGGAAAAAATAAACCAGAAAAAAATCTGGAAAAAAATTGTGAAACAATCCGAAGGAGCTTGCCAAAGATGAGGCCATTACGGCTCGCCTTTAGGTATCCTCCTCGGGATAGCGTCATTTAAAGAACAAGGGTCAGCAGAATGTGAAAAAAAAATGGAAAAAATCGAAAAAAAAAAAACCAGAAAAAATTTCGGGAAAAAAACTGTGAAAAAAAAAACTAGAGGAGCTTGCCAAAGATGAGGCCATTACGGCTCGCCTTTAAGTGTCCTCCTCGGGATAGCGTCATTTAAAGAACGAGGGTCAGCAGAAAAAAAAGGAAAAAAAAACTAGAAAAAACCGGAAAAAAACAAACCGAAAAAAAAATTCGGAAAAAAAACTGTAAAAAAAACCGGAGGAGCTTGCCAAAGATGAGGCCATTACGGCTCGCATTTAGGTGTCCTCCTCGGGATAGCGTCATTTAAAGAACGGGGGTCAACAGAATGTAAAAAAAATAAAATAAAATAAAAATAAAAAGAAAAATAAAAAAAACTGGAAAAAATCGAAAAAAAAAAACCGGAAAAATTTCGGGAAAAAAACTGTGAAAAAAAAACTGGAGGAGCTTGCCAAAGATGAGGCCATTATGGCTCGGCTTTAGGTGTCCTCCTCGGGATAGCGTCATTTAAAGAACGACGGTCAGCAGAAAAAAATGGAAAAAAAAAACTGGAAAATACCGGAAAAAAATTCGGGAAAAAAACTGTGAAAAAAACCGGAGGAGCTTGCCAAAGATGAGGCTATTACGGCTCGCATTTAGGTGTCCTCCTCGGGATAGCGTCATTTAAAGAACGAGGGTCAGCAGAACGTAAAAAAAAAAAAAACATGGAAAAAAACAAACCGAAAAAAGATCTGGAAAAAACTGTGAAAAAAACCGGAGGAGCTTGCCAAAGATGCGGCCATTACGGCTCGCCTTTAGGTGTCCTCCTCGGGATAGCGTCATTTAAAGAACGGGGGTCAACAGAATGTAAAAAAAATAAAATAAAATAAAAATAAAAAGAAAAATAAAAAAAACTGGAAAAAATCGAAAAAAAAAAACCGGAAAAATTTCGGGAAAAAAACTGTGAAAAAAAAACTGGAGGAGCTTGCCAAAGATGAGGCCATTATGGCTCGGCTTTAGGTGTCCTCCTCGGGATAGCGTCATTTAAAGAACGACGGTCAGCAGAAAAAAATGGAAAAAAAAAAACTGGAAAATACCGGAAAAAAAATTCGGGAAAAAAACTGTGAAAAAAACCGGAGGAGCTTGCCAAAGATGAGGCTATTACGGCTCGCATTTAGGTGTCCTCCTCGGGATAGCGTCATTTAAAGAACGAGGGTCAGCAGAACGTAAAAAAAAAAAAAAAACCTGGAAAAAAACAAACCGGAAAAAAAATCTGGAAAAAAACTGTGAAAAAAATCGGAGGAGCTTGCCAAATATGACGCCATTAGAGCTCGCATTTAGGTGTCCTCCTCGGGATAGCGTCATTTAAAGAACGAGGGTCAGCAGAACGTTAAAAAAAAACTGGAAAAAATCGAAAAAAAAAAACCAGAAAAAATTTCGGGAAAAAAATTGTGAAAAAAAAAACTGGAGGAGCTTGCCAAAGATGAGGCCATTACGGCTCGCCTTTAGGTGTCCTCCTCGGGATAGCGTCATTTAAAGAACGACGGTCAGCAGAAAAAAATGGAAAAAAAAAAACTGGAAAATACCGGAAAAAAATAAACCGGAAAAAAAATTCGGGAAAAAAACTGTGAAAAAAACCGGAGGAGCTTGCCAAAGTTGAGGCTATTACGGCTCGCATTTAGGTGTCCTCCTCGGGATAGCGTCATTTAAAGAACGAGGGTCAGCAGAACGTAAAAAAAAAAAAAAAACCTGGAAAAAAACAAACCGGAAAAAAAATCTGGAAAAAAACTGTGAAAAAAATCGGAGGAGCTTGCCAAATATGACGCCATTAGAGCTCGCATTTAGGTGTCCTCCTCGGGATAGCGTCATTTAAAGAACGAGGGTCAGCAGAACGTTAAAAAAAAACTGGAAAAAATCGAAAAAAAAAAACCGGAAAAAATTTCGGGAAAAAAATTGTGAAAAAAAAAACTGGAGGAGCTTGCCAAAGATGAGGCCATTACGGCTCGCCTTTAGGTGTCCTCCTCGGTATAGCGTCATTTAAAGAACGAGAGTCAGCAAAAAAAAAGGAAAAAAAACTGGAAAAAACCGGAAAAACAAACCGGAAAAAAAATTGGAAAAAAAACCGGAGGAGCTTGCCAACGATGAGGCCATTACAGCTCGCATTTAGGTGTCCCCCTCGGGATAGCGTCATTTAAAGAACGAGGGTCAGCAGAACGTAAAAAAAAATGGAAAAAATCGAAAAAAAACCGGAAAAATTTTCGGGAAAAAAACTGGAGGAGCTTGCCAAAGATGAGGCCATTACGGCTGGCCTTTAGGTGTCCTCGTCGGGATAGAGTCATTTAAAGAACGAGGGTCAGCAGAAAAAAAAAAAGAAAAAATAACTGGAAAAAACCGGAAAAAAAATTGGGATAAAAACTGTGAAAAAAAACCGGAGGAGCTTGCCCAAGATGAGGCCATTACGGCTCGCCTTTAGGTATCCTCCTCGGTATAGCGTCATTTAAAGAACGAGGGTCAGCAGAAAAAAAAGGAAAAAAAAACTGGAAAAAACTGGAAAAAAACAAACCGGAAAAAAAATTCGGGAAAAAATCTGTGAAAAAAAACCGGAGGAGCTTGCCAAAGATGAGGCCATTACAGCTCGCATTTAGGTGTCCTCTTCGGGATAGCGTCATTTAAAGAACGAGGGTCAGCAGAACGTAAAAAAAAAACGGAAAAAATCGAAAAAAAACCGGAAAAAATTTTGGGAAAAAAACTGGAGGAGCTTGCCAAAGATGAGGCCATTACGGCTCGCCTTTAGGTGTCCTCCTCAGGATAGCGTCATTTAAAGAACGAGGGTCAGCAAAAAAAAAAAGAAAAAAAAACTGGAAAAAACCGGGAAAAAAATTCGGGAAAAAATTGTGAAAAAAAACCGGAGGAGCTTGCCAAAGATGAGGCCATTTCGGCTCGCCTTTAGGTGTCCTCCTCGGGATAGCGTCATTTAAAGAACGAGGGTCAGCAGAACTTAAAAAAAATGGAAAAAACCGAAAAAAACAAACCGGAAAAAAAACTGGGAAAAAACTGTGAAAAAAACGGGAGGAGCATGCCAAAAATGAGGCCATTACGGCTCGCCTTTAGGTGTCCTCCTCGGGATAGCGTCATTTAAAGAAGGAGGGTCAGCAGAACGTAAAAAAAAATGGAAAAAACCGGAAAAAAACTAACCAAAAAAAAAAATTCGGGAAAAAAACTGTGAAAAAAAACCGGAGGAGCTTGCCAAAAATGAGGCCATTACGGCTCGCCTTTAAGTGTCCTCCTCGGGATAGCGTCATTTAAAGAATGAGGGTCAGCAGATCGTAAAAAAAAAAAAAAGTAAAAAAACCGGAAAAAATCCGTAAAAAAATTGTGAAAAAAAAACCGGAGGAGCTTCCCAAGGATGAGGCCATTACGGCTCGCTTTTACGTTTCCCCCTAGGGATAGCGTCATTTAAAGAACGAGGGTCAGCACAACGTAAAAAAAAAAAAAAAAAAACCCTGGAAAAAACCGGAAAAAAACTGTGAAAAAACCGGAGGAGCTTGCCAAAGATGAGGCCATTACGGCTCGCCTTTAGGTGTCCTCCTCGGGATAGCATCATTTAAAGAACGGGGGTCAGCAGAACGTAAAAAAAATGGAAAAAATCGAAAAAAACCGGAAAAAAATTCCGGAAAAAAACTGGAGGAGCTTGCCAAAGATGAGGCCATTACGGCTCGCCTTTAGGTGTCCTCGTCGGGATAGCGTCATTTAAAGAATGAGGTTCTGCAGAAAAAAAAAAAGAAAAAAAACTGGAAAAAACCGGAAAAAAAATTCGGGAAAAAAACTGTGAAAAAAAACCGGAGGAGATTGCCAAAGATGAGGCCATTTCGGCTCGCCTTTAGGTGTCCTCCTCGGGATAGCGTCATTTAAAGAACGAGGGTCAGCAGAACTTAAAAAAATAGTGGAAAAAACCGGAAAAAAACAAACCGAAAAAAAAATCTGGGAAAAAAACTGTGAGAAAAACCGGAGGAGCTTGCCAAAAATGAGGCCATTACGGGTCGCCTTTAGGTGTCCTCCTCGGGATAGCGTCATTTAAAGAACGAGCGTCAGCAGAACGTAAAAAAAAATGGAAAAAACCGGAATAAAACTAACCGGAAAAAAAATTCGGGAAAAAAACTGTGAAAAAAACCGGAGGAGCTTGCCAAAAATGAGGCCATTACGGCTCGCCTTTACTTGTCCTCCTCGGGATAGCGTCATTTAAAGAATGAGGGTCAACAGAACGTAAAAAAAAAAAAAAAAAAAGGAAAAAAACCGGAAAAAATCCGTAAAAAAAATTGTGGAAAAAAACCGGAGGAGCTTCCCAAGGATGAGGCCATTACGGCTCGCTTTTACGTTTCCTCCTCGGGATAGCGTCATTTAAAGAACGAGGGTCAGCACAACGTAAAAAAAAAAACCCTGGAAAAAACCGGAAAAAAACTGTGAAAAAACCGGAGGAGCTTGCCAAAGATGAGGCCATTACGGCTCGCCTTTAGGTGTCCTCCTCGGGATAGCGTCATTTAAAGAACGGGGGTCAGCAGAACGTAAAAAAAAATGGAAAAAATCGAAAAAAAAAACCGGAAAAAAATTTGGGAAAAAACTGTGAAAAAAAACTGGAGGAGCTTGCCAAAGATGAGGCCATTACGGCTCGCCTTTAGGTGTCCTCCTCGGGATAGCGTCATTTAAAGAACGAGGGTCAGCAGAAAAAAAAAAAGAAAAAAAAACTGGAAAAAACCGGAAAAAAACAAACCAGAAAAAAAAATTCGGGAAAAAAACTGTGAAAAAAACCGGAGGAGCTTGCCAAAGATGAGGCCATTACGGCTTGCCTTTAGGTGTCCTCCTCGGGATAGCGTCATTTAAAGAACAAGGGTCAGCAGAACGTAAAAAAAAATGGAAAAAACCAGAAAAAAAACTCGGGAAAAAAACTGTGAAAAAAAACCGGAGGAGCTTGCCAAAAATGAGGCCATTACGGCTCGCCTTTAGGTGTCCTCCTCGGGATAGCGTCATTTAAAGAACGAGGGTCAGCAGAACGTAAAAAAAAAAAAAAAAAAAAAAAAACCTGGAAAAAACAAACCGGAAAAAAATCTGAAAAAAAACTGTGAAAAAAACCAGAGGAGCTTGCCAAAGATGAGGCCATTACGGCTCGCCTTTAGGTGTCCTCCTCGGGATAGCGTCATTTAAAGAACGAGGGTCAGCAGAACATAAAAAAAAAAAAAAAAAAAAAACCCGGAAAAAAACTGGAAAAAACTGTGAAAAAAACCGGAGGAGCTTGCCAAGGATGAGGCCATTACGGCTCGCTTTTACGTTTCCTCCTCGGGATAGCGTCATTTAAAGAACGAGGGTCAGCAGAACGTTAAAAAAAAATGGAAAAAAAACCGGAAAAAAACTGTGAAAAAAAACCGGAGGAGCTTGCTAAAAATGAGGCCATTACGGCTCGCCTTTAAGTGTCCTCCTCGGGATAGCGTCATTTAAAGAATGAGGGTCAGCTGAACGTAAAAAAAAAAAAAGGAAAAAAACCGGAAAAAAAATCTGGGAAAAAACTGTGAAAAAAAAACCGGAGGAGTGATGACAAGTCATCTTAGCCTAGTTTCACTAGCCTTTTTCTTTGTTTTTATTAGGTTTTATGCACTTTCTTGCATTCTAAGTAAGTAATTTGGAATGAAAATGCATGACTTCTTTTAATCAAACAACCACCATGTAATTGATGCTAAATCATGAGGTTTAAGCTAAATTTAATTGATAATTAATTGATTTATAAACCTTGTGAATTTGGTGATACTTTGATTGGTTGATTTGATTACTTGTAGGTGAAGAAAGAAGAAAATAAGAAAAGCGTGGCTTAAGAAGCGTGCCCAAGGAAAGAAAAAGGCGTGGCAAAAATCAAAGAAGAGTGAAGGCTAAGTTTGGGAAATGAACTGAGCTTCACAAGGAATGAAAGGAGAAAGTAAGGCACCAAGCTAAGTTCAAATAGTTAACTGAGCACTAAAGAAAGCAAGGAAATGGCATGAAGCTCAGTTCACTAAGTGAACTTTATCGGGGACCTCCCAAAATTAATTCAAGATGAAATTCCAAGGGATGAAGCCACCAAGATTCGAACCAAGGACCAAGGAGAGGCAAGGAACGCTCCTTGCAAGGAAAATCAAGAAGAAATAGCCAAAATGCTTCATCCAAGGTTCGAACTTGGAATCACACGCTACTCCTTGCAAGGAAAATCAAGAAGAAATATCTAAAATGCTTGGGCCAAGTTTCGAACTTGGGAATCCTTTGAAACACAAGGGAGGAGCACCACCAAGCTTGCAAGGAAAATAATCCAAGGTGCATTGGCCAAGGTTCGAACCAGGGAGCTCTTGGAAACACAAGGGAGGAGCGCCCACTCATCCAAAGGAAATTGCTTCAAACTTCCTCCACCAGGATTTGAACCTGGGACCTTGGAGTGGAAAGCCAAGCGCTACACCAAGGAAAGCTCAGTTGGTTTTTCCAACTGAGCGCTACCCCTCCTTCTCCCCACACTTTGTCACGCCAAGGAACAACAAGAAGCGCACCATGACACGGTCGTGACACACAAATTGACGCAACAAGGAGCAAGCCAAGCGCACCATGACACGGCCTAGAGCTCAGTTCAAAACTCCAACTGAGCTCTAGTGTCACGCATTCAACCAAGGCTGGGACATGCACCATACTTGACACGGGTAGCACACTTGAGTGCTCAGTTGGTTTTTCCAACTGAGCTTACCCCTGGGAGGTGAAATATTGGGCTGAAAAATTGAATTAAAACTCCAACTTAATTCATTTCTTCACCAAATCAAAAGCCCATCCAAATTCCAAAATCCAAGAATAGAAAGTGTATAAATAGGATCTAGTTTGATGTAATCAGGACTTTTGAACCTCTAGACTTTACTTTGAATTTTTCCTTTTAATTGCATTTTTCAATTTTGAGCTTTTTATTTTTATTTCTGAGAACTTGGAAGGAGAATTGATCTCTCTTCTTCTTGGTTCTTGCTTGAGCACTCTTTACTTTTCTTGCTTTTGATCTTGGGTGAAGAATTGAAGAACTTCTGTTTCAATCTCACCTTGAGAGCTCTTGTTTAATTTTCTGCACAATTGAATTCCACTTTCTGTTTTACTTTACTGCTTCATCTTTTACTCTTTCTGCAATTTACTTTTCTTTATTTCTTTTGCAATTTCTCTTGTTGGATCAAGGAAGGATTTGAGATCTAGACTTGTTATCTAGTCTCTTCTACTCCTGAGATCTTCAACTTCTTTTAATTTACTGCAAATTAAGCACAAGTCATTTTCTGTTTTCATTCTCAAGCATTTTTACTTTTCTGTTGAGATCGAGTTTAATTCAATTAATCCTCTACTCTTCTGTTTTTTGCAATTTACTCTTGCTTGTTTAAATTCTGCACTCCCAATTCCCAATTCCTTTTATAATTCAAGCAATTTACATTTCTTGCACTTTAAGCTTCAGTTATTTATATTTCTTGCAATCTAAGTTTCTACAATTTACCTTACTTGTTCTTTAAGATTCTGCCTCTTTACTTTCCTGTTCTTTCATTTACTGCAATTTCCCCTCTCCCTTTACATTTCAAGCAATTTAGTCTCTGCAAATTACAAACCACTCAACCAATACTTGATTCGCTTGACTAAATCAATCACTAAACTAAAATTGCTCAATCCTTCAATCCCTGTGGGATCGACCTCACTCATGTGAGTTATTATTACTTGATGCGACCCAGTACACTTGCCGGTGAGTTTTGCGTTGGATCGTTTTCCACACATCAAGGAGCTTTTCAAAGATGAGGCCATTACGGCTCGCTTATATGTTTCCTCCTCGAGATAGTGTCATTTAAAGAACGAGGGTTAGCACAACGTTAAAAAAAAGAAAAGAAAAAACTGGAAAAAATCGGAAAAAAACAAACGGAAAAAAACTACGAAAAAAATCGGAGGAACTTGCCAAAGATGAGGCCATTACGGCTCGCCTTTAAGTGTCCTCCTCGGGATAGCGTCATTTAAAGAACGGGGGTCAGCAGAATATAAAAAAAAAAGGAAAAAATCGAAAAAAAAAAAACCAGAAAAAAATTCGGGAAAAAAATTGTGAAAAAAAAAACTGGAGGAGCTTGCCAAAGATGAGGCCATTACGGCTCGCCTTTAGGTGTCCTCCTCGGGATAGCGACATTTAAAGAACGAGGGTCAGCAGAAATAAAAAAAGAAAAAAAACTGGAAAAAACCGGAAAAAAAATTCAGAAAAAAAACTGTGAAAAAAAAACCGGATGAGCTTGCCAAAGATGAGGCCATTACGGCTCGCCTTTAGGTGTCCTCCTCGGGATAGCGTCATTTAAAGATTGAGGGTCAGCAGAACGTAAAAAAAATGGAAAAAACCGGAAAAAAACTAACCGAAAAAAAATCCGAGAAAAAAATTGTGAAAAAAAACCGGAGGAGCTTGCCAAAAATGAGGCCATTACGGCTCGCCTTTAAATGTCCTCCTCGAGATAGCGTCATTTAAAGAATGAGGATCAGTAGAACGTAAAAAAAAAAAAGGAAAAAAATCGGAAAAAAAAATCCGGGAAAAAAATGTGAAAAAAAAACCGGAGGAGCTTCCCAAAGATGCGGCCATTACGGCTCGCTTTTACGTTTCCTCCTCGGGATAGCGTCATTTAAAGAACGAGGGTCAGCACAACGTAAAAAAAAAAAAAGGAAAAAACCGGAAAAAAACAAACCGGAAAAAAAAATCCGGGAAAAAAATTTTGAAAAAAAAACCGGAGGAGCTTGCCAAAAATGAGGCCATTACGGCTCGCCTTTAGGTGTCCTCCTCGGGATAGCATCATTTAAAGAACGAGGGTCAGCAGAACGTAAAAAAAAAATGGAAAAAACCGGAAAAAAAAACCGAGAAAAAAACTGTGAAAAAAAACCGGAGGAGCTTGCCAAAAATGAGGCCATTACGGCTCGCCTTTAGGTGTCCTCCTCGGGATAGCGTCATTTAAATAACGTGGGTCAGCAGAACGTAAAAAAAAAAAAAAAAAAAAAAAAAAAACCTGGAAAAAAACAAACCGGAAAAAAAATCTGGAAAAAAACTGTGAAAAAAACCGGAGGAGCTTGCCAAAGATGAGGCCATTACGGCTCGCCTTTAGGTGTCCTCCTCGGGATAGCGTCATTTAAAGAACGAGGGTCAGCAGAACGTATAAAAAAAAAAGAGGTGGTGAAGAAGTGTCCCCTCATAGATCCCATCTGGGACAGAAGGTGCCCTAGTGAAGATGTTCGTGACTACTCCAAGCTTGGGAAAAGGAAGAAGAACAAGGGAGAATCCAGCAAATCCAAAAGAATGGAAATGCCTGACAAATAGAGGTGGTGAAGTTCCTTTTCTTGCTTTTACTTAAATAAGGAAGATGCATGTCTGAAACATGACATGCCTCCAATTGCTTCATGATTTACTATTTCTTTTGTTTAAATTAGTGGCTAGTTAAAGAAAGTTATCTGCATAATAATTGTCATCACTCATTAACTTGAATACTTTGTCTTGTCTCCCTTGCTGTTTGAATAAAAGAAAGATGTTTGATTTAGAAAAATAATTTTTCAATGTTGCAAAAGTTAGAATGAAAGATTAGTGGTGGTGTGTGTTTGATTCAACTATTAGCTCATGAAATAAATGTTGCAGAATGACTTGTTTCTTAAAGCTTAAGCTAGTTTGCTGCTATGATCCTTCAAATAATGAAAGACCCTTGAAAATAAACCAAAACAGAAAGAAAAAGAAAGAAGAAAAACCAAAAGTTGGCAAAGAAACAAACAATAAGGCTAGACACCAATAGCTTGGACCCTAGGACATATGCCTGTGGTGTTTATGTACTAGGATATGCTTGGACAAGTAGGTTCTAAGGAGTATTTTAAAACTTGGCAACTTAGATCAACTGATTTGGGATTGTCAACTGAAAGTCCACAATAAAGAGCAACCTAGCTACAAAACATTTAGTAATCCAAAGAGATGCTGGGCATCAATGATCCTAGGAAGAAAGAAGTGAGCCATGTGTCTGTGGTGAAAAAAAAATGTTGAGTGAAAATAAGCCAAAGGCCACTGCAACATTTGACACCAAGCCCTTAATAAATAATAAGCTCTGAAATGCAAAAGAAAGAAGAAAAAGCTAACAAGGGAATTAAGCAAAAAGGTAAGGAATCATAGCAGCAACCTTGGTGAACCCTTAAGGAAACATTGTTTGTTTTGACAGCAAGTAATAAATGAGCTATTTTTGATCTGCATAAAACCCCATAAACAAAATTCAACTATTTGCATAATAAGGACATGCGTACCTATCTATTTCATTCTATCTTCTCTTATGTTTAAGTGCTTGCTTGGGGACAAGCAAGTTTTAAGTTTGGTGTTGTGATGACAAGTCATCTTAGCCTAGTTTCACTAGCCTTTTTATTTGTTTTTATTAGGTTTTATGCACTTTCTTGCATTCTAAGTAAGTAATTTGGAATGAAAATGCATGACTTCCTTAAATCAAACAACCTCCATGTAATTAGAGCTAAATCATGAGGTTTAAGCTAAATTTAATTGATAATTAATGGATTTATAAACCTTGTGAATTTTGTGATACTTTGATTGGTTAATTTGGTTAATTGTAGGTGAAGAAAGAAGAAAACAAGAAAAGCGTGGCTTAAGGAGCGTGCCCAAAGGAAATAAGAAACGTTTCCAAGGGAAGCAAGAAGCGTGCCCAAGGAAAGAGAAAGCGTGGCAAAGGGAAGAAAAAGCATAACCACATTGAGGAAGAAGGAAAGCTAAGTTGAGAAAGCAAACTGAGCTTTACAAGGAATGAAAGGAGAAGGCAAGGTACAAAGCTAAGTTCAAATAGTTAACTGAGCACTAAAGAAAGCAAGGAAATAGTACAAAGCAAAGTTAACTAAGTTAACTTTATCGGGGACCTCTCCAAATTTATTCAAGATGAACTTCCAAGGAGTGAAGCCACCAAGTTTCGAACTCATGAGCTAAGGGAAGCAAGGAACACTCCTTGCAATGAAATTCAAGAAGAAATAGCCAAAAGGCCTTCTCCATGGTTCGAACTTGGAACCACACGCTACTCCTTGCAAGGGAATTCAAGAATAAATAGCTAGAATGCTTCCTCCAAGATTCGAACATGGGAATTCCTTGAAACATAAGGAAGGAGTGCCACCAAGCTTGCAAGGAAAATCAAAAGAAAATAACTGAAATGCTTGGGCCAAGGTTCGAACCAAGGAGCTCTTGGAAACACAACAGAAGAGCACCCACTCATCCAAGGAAACTAGCTCCAAGACTTCCTCCACCAGGATTCAAACTTGGGGACATTGAGGCCATAAGCAAGGCGCTGCAAGGAAAGCTCAGTTGGTTTTTCCAACTGAGCATCAACCCTCCAAGCCTCCACAATTTGACACGGTCATGACACCAAGGAGCAAGCATCTTGGCGCAACAAGGGGGCTGTGACAAGCATTTTGGCGCACCAAGGAGGAAGCATAGCGCACAACTTTGACACACCTAGAGCTCAGTTCAAAATTCCAACTGAGCTCTAGTGTCACACACTCCACCAAGTGCTGGGCGCACCAATTTTGGCACGGATGGCAGCATGCTTGAAAGCTAGGTTGGATTTTCCAACTGAGCTTTCCCCTGGAGGTGCAATTTGGGCTAAAAATTGGATTAAAAATCCAATTTAATTCATTTCTTCACCAAATCAAAAGCCCACCCAAATTCCAAAATCCAAGAATAGAAAGTGTATAAATAGGAGTTAGTTTGATGTAATTAGGACTTTTGAACTTTTGGATTTTTATCTTCTTTTACCTCTAGACTTTTACTTTGTATTTTCCTTTGGAGCTTTCATTTTAATTCTGATCTTTTTGCTTTGAGTTTGTAATTTCAGAGAACTTGGAAGGAGAATTGATCTCTCTTCTTCTTGGTTCTTGCTTGAGCACTCTTTTATTTTTCTTGCTTTGGATCTTGGGTGGAGAATTGAAGAACTTCTGTTTCAATCTCACCTTGAGATCTTGTTTAATTTTTCTGCACAATTGAATTTCAGTTTCCATTTACTGCTTCATCTCCTACTCCTTCTGCAATTCACTTTTCAGTTTCTTTTACAATTGTTCTTGTTGGATCAAGGAAGGATTTGAGACCTAGACTTGTTATCTAGTCTCTTCCACTCCTGAGATCTTCAACCTCTTTTACTTTGCTGCAAATTAAGCACTGCTTTCTCTGTCTTTTAAATTCTCAAAGCATTTTACTCTTTTGTTTAAGATCTACTTCACTGCAATTCAATTTTGTCTTTTATGTTTAATGCAATTTACTTCTGTCTTGTCTAAATTCTGCAAACCCAACTCCCAATCCCCTTTATAATTCAAGCAATTTACATTACTTGCACTTTAAGATTCAGTCATTTACATTTCTTGCAATCTAAGTTTCTGCAATTTACATTACTTGCACTTTAAGATTCAGCACATTTACTTTCCTGTTCTTTCATTTACTGCAATTTCCCCTTCTCCCTTTACTTTCCATGCAATTTAGCTTATGCAAATCACAAATCACTCAACCAAATCTTGATTCGCTTGACTAAATCAACCACTAAACTAAAATTGCTCAATCCTTTCAATCCCTGTGGGATTGACCTCACTCATGTGAGTTATTATTACTTGATGCGACCCAGTACACTTGCC
The DNA here is from genome assembly GCF_059453495.1 of Arachis ipaensis. Taxonomy (NCBI): domain Eukaryota; kingdom Viridiplantae; phylum Streptophyta; class Magnoliopsida; order Fabales; family Fabaceae; genus Arachis; species Arachis ipaensis. Next base: position 80,805,461 of record NC_142436.1, read on the forward strand.
GGTGAGTTTTGTGTTGGATCGTTTCCACACATCAGGCAGCACACTTGAGTGCTCAGTTGGTTTTTCCAACTGAGCTTACCCCTGGGAGGTGAAATATTGGGCTGAAAAATTGAATTAAAACTCCAACTTAATTCATTTCTTCACCAAATCAAAAGCCCATCCAAATTCCAAAATCCAAGAATAGAAAGTGTATAAATAGGATCTAGTTTGATGTAATCAGGACTTTTGAACCTCTAAACTTTACTTTGAATTTTTCCTTTTAATTGCATTTTTCAATTTTGAGCTTTTTAATTTTATTTCTGAGAACTTGGAAGGAGAATTGATCTCTCTTCTTCTTGGTTCTTGCTTGAGCACTCTTTACTTTTCTTGCTTTTGATCTTGGGTGAAGAATTGAAGAACTTCTGTTTCAATCTCACCTTGAGAGCTCTTGTTTAATTTTCTGCACAATTGAATTCCACTTTCTGTTTTACTTTACTGCTTCATCTTCTACTCTTTCTGCAATTTACTTTTCTTTATTTCTTTTGCAATTGCTCTTGTTGGATCAAGGAAGGATTTGAGATCTAGACTTGTTATCTAGTCTCTTCCACTCCTGAGATCTTCAACTTCTTTTAATTTGCTGCAAATTAAGCACAAGTCATTTTCTGTTTTCATTCTCAAGCATTTTTACTTTTCTGTTGAGATCTAGTTTAATTCAATTAATCCTCTACTCTTCTGTTTATTGCAATTTACTCTTGCTTGTTTAAATTCTGCACTTCCAATTCCTAATTCCTTTTATAATTCAAGCAATTTACATTTCTTGCACTTTAAGCTTCAGTTATTTATATTTCTTGCAATCTAAGTTTTTGCAATTTACCTTACTTATTCTTTAAGATTCTTCCTCTTTACTTTCCTGTTCTTTCATTTACTGCAATTTCCCCTCTCCCTTTACATTTCAAGCAATTTAGTCTCTGCAAATTACAAACCACTCAACCAATACTTGATTCGCTTGACTAAATCAACCATTAAACTAAAATTGCTCAATCTTTCAATCCCTGTGGGATCGACCTCACTCATGTGAGTTATTATTACTTGATGCGACCCAGTACGCTTGCCGGTGAGTTTTGTGTTGGATTGTTTTCCACACATCAAGGAGCTTCCCAAAGATGAGGCCATTATGGCTCGCTTTTACGTTACCACCTTGGGATAGCGTCATTTAAATAATGTGGGTAAGCACAACGTTAAAAAAAAAACTGGAAAAAACCGAAAAAAAACAAAGCGGAAAAAAACTGTGAAAAAAATCGGAGGAACTTGCCAAAGATGAGGCCATTACGGCTCGCCTTTAGGTGTCCTCCTCGGGATAGCGTCATTTAAAGAATGGGGGTCAGCAGAATGTAAAAAAAAAGGAAAAAATTGAAAAAAAAAAACAGAAAAAATTCGAGAAAAAAACTGTGAAAAAAAAACTGGAGGAGCTTGCCAAAGATGAGGCCATTACGGCTTGCCTTTAGGTGTCCTCCTCGGGATAGCGTCATTTAAAGAACAAGGGTCAGCAGAAAAAATTCGGGAAAAAAACTGTGAAAAAAAACCGGAGGAGCTTGCCAAAGATGAGGAAATTACAGCTCGCCTTTAGGTGTCCTCCTCGGGATAGCGTTATTTAAAGATTGAGGGTCAGCAGAACGTAAAAAAAATGGAAAAAACCGGAAAAAAACTAACCGGAAAAAAATTTGGGAAAAAAACTGTGAAAAAAACCGGAGGAGCTTGCAAAAAATGAGGCCATTACGGCTCGCCTTTAAATGTCCTCCTCGAGATAGCGTCATTTAAAGAATGAGGATCAGCAGAACGTAAAAAAAAAAAAGGAAAAAAAACCGGAAAAAAATCTGGGAAAAAACTCTGAAAAAAAAACCGGAGGAGCTTCCCAAAGATGAGGCCATTACGGCTCGCTTTTTCGTTTCCTCCTCGGGATAGCGTCATTTAAAGAACGAGGGTCAGCACAACGTAAAAAAAAAAAGGAAAAAACCAGAAAAAAATAAACCAGAAAAAAAATCCAAGAAAAACTGTGAAAAAAAACCGGAGGAGCTTGCCAAAAATGATGCCATTACGGCTCGCCTTTAGGTGACCTCCTCGGGATAGCGTCATTTAAAGAACGAGGGTCAGCAGAACGTAAAAAAAAATGGAAAAACCGGAAAAAAAATTCGGGAAAAAACCTGAGAAAAAATCAGAGGAGCTTGCCAAAAATGAGGCCATTACGGCTCACCTTTAGGTGTCCTCCTCGGGATAGCGTCATTTAAAGAATGAGGGTCAGCAGAACGTAAAAAAAAAAAAAAAAAAAAAAAAAAAAAAAAACTTGAAAAAAACCAGAAAAAATTCTGGAAAAAAATGTAAAAAAAATCGGAGGAACTCGCTAAAGATGAGGCCATTACGGCTTGCTTTTAGGTGTCCTCCTCGGGATAGCGTCATTTAAAGAACGAGGGTCAGCACAAAGTAAAAAAAAAAGGAAAAAACCAGAAAAAAATCTCGAAAAAACTGTGAAAAAAACCGGAGGAGCTTGCCAAAGATGAGGCCATTACGGCTCGCCTTTAGGTGTCCTCCTCGGGATAGCGTTATTTAAAGAACGAGGGTCAGCAGAACGTAAAAAAAATAGAAAAAAAAAAGAAAAAAACAAACTGGAAAAAACTAGAAAAAAATAAACCGGAAAAAACTGTGAAGAAAATCGGAGGAGCTTGCCAAAGATGAGGCCATTACGGCTCGCCTTTAGGTGTCCTCCTCGGGATAGCATCATTTAAAGAACGGGGGTCAGCAGAATGTAAAAAAAAATCCGGAAAAAATTTGGGAAAAAAACTGTGAAAAAAAAACTGGAGGAGCTTGTCAAAGATGAGGCCATTACGGCTCGACTTTAGGTGTCCTCCTCGGGATAGCATCAATTAAAGAACGAGGGTCAGCAGAAAAAAAAAGAAAAAAAAACTGGAAAAAAACGAAAAAAAATTCGTGAAAAAAACTGTGAAAAAAAACCGGAGGAGCTTGCCAAAGATGAGGCCATTACGGCTGGCCTTTAGGTGTCCTCCTCGGGATAGCGTCATTTAAAGAATGAGGGTCAGCAGAACGTAAAAAAAAAATGGAAAAAAACCGGAAAAAAAATTCGGGAAAAAACTTTGAAAAAAAACCGGAGGAACTTCCCAAAGATGAGGCCATTACGGCTCACTATTACGTTTACTCCTGGGGATAGCGTCATTTAAAGAACGAGGGTCAGCACAACGTTAAAAAAAAAAAACTGGAAAAACCAGAAAAAAACAAACCGGAAAATAACTGTGAAAAAAATCAGAGGAGCTTGCCAAAGATGAGGCCATTACGGCTCGCCTTTAGGTGTCCTCCTCGAGATAGCGTCATTTAAAGAACGGGGGTCAGCAGAATGTAAAAAAAAAAAAGAAAAAAAAAAGGAAAAAAAAACTAGAAAAAACAAAAAAAATAAAAACCAGAAAAAAATTCGGGAAAAAAACTGTAAAAAAAAATGGCGGAGCTTGCCAAAGATGAGGCCATTACGGCTCGCCTTTAGGTGTCCTCCTCGGGATAGCGTCATTTAAAGAACGAGGGTCAGCAGAACGTAAAAAAAAAAAGAAAAAAGGAAAAAAACCGGAAAAAAATCGGGGAAAAAACTGTGAAAAAAAACCGGAGGAGCTTCCCAAAGATGAGGCCATTACGGCTCGCTTTTACGTTTCCTCCTCGGGATAGAGTCATTTAAAGAATGAGGATCAGCACAACGTAAAAAAAATGGAAAAAACCAGAAAAACCAAACCGGAAAAAAAATCCGGGAAAAACACTTTGAAAAAAAACCGGAGGAGCTTGCCAAAAATGAGGCCATTACGGCTCGCCTTTAAGTGTCCTCCTCGGGATAGCGTCATTTAAAGAACGAGGGTCAGCAGAAAAAAAAAAGAAAAAAAAAACTAGAAAAAAAGGAAAAAAAATTTGGGAAAAAAACTGTGAAAAAAAAACCGGAGGAGCTTGCCAAAAATGAGGCCATTACGGCTCGCCTTTAAATGTCCTCCTCGAGATAGCGTCATTTAAAGAATGAGGGTCAGCAGAACGTAAAAAAAAAAAAAAAAAAGGGAAAAAACCGGAAAAAAATCCGGGAAAAAACTGTGAAAAAAAATCGGAGGAGCTTTCCAAACATGAGGCCATTACGGCTCGCTTTTACATTTCCTCCTCGGGATAACGTCATTTAAAGAACGAGGGACAGCACAACGTAAAAAAAAAAAAAAAAAAAAAAAAGGAAAAAACCGAAAAAAACAAACCGGAAAAAAATCCGGGAAAAAAACTGTGAAAAAAAACCGGAGGAGCTTTCCAAAGATGAGGCCATTACGGCTCGCCTTTAAGTGTCCTCCTCGGGATAGAGTCATTTAAAGAATGAGGGTCAGCAGAACGTAAAAAAAAAAAAAAAGGAAAAAACTGAAAAAAAACTAACCGGAAAAAAAATCCGGGAAAAAAACTGTGAAAAAAAACCGAAGGAGCTTGCCAAAAATGAGGCCATTACGGCTCGCCTTTAAGTGTCCTCCTCGGGATAGCGTCACTTAAAGAATGAGGGTCAGCAGAACGTAAAAAAAAATGGAAAAAACCGGAAAAAACTAACCGGAAAAAAAAATCCGGGAAAAAAACTGTGAAAAAAAACCGGAGGAGCTTGCCAAAAATGAGGCCATTACGGGTCGCCTTTAAATGTCCTCCTCGAGATAGCATTATCTAAAGATTGAGGGTCAGCAGAACGTAAAAAAAAAAAAAAAAAAAAAAAAAAAAAAAAAGGGAAAAAACCGGAAAAAAATACGGGAAAAAACTGTGAAAAAAAACCGGAGGAGCTTCCCAAAGATGAGGCCATTACGGCTCACATTTTACGTTTCCTCCTCGGGATAACGTCATTTAAAGAACGAGGGTCAGCACAACGTAAAAAAAAAAAAGGAAAAAACCGGAAAAAAACAAACCGGAAAAAAAATCCGGGAAAAAAACTGTGAAAAAAAACCGGAGGAGCTTGCCAAAAATGAGGCCATTACGGCTCCCCTTTAGGTGTCCTCTTCGGGATAGCGTCATTTAAAGAACGAGGGTCAGCAGAACGTAAAAAAAATGGAAAAAACCGGAAAAAAATTCGGGAAAAAAATTGTGAGAAAAAACCGGAGGAGAATGCCAAAAATGAGACCATTACGGCTCGCCTTTAGGTGTCCTCCTCGGGATAGCGTCATTTAATGAATGAGGGTCAGCAGAACGTAAAAAAAAAAAAAGAAAAACTTGAAAAAAAACCGGAAAAAAATCCTGGAAAAAACTGTGAAAAAAAATCGGAGGAGCTCGCCAAAGATGAGGCCATTACGGCTTGCTTTTAGGTGTCCTCCTCGGGATAGCGTCATTTAAAGAACGAGGGTCAGCACAACGTAAAAAAAAAAAAGGAAAAAACCGGAAAAAAAATCTCGAAAAAACTGTGAAAAAAACCGGAGGAGCTTGCCAAAGATGAGGCCATTACGGCTCGCCTTTAGGTGTCCTCCTCGGGATAGCGTCATTTAAAGAACGAGGGTCAGTAGAACGTAAAAGAAAAAATAGAAAAAAAAGAAAAAAACAAACTGGAAAAAACTGAAAAAAAACAAACCGGAAAAAACTGTGAAGAAAATCAGAGGAGCTTGCCAAAGATGAGGCCATTAGGGCTCGCCTTTAGGTGTCCTCCTCGGGATAGCATCATTTAAAGAACGGGGGTCAGCAGAATGTAAAAAAAAATCCGAAAAAAAATTTGGGAAAAAAACTGTGAAAAAAAAACTGGAGGAGCTTGTCAAAGATGAGGCCATTACGGCTCGACTTTAGGTATCCTCCTCGGGATAGCATCATTTAAAGAACGAGGGTCAGTAGAAAAAAAAAAGAAAAAAAAACTGGAAAAAAAAGGAAAAAAATTCGGGAAAAAAACTGTGAAAAAAAAACGGAGGAGCTTGCCAAAGATGAGGCCATTACGGCTGGCCTTTAGGTGTCCTCCTCGGGATAGCGTCATTTAAAGAATGATGGTCAGCAGAACGTAAAAAAAAATGGAAAAAAATCGGAAAAAAAATTCGGAAAAAAACAGTGAAAAAAAACCGGAGGAGCTTCCCAAAGATGAGGCCATTACGGCTCGCTATAACGTTTACTCCTCGGGATAGCGTCATTTAAAGAACGAGGGTCAGCACAACGTTAAAAAAAAAAAAAACTGGAAAAACCGGAAAAAAACAAACCGGAAAAAAATTGTGAAAAAAATCAGAGGAGCTTGCCAAAGATGAGGCCATTACGGCTCACCTTTAGGTGTCCTCCTCGGGATAGCGTCATTTAAAGAACGGGGGTTAGCAGAATGTAAAAAAAAATGAAAAAAAAACTAGAAAAAATGAAAAAAATAAAAACCGGAAAAAAATTCGGGAAAAAAACTGTAAAAAAAAAACTGGAGGAGCATGCCAAAGATGAGGCCATTACGGCTCGCCTTTAGGTGTCCTCCTCGGGATAGCGTCATTTAAAGAAGGAGAGTCAGCAGAACGTAAAAAAAAAAAAGGAAAAAAACCGGAAAAAAATTGGGGAAAAAACTGTGAAAAAAAACCGGAGGAGCTTCCCAAAGATGAGGCCATTACGGCTCGCTTTTACGTTTCCTCCTCGGGACAGAGACATTTAAAGAACGAGGGTCAGCACAACGTAAAAAAAAAGGAAAAAACCGGAAAAAAAACAAACCGGAAAAAAAATCCGTGAAAAAAACTTTGAAAAAAACCGGAGGAGCTTTCCAAAAATGAGGCCATTACGGCTCGCCTTTAAGTGTCCTCCTCGGGATAGCGTCATTTAAAGAACGAGGGTCAGCAGAAAAAAAAAGAAAAAAAAACTGGAAAAAAAGGAAAAAAAATTCGGGAAAAAAACTGGGAAAAAAAACCGGAGGAGCTTGCCAAAGATGAGGCAATTACGGCTAGCCTTTAGGTGTCCTTCTCGGGATAGCGTCATTTAAAGAACGAGGGTCAGCAGAACGTAAAAAAAATTGAAAAAACCGGAAAAAAAATCCGGGAAAAAAACTGTGAAAAAAATCGGAGGAGCTTGCCAAAAATGAGGCCATTACGGCTCGCCTTTAAGTGTCCTCCTCGGGATAGAGTCATTTAAAGAATGAGGGTCAGCAGAACGTAAAAAAAAATGGAAAAAACCGGAAAAAAATCCGGGAAAAAAACTGTGAAAAAAAACCGGAGGAGCTTGCCAAAAATGAGGCCATTACGGCTCGCCTTTAAGTGTCCTCCTCCGGATAGAGTCATTTAAAGAATGAGGGTCAGCAGAACGTAAAAAAAAAATAAAATAAAATGGAAAAAACCGAAAAAAAACTAATCGGAAAAAAATATCCGGGAAAAAAATAGTGAAAAAAAACCGGAGGAGCTTGCCAAAAATGAGGCCATTACGGCTCGCCTTTAAGTGTCCTTCTCGGGATAGCGTCATTTAAAGAATGAGGGTCAGCAGAACGTAAAAAAAAAAAAAGGAGAAAAGCCAGAAAAAAATCCGGGAAAAAACTGCAAAAAAAACCGGAGGAGCTTCCCAAAGATGAGGCCATTACGGCTCGCTTTTACGTTTCCTCCTCGAGATAGCGTCATTTAAAGAACGAGGGTCAGCACAACGTTTAAAAAAAAAAAAAAAAAAAAAAAAAAAAAAAAAAAACCGGAGGAGCTTCCCAAAGATGAGGCCATTACGGCTCGCTTTTACGTTTCCTCCTCGGGATAACGTCATTTAAAGAACGAGGGTCAGCACAACGTAAAAAAAAAAGAAGGAAAAAACTGGAAAAAAATAAACCGGAAAAAAGATCCGGGAAAAAAACTGTGAAAAAAACCGGAGGAGCTTGCCAAAAATGAGGCCATTACAGCTCGCCTTTAGGTGTCCTCCTCGGGATAGCGTCATTTAAAGAACGAGGTTCAGCAGAACGTAAAAAAAATGGAAAAAACCGGAAAAAAAATCGGGAAAAAAACTGTGACAAAAAACCGGAGGAGCTTGCCAAAGATGAGGCCATTACGGCTCGCCTTTAGGTGTCCTCCTCGGGATAGCGTCATTTAAAGAACGAGGGTCAGTAGAACGTAAAAAAAAATAGAAAAAAAAGAAAAAAACAAATTGGAAAAAACTGGAAAAAAACAAACCGGAAAAAACTGTGAAGAAAATCGGAGGAGCCTGCCAAAGATGAGGCCATTACGGCCCGCCTTTAGGTGTCCTCCTCTGGATAGCATCATTTAAAGAACGGGGGTCAGCAGAATGTAAAAAAAAAAAATCCAGAAAAAAATTTGGGAAAAAAACTGTGAAAAAAAACTGGAGGAGCTTGTAAAAGATGAGGCCATTACGGCTCGACTTTAGGTGTCCTCCTCGGGATAGCATCATTTAAAGAACGAGGGTCAGCAGAAAAAAAAAAGAAAAAAAACTGGAAAAAAAAGGAAAAAAAATTCGGGAAAAAAACTGTGAAAAAAAACCGGAGGAGCTTGCCAAAGATGAGGCCATTACGGCTAGCCTTTAGGTGTCCTTCTCGGGATAGCGTCATTTAAAGAACGAGGGTCAGCAGAACGTAAAAAAATTGGAAAAAACCGGAAAAAAAATCCGGGAAAAAAACTGTGAAAAAAACCGGAGGAGCTTGCCAAAAATGAGGCCATTACGGCTCGCCTTTAAATGTCCTCCTCGAGATAGCGTCATTTAAAGAATGAGGGTCAGCAGAACGTAAAAAAAAAATGGAAAAAATCGGAAAAAAAATCCGGGAAAAAAACTGTGAAAAAAAACCGGAGTAGCTTGCCAAAAATGAGGCCGTTACGGCTCGCTTTTACGTTTCCTCCTCGGGATAGCGTCATTTAAAGAACGAGGGTCACCACAACGTTAAAAAAAAAAAAAAAAAAAACTGGAAAAAACCTGAAAAAAACAAACCGGAAAAAAACTGTGAAAAAAATCGGAGGAGCTTGCCAAAGATGAGGCCATTACGGCTCGCCTTTAGGTGTCCTTCTCGGGATAACGTCATTTAAAGAACGGGGGTCAGCAGAATGTAATTAAAAAAAAAAAAAAAAAAAAAAAAAAAAAAAAAACTGGAAAAATCGAAAAAAATAAAAACCGGAAAAAAATTCGGGAAAAAACTGTAAAAAAAAAACTGGAGGAGCTTGCCAAAGATGAGGCCATTACGGATCGCCTTTAGGTGTCCTCCTCAGGATAGAGTCATTTAAAGAACGAGGGTCATCTGAAAAAAAAAAGAAAAAAAAAAACAGGAAAAAACCGGAAAAAAAATTCGGGAAAAAAACCGTGAAAAAAAACCGGAGGAGCTTGCCAAAGATGAGGCCATTACGGCTCGCCTTTAGGTGTCCTCCTTGGGATAGCGTCATTTAAAGAACGAGAGTCAGCCGAACGTAAAAAAAAAAAAAAAAGGAAAAAAATCGAAAAAAAATCTGGGAAAAAAATCTGAAAAAAAAACCAGAGAAGCTTCCCAAAGATGAGGACATTACGGCTCGCTTTTACGTTTCCTCCTCGGGATAGCGTCATTTAAAGAACGAGGGTCAGCACAACGTTAAAAAAAAAAAAAAAAAAACTGGAAAAAACCTGAAAAAAACAAACCGGAAAAAAACTGTGAAAAAAATCGGAGGAGCTTGCCAAAGATGAGGCCATTACGGCTCGCCTTTAAGTGTCCTTCTCGGGATAACGTCATTTAAAGAACGGGGGTCAGCAGAATGTAATTAAAAAAAAAAAAAAAAAAAAAAAAAACTGGAAAAATCGAAAAAAATAAAAACTGGAAAAAAATACGGGAAAAAACTGTAAAAAAAAAAACTGGAGGAGCTTGCCAAAGATGAGGCCATTACGGATCGCCTTTAGGTGTCCTCCTCAGGATAGAGTCATTTAAAGAACGAGGGTTAGCTGAAAAAAAAAAGAAAAAAAAACAGGAAAAAACCGAAAAAAAAATTCGGGAAAAAAACCGTGAAAAAAAACCGGAGGAGCTTGCCAAAGATGAGGCCATTACGGCTCGCCTTTAGGTGTCCTCCTTGGGATAGCGTCATTTAAAGAACGAGAGTCAGCCGAACGTAAAAAAAAAAAAAAGGAAAAAAATCGAAAAAAAATCTGGGAAAAAAATGTGAAAAAAAAACCAGAGAAGCTTCCCAAAGATGAGGACATTACGGCTCGCTTTTACGTTTCCTCCTCGGGATAGCGTCATTTAAAGTACGAGGGTCAGCACAACGTATAAAAAAAAGGAAAAAACCGGAAAAAAACAAACCGAAAAAAAAATCCGGGAAAAAAACTGTGAAAAAAACAGGAGGAGCTTGCCAAAAATGAGGCCATTACGGCTCGCCTTTAAGTGTCCTCCTCGGGATAGCGTCACTTAAAGAATGAGGGTCAGCAGAACGTAAAAAAAATGGAAAAAACCGGAAAAAAACTAACCGGAAAAAAAAATCCGGGAAAAAAACTGTCAAAAAAAACCGGAGGAGCTTGCCAAAAATGAGGCCAATTCGGCTCGCCTTTAAATGTCCTCCTCGAGATAGCATCATTTAAAGATTGAGGGTCAGTAGAACGTAAAAAAAAAAAAAAAAAAAAGGGAAAAAACCGGAAAAAAATCCGGGAAAAAACTGTGAAAAAAAACCGGAGGAGCTTCCCAAAGATGAGGCCATTACGGCTCGCTTTTACGTTTCCTCCTCGGGATAACGTCATTTAAAGAACGAGGGTCAGCACAACGTAAAAAAAAAAGAAGGAAAAAACCGGAAAAAATAAACCGGAAAAAAAATCCGGGAAAAAAACTGTGAAAAAAACTGGAGGAGCTTGCCAAAAATGAGGCCATTACGGCTCGCCTTTAGGTGTCCTCCTCGGGATAGCGTCATTTAAAGAACGAGGTTCAACAGAACGTAAAAAAAATGGAAAAAACCGGAAAAAAAAATTCGGGAAAAAAACTGTGAGAAAAAACCGGAGGAGCTTGCCAAAAATGAGGCCATTACGGCTCGCCTTGAGGTGTCCTCCTCGGGATAGCGTCATTTAAAGAATGAGGGTCAGCAGAACGTAAAAAAAAAAGAAAAGAAAAACTTGAAAAAAAACCAGAAAAAAATCCTGGAAAAAACTGTGAAAAAAAATCGGAGGAGCTCGCCAAAGATGAGGCCATTACGGCTTGCTTTTAGGTGTCCTCCTCGGGATAGCGTCATTTAAAGAACGAGGGTCAGCACAACGTAAAAAAAAAAAAAAAAAAGAAAAAACCAGAAAAAAAATCTCGAAAAAACTGTGAAAAAAACCGGAGGAGCTTGCCAAAGATGAGGCCATTATGGCTCGCCTTTAGGTGTCCTCCTCGGGATAGCGTCATTTAAAGAACGAGGGTCAGTAGAACGTAACAAAAAATAGAAAAAAAAGAAAAAAACAAATTGGAAAAAACTGGAAAAAAACAAACCGGAAAAAACTGTGAAGAAAATCGGAGGAGCTTGCCAAAGATGAGGCCATTACGGCTGGCCTTTAGGTGTCCTCCTCGGGATAGCGTCATTTAAAGAATGATGGTCAGCAGAACGTAAAAAAAAATGGAAAAAAATCGGAAAAAAAATTCGGAAAAAAACAGTGAAAAAAAACCGGAGGAGCCTCCCAAAGATGAGGCCATTACGGCTCGCTATAACGTTTACTCCTCGGGATAGCGTCATTTAAAGAACGAGGGTCAGCACAACGTTAAAAAAAAAAAAAACTGGAAAAACCGGAAAAAAACAAACCGGAAAAAAATTGTGAAAAAAATCAGAGGAGCTTGCCAAAGATGAGGCCATTACGGCTCACCTTTAGGTGTCCTCCTCGGGATAGCGTCATTTAAAGAACGGGGGTTAGCAGAATGTAAAAAAAAAAAATGAAAAAAAAACTAGAAAAAATGAAAAAAATAAAAACCGGAAAAAAATTCGGGAAAAAAACTGTAAAAAAAAAACTGGAGGAGCTTGCCAAAGATGAGGCCATTACGGCTCGCCTTTAGGTGTCCTCCTCGGGATAGCGTCATTTAAAGAAGGAGAGTCAGCAGAACGTAAAAAAAAAAAAGGAAAAAAACCGGAAAAAAATTGGGGAAAAAACTGTGAAAAAAAACCGGAGGAGCTTCCCAAAGATGAGGCCATTACGGCTCGCTTTTACGTTTCCTCCTCGGGACAGAGACATTTAAAGAACGAGGGTCAGCACAACGTAAAAAAAAAGGAAAAAACCGGAAAAAAAACAAACCGGAAAAAAAATCCGTGAAAAAAACTTTGAAAAAAACCGGAGGAGCTTTCCAAAAATGAGGCCATTACGGCTCGCCTTTAAGTGTCCTCCTCGGGATAGCGTCATTTAAAGAACGAGGGTCAGCAGAAAAAAAAAGAAAAAAAAACTGGAAAAAAAGGAAAAAAAATTCGGGAAAAAAACTGGGAAAAAAAACCGGAGGAGCTTGCCAAAGATGAGGCAATTACGGCTAGCCTTTAGGTGTCCTTCTCGGGATAGCGTCATTTAAAGAACGAGGGTCAGCAGAACGTAAAAAAAATTGAAAAAACCGGAAAAAAAATCCGGGAAAAAAACTGTGAAAAAAATCGGAGGAGCTTGCCAAAAATGAGGCCATTACGGCTCGCCTTTAAGTGTCCTCCTCGGGATAGAGTCATTTAAAGAATGAGGGTCAGCAGAACGTAAAAAAAAATGGAAAAAACCGGAAAAAAATCCGGGAAAAAAACTGTGAAAAAAAACCGGAGGAGCTTGCCAAAAATGAGGCCATTACGGCTCGCCTTTAAGTGTCCTCCTCCGGATAGAGTCATTTAAAGAATGAGGGTCAGCAGAACGTAAAAAAAAAATAAAATAAAATGGAAAAAACCGAAAAAAAACTAATCGGAAAAAAATATCCGGGAAAAAAATAGTGAAAAAAAACCGGAGGAGCTTGCCAAAAATGAGGCCATTACGGCTCGCCTTTAAGTGTCCTTCTCGGGATAGCGTCATTTAAAGAATGAGGGTCAGCAGAACGTAAAAAAAAAAAAAGGAGAAAAGCCGGAAAAAAATCCGGGAAAAAACTGCAAAAAAAACCGGAGGAGCTTCCCAAAGATGAGGCCATTACGGCTCGCTTTTACGTTTCCTCCTCGAGATAGCGTCATTTAAAGAACGAGGGTCAGCACAACGTTTAAAAAAAAAAAAAAAAAAAAAAAAAAAAAAAAAAAAAAAAAAAACCGGAGGAGCTTCCCAAAGATGAGGCCATTACGGCTCGCTTTTACGTTTCCTCCTCGGGATAACGTCATTTAAAGAACGAGGGTCAGCACAACGTAAAAAAAAAAAGAAGGAAAAAACTGGAAAAAAATAAACCGGAAAAAAGATCCGGGAAAAAAACTGTGAAAAAAACCGGAGGAGCTTGCCAAAAATGAGGCCATTACAGCTCGCCTTTAGGTGTCCTCCTCGGGATAGCGTCATTTAAAGAACGAGGTTCAGCAGAACGTAAAAAAAATGGAAAAAACCGGAAAAAAAAATCGGGAAAAAAACTGTGACAAAAAACCGGAGGAGCTTGCCAAAGATGAGGCCATTACGGCTCGCCTTTAGGTGTCCTCCTCGGGATAGCGTCATTTAAAGAACGAGGGTCAGTAGAACGTAAAAAAAAATAGAAAAAAAAGAAAAAAACAAATTGGAAAAAACTGGAAAAAAACAAACCGGAAAAAACTGTGAAGAAAATCGGAGGAGCCTGCCAAAGATGAGGCCATTACGGCCCGCCTTTAGGTGTCCTCCTCTGGATAGCATCATTTAAAGAACGGGGGTCAGCAGAATGTAAAAAAAAAAAATCCAGAAAAAAATTTGGGAAAAAAACTGTGAAAAAAAACTGGAGGAGCTTGTAAAAGATGAGGCCATTACGGCTCGACTTTAGGTGTCCTCCTCGGGATAGCATCATTTAAAGAACGAGGGTCAGCAGAAAAAAAAAAGAAAAAAAACTGGAAAAAAAAGGAAAAAAAATTCGGGAAAAAAACTGTGAAAAAAAACCGGAGGAGCTTGCCAAAGATGAGGCCATTACGGCTAGCCTTTAGGTGTCCTTCTCGGGATAGCGTCATTTAAAGAACGAGGGTCAGCAGAACGTAAAAAAATTGGAAAAAACCGGAAAAAAAATCCGGGAAAAAAACTGTGAAAAAAACCGGAGGAGCTTGCCAAAAATGAGGCCATTACGGCTCGCCTTTAAATGTCCTCCTCGAGATAGCGTCATTTAAAGAATGAGGGTCAGCAGAACGTAAAAAAAAAATGGAAAAAATCGGAAAAAAAATCCGGGAAAAAAACTGTGAAAAAAAACCGGAGTAGCTTGCCAAAAATGAGGCCGTTACGGCTCGCTTTTACGTTTCCTCCTCGGGATAGCGTCATTTAAAGAACGAGGGTCACCACAACGTTAAAAAAAAAAAAAAAAAAAAAACTGGAAAAAACCTGAAAAAAACAAACCGGAAAAAAACTGTGAAAAAAATCGGAGGAGCTTGCCAAAGATGAGGCCATTACGGCTCGCCTTTAGGTGTCCTTCTCGGGATAACGTCATTTAAAGAACGGGGGTCAGCAGAATGTAATTAAAAAAAAAAAAAAAAAAAAAAAAAAAAAAAAAAAAACTGGAAAAATCGAAAAAAATAAAAACCGGAAAAAAATTCGGGAAAAAACTGTAAAAAAAAAACTGGAGGAGCTTGCCAAAGATGAGGCCATTACGGATCGCCTTTAGGTGTCCTCCTCAGGATAGAGTCATTTAAAGAACGAGGGTCAGCTGAAAAAAAAAAGAAAAAAAAAAACAGGAAAAAACCGGAAAAAAAATTCAGGAAAAAAACCGTGAAAAAAAACCGGAGGAGCTTGCCAAAGATGAGGCCATTACGGCTCGCCTTTAGGTGTCCTCCTTGGGATAGCGTCATTTAAAGAACGAGAGTCAGCCGAACGTAAAAAAAAAAAAAAAAAAAAGGAAAAAAATCGAAAAAAAATCTGGGAAAAAAATCTGAAAAAAAAACCAGAGAAGCTTCCCAAAGATGAGGACATTACGGCTCGCTTTTACGTTTCCTCCTCGGGATAGCGTCATTTAAAGAACGAGGGTCAGCACAACGTTAAAAAAAAAAAAAAAAAAAACTGGAAAAAACTTGAAAAAAACAAACCGGAAAAAAACTGTGAAAAAAATCGGAGGAGCTTGCCAAAGATGAGGCCATTACGGCTCGCCTTTAAGTGTCCTTCTCGGGATAACGTCATTTAAAGAACGGGGGTCAGCAGAATGTAATTAAAAAAAAAAAAAAAAAAAAAAAAAAAAAACTGGAAAAATCGAAAAAAATAAAAACTGGAAAAAAATACGGGAAAAAACTGTAAAAAAAAAACTGGAGGAGCTTGCCAAAGATGAGGCCATTACGGATCGCCTTTAGGTGTCCTCCTCAGGATAGAGTCATTTAAAGAACGAGGGTTAGCTGAAAAAAAAAAGAAAAAAAAACAGGAAAAAACCGAAAAAAAAATTCGGGAAAAAAACCGTGAAAAAAAACCGGAGGAGCTTGCCAAAGATGAGGCCATTACGGCTCGCCTTTAGGTGTCCTCCTTGGGATAGCGTCATTTAAAGAACGAGAGTCAGCCGAACGTAAAAAAAAAAAAAAGGAAAAAAATCGAAAAAAAATCTGGGAAAAAAATGTGAAAAAAAAACCAGAGAAGCTTCCCAAAGATGAGGACATTACGGCTCGCTTTTACGTTTCCTCCTCGGGATAGCGTCATTTAAAGTACGAGGGTCAGCACAACGTATAAAAAAAAGGAAAAAACCGGAAAAAAACAAACCGAAAAAAAAATCCGGGAAAAAAACTGTGAAAAAAACAGGAGGAGCTTGCCAAAAATGAGGCCATTACGGCTCGCCTTTAAGTGTCCTCCTCGGGATAGCGTCACTTAAAGAATGAGGGTCAGCAGAACGTAAAAAAAATGGAAAAAACCGGAAAAAAACTAACCGGAAAAAAAAATCCGGGAAAAAAACTGTCAAAAAAAACCGGAGGAGCTTGCCAAAAATGAGGCCAATTCGGCTCGCCTTTAAATGTCCTCCTCGAGATAGCATCATTTAAAGATTGAGGGTCAGTAGAACGTAAAAAAAAAAAAAAAAAAAAGGGAAAAAACCGGAAAAAAATCCGGGAAAAAACTGTGAAAAAAAACCGGAGGAGCTTCCCAAAGATGAGGCCATTACGGCTCGCTTTTACGTTTCCTCCTCGGGATAACGTCATTTAAAGAACGAGGGTCAGCACAACGTAAAAAAAAAAGAAGGAAAAAACCGGAAAAAAATAAACCGGAAAAAAAATCCGGGAAAAAAACTGTGAAAAAAACTGGAGGAGCTTGCCAAAAATGAGGCCATTACGGCTCGCCTTTAGGTGTCCTCCTCGGGATAGCGTCATTTAAAGAACGAGGTTCAACAGAACGTAAAAAAAATGGAAAAAACCGGAAAAAAAAATTCGGGAAAAAAACTGTGAGAAAAAACCGGAGGAGCTTGCCAAAAATGAGGCCATTACGGCTCGCCTTGAGGTGTCCTCCTCGGGATAGCGTCATTTAAAGAATGAGGGTCAGCAGAACGTAAAAAAAAAAGAAAAGAAAAACTTGAAAAAAAACCAGAAAAAAATCCTGGAAAAAACTGTGAAAAAAAATCGGAGGAGCTCGCCAAAGATGAGGCCATTACGGCTTGCTTTTAGGTGTCCTCCTCGGGATAGCGTCATTTAAAGAACGAGGGTCAGCACAACGTAAAAAAAAAAAAAAAAAAGAAAAAACCAGAAAAAAAATCTCGAAAAAACTGTGAAAAAAACCGGAGGAGCTTGCCAAAGATGAGGCCATTATGGCTCGCCTTTAGGTGTCCTCCTCGGGATAGCGTCATTTAAAGAACGAGGGTCAGTAGAACGTAACAAAAAATAGAAAAAAAAGAAAAAAACAAATTGGAAAAAACTGGAAAAAAACAAACCGGAAAAAACTGTGAAGAAAATCGGAGGAGCTTGCCAAAGATGAGGCCATTACGGCTCGCCTTTAGGTGTCCTCCTCTGGATAGCATCATTTAAAGAACGGGGGTCAGCAGAATGTAAAAAAAAAAAAATCCGGAAAAAAATTTGGGAAAAAAACTGTGAAAAAAACTGGAGGAGCTTGTCAAAGATGAGGCCATTACGGCTCGACTTTAGGTGTCCTCCTCGGGATAGCATCATTTAAAGAACGAGGGTCAGCAGAAAAAAAAAAGAAAAAAAAACTGGAAAAAAAAGGAAAAAAAATTCGGGAAAAAAACTGTGAAAAAAAACCGGAGGATCTTGCCAAAGATGAGGCCATTACGGCTAGCCTTTAGGTGTCCTTCTTGGGATAGCGTCATTTAAAGAACGAGGGTCAGCAGAACGTAAAAAAAATGGAAAAAACCAGAAAAAAAAATCCGTGAAAAAAACTGTGAAAAAAACCGGAGGAGCTTGCCAAAAATGAGGCCATTACGGCTCGCCTTTAAATGTCCTCCTCGAGATAGCGTCATTTAAATAATGAGGGTCAGCAGAACGTAAAAAAAAATGGAAAAAATCGGAAAAAAAATCCGGGAAAAAAACTGTGAAAAAAAACCGGAGTAGCTTGCAAAAAATGAGGCCGTTACGGCTCGCCTTTAAGTGTCCACCTCGGGATAGAGTCATTTAAAGAATGAGGGTCAGCAAAACGTTAGAAAAAAAAAAGGAAAAAAGCCAGAAAAAAATCCGGGAAAAAACAGTGAAAAAAACCGGAGGAGCTTCCCAAAGATGAGGCCATTACGGCTCGCTTTTACGTTTCCTCCTCGGGATAGCGTCATTTAAAGAACGAGGGTCAGCACAACGTTAAAAAAAAAACTGGAAAAAACCTGAAAAAAACAAACCGGAAAAAAACTGTGAAAAAAATCGGAGGAGCTTGCCAAAGATGAGGCCATTACGGCTCGCCTTTAGGTGTCCTTCTCGGGATAACGTCATTTAAAGAACGGGGGTCAGCAGAATGTAATTAAAAAAAAAAAAAACTGGAAAAATCGAAAAAAATAAAAACTGGAAAAAAATTCGGGAAAAAACTGTAAAAAAAAAACTGGAGGAGCTTGCCAAAGATGAGGCCATTACGGATCGCCTTTAGGTGTCCTCCTCGGGATAGAGTCATTTAAAGAACGAGGGTCAGCAGAAAAAAAAGAAATAAAAAACAGGAAAAAACCGGAAAAAAAATTCGGGAAAAAAATCGTGAAAAAAAACCGGACGAGCTTGCCAAAGATGAGGCCATTACGGCTCGCCTTTAGGTGTCCTCCTTGGGATAGCGTCATTTAAAGAACGAGAGTCACCAGAACGTAAAAAAAAAAAAAAAAGGAAAAAAACCGGAAAAAAAATCTGGGAAAAAAATGTGAAAAAAAAAACGGAGAAGCTTCCCAAAGATGAGGACATTACGGCTCGCTTTTACGTTTCCTCCTCGGGATAGCGTAATTTAAAGAACGAGGGTCAGCACAACGTATAAAAAAAAAAGGAAAAAACCGGAAAAAAACAAACCGGAAAAAAAAATTCGGGAAAAAAACTGTGAAAAAAACAGGAGGAGCTTGCCAAAAATGAGGCCATTACGGCTTGCCTTTAAGTGTCCTCCTCGGGATAGCGTCACTTAAAGAATGAGGGTCAGCAGAACGTAAAAAAAAAATGGAAAAAACCGGAAAAAAACTAACCGGAAAAAAAAATCCGGGAAAAAAACTGTGAAAAAAAACCGGAGGAGCTTGCCAAAAATGAGGCCAATTCGGGTCGCCTTTAAATGTCCTCCTCGAGATAGCATCATTTAAAGATTGAGGGTCAGTAGAACGTTAAAAAAAAATAAAAAATAAAAATTAAAAAAGGGAAAAACCGGAAAAAAATCCGGGAAAAAACTGTGAAAAAAAAAACCGGAGGAGCTTCCCAAAGATGAGGCCATTACGGCTCGCCTTTTCGTTTCATCCTCGGGATAACGTCATTTAAAGAACGAGGGTCAGCACAACGTAAAAAAAAAAAAGGAAAAAACCGGAAAAAAACAAACCGGAAAAAAATCCGGGAAAAAAACTGTGAAAAAAAACCGGAGGAGCTTGCCAAAAATGAGGCCATTACGGCTCGCCTTTAGGTATCCTCCTCGGGATAGCGTCATTTAAAGAACGAGGTTCAGCAGAACGTAAAAAAAATGGAAAAAACCGGAAAAAAAAATTCGGGAAAAAAACTGTGAGAAAAAACCGGAGGAGCTTGCCAAAAATGAGGCCATTACGGCTGGCCTTTAGGTGTCCTCCTCGGGATAGCGTCATTTAAAGAATGAGGGTCAGCAGAACGTAAAAAAAAAAAAGAAAAGAAAAACTTGAAAAAAAACCAGAAAAAAATCCTGGAAAAAACTGTGAAAAAAAATCGGAGGAGCTCGCCAAAGATGAGGCCATTACGGCTTGCTTTTAGGTGTCCTCCTCGGGATAGCGTCATTTAAAGAACGAGGGTCAGCACAATGTAAAAAAAAAAAAAAAGAAAAAACCGGAAAAAAAATCACGAAAAAACTGTGAAAAAAACCGGAGGAGCTTGCCAAAGATGAGGCCATTACGGCTTGCTTTTAGGTGTCCTCCTCGGGATAGCGTCATTTAAAGAACGAGGGTCAGCACAACGTAAAAAAAAAAAAAAAAAAAGAAAAAACCGGAAAAAAAATCTCAAAAAAACTGTGAAAAAAACCGGAGGAGCTTGCCAAAGATGAGGCCATTACGGCTCGCCTTTAGGTGTCCTCCTCGGGATAGCGTCATTTAAGGAACGAGGGTCAGTAGAATGTAAAAAAAATAGAAAAAAAAGAAAAAAACAAATTGGAAAAAACTGGAAAAAAACAAACCGGAAAAAACTGTGAAGAAAATCGGAGGTGCTTGCCAAAGATGAGGCCATTACGGCTCGCCTTTAGGTGTCCTCCTCTGGATAGCATCATTTAAAGAACGGGGGTCAGCAGAATGTAAAAAAAAAAAAAAATCCGGAAAAAAATTTGGGAAAAAAACTGTGAAAAAAACTGGAGGAGCTTGTCAAAGATGAGGCCATTACGGCTCGACTTTAGGTGTCCTCCTCGGGATAGCATCATTTAAAGAACGAGGGTCAGCAGAAAAAAAAAAGAAAAAAAACTGGAAAAAAAAGGAAAAAAAATTCGGGAAAAAAACTGTGAAAAAAAACCGGAGGATCTTGCCAAAGATGAGGCCATTACGGCTAGCCTTTAGGTGTCCTTCTCGGGATAGCGTCATTTAAAGAACGAGGGTCAGCAGAACGTAAAAAAAATGGAAAAAACCGGTAAAAAAAATCCGTGAAAAAAACTGTGAAAAAACCGGAGGAGCTTGCCAAAAATGAGGCCATTACGGCTCGCCTTTTAATGTCCTCCTCGAGATAGCATCATTTAAAGAATGAGGGTCAGCAGAACGTAAAAAAAATGGAAAAAATCGGAAAAAAAATCCGGGAAAAAAACTGTGAAAAAAAACCGGAGTAGCTTGCCAAAAATGAGGCCGTTACGGCTCGCCTTTAAGTGTCCACCTCGGGATAGAGTCATTTAAAGAATGAGGGTCAGCAGAACGTAAAAAAAAAAAAAAAGGAAAAAAGCCAGAAAAAAATCCGGGAAAAAACAGTGAAAAAAACTGGAGGAGCTTCCCAAAGATGAGGACATTACGGCTCGCTTTTACGTTTCCTCCTCGGGATAGCGTAATTTAAAGAACGAGGGTCAGCACAACGTATAAAAAAAAAAGGAAAAAACCGGAAAAAAACAAACCGAAAAAAAAAATTCGGGAAAAAAACTGTGAAAAAAACAGGAGGAGCTTGCCAAAAATGAGGCCATTACGGCTTGCCTTTAAGTGTCCTCCTCGGGATAGCGTCACTTAAAGAATGAGGGTCAGCAGAACGTAAAAAAAAAAAATGGAAAAAACCGGAAAAAAAATCCGGGAAAAAAACTGTGAAAAAAAACCGGAGGAGCTTGCCAAAAATGAGGCCAATTCGGGTCGCCTTTAAATGTCCTCCTCGAGATAGCATCATTTAAAGATTGAGGGTCAGTAGAACGTTAAAAAAAAAATAAAAAATAAAAAATAAAAAAGGGAAAAACCGGAAAAAAATCCGGGAAAAAACTGTGAAAAAAAAACCGGAGGAGCTTCCCAAAGTTGAGGCCATTACGGCTCGCTTTTACGTTTCATCCCCGGGATAACGTCATTTAAAGAACGAGGGTCAGCACAACGTAAAAAAAAAAAATGAAAAAACCGGAAAAAACCAAACCGGAAAAAAATCCCGGAAAAAAACTGTGAAAAAAAACCGGAGGAGCTTGCCAAAAATGAGGCCATTACGGCTCGCCTTTAGGTGTCCTCCTCGGGATAGCGTCATTTAAAGAACGAGGGTCAACAGAATGTAAAAAAAAATGGAAAAAACCGGAAAAAAAAATTCGGGAAAAAAACTGTGAGAAAAAACCGGAGGAGCTTGCCAAAAATGAGGCCATTACGGCTCGCCTTTAGGTGTCCTCCTCGGGATAGCGTCATTTAAAGAATGAGGGTCAGCAGTGATGACAAGTCATCTTAGCCTATTTTAACTAGTCTTTTTCTTTTGTTTTCATTAGAATTATGCACTTTCTTGAGCTACAAGCAAGCTAATTGAGTAGATTTTCATGTTTCCCTTGATTGAACCAACTATATATGAATTCATGCCATTTCATGAGGTTTTATGCTATATTTGTTGCATATTATGAAAGAATGAATATCTCATGATTTTGAGCATAGCTTTGATGAGTTTGGTTGATTAATGATAGGAGAAGAAAGCTTGGAGAAAGGTTGAAACAAGAAGGAATGGCTAGGAGTGAAGAGAGGACAATGGAATAAGTGAAATTGAACCAGGAAGCAAGAAGCTGGACCTAAAGTTAGCATCAAACTTTTGCACAAACTTTTGGTTGAAAAGTTAGCCCCAACGTTAGCCCCCTAACTTGGAGGCTAACGTTGGAACTTGAAAATTCTCCCCTGGGCTTCAAAAGTTTGCGCCAACGTTAGCCCCCTAACTTTGAGGCTAACGTTGGCACATGGATTTCTCCCTTGGGCACCAAAAGTTTGCGCCAACGTTAGCCCCCTAACTTTGAGGCTAACGTTGGCACATGAATTCCTCCCTGGCCATCCAACGTTTGCCACATGAATTACAATGGGGAAGGAGCAAAAGTTTGTGCCAACGTTAGCCCCCTAACTTGGTGGCTAACGTTGGCGCCACTAGCACACAAGGCATTGCCAACGTTAGGGTCAAAGTTAGACCCCTAACTTTGGCTCAAACTTTTGGTCCAACTTTTGCTAACCTCAAAACCGGTTCAATTGGTTCACTTTGGTTCTTCTTCAAACTTCAAGAGAAATCAACCAAGGCCTCTTTCAACCCAATTCCACCAAGAGCAAAGGCCCAACTCAAGGCTTGAAGATCATTTGAAGAAAGTGTATAAATAGGATAGAATTCAAGTTCTTCGGGGAGCTTTCCTTTTGAAATTTTCATAATAGTTTTTGGAGAGCTTTTGTTATTGAGTGAACTTTAATTTCTTTGTTTCCATTGCTTTCAATTTCATTTTACATTTGTCTTGGATCTTGGATTGGAGAATTGAAGAAATTCTGTTTCAATCTCAATCTTGGATCTCTCTGTTTCTTTACTGTTAATTGAATTTCATTTCCGGTTAACTGCTCTTCATCTATTCTCTTTGCAATTTACAATTCCCTTGCAATTGTTCTTGTTGGATCTAGGAAGGCATTGAGATCTAGACTTGGTTTTCTAGTCTCTGGGTCCTGAGATCCAAATCCCCAATTTACATTCTGTTTCTTTCCTTTCTATGTTCATTTACTTTTCTGCTTCATATCCGGTTCAATCTCAATTCCCTTTCCCTCTTCTGTTTAATGCAATTCAACTTTTCCTTGTTTAAATTCTGCAAATCCATTCCCCAATTCCCTTTACAATTCCAGCTGTTTACATTTCTTGCACTTTAAGATTCCGTAATTTACATTTCTTGCACTTTAAGTTTCTGCTATTTAATTTCTTGTCCTTTACGTTTCAGCAATTTATTTCTTGTTCTCTTTACTTCAATGCAATTTAATTCTGCAAGTCACAAAACCATCAACCAAATCTTGATTCGCTTGACTAAATCAACCACTAAGCTAAAATTGCTCAATCCTTCAATCCCTGTGGGATCGACCTCACTCCCGTGAGTTTTTATTACTTGATGCGACCCGGTACACTTGCCGGTTAGATTTGTGTGTTTTGGGAGAGATTTATTTTTCCTCCAAAATACTCATCAAGTTTTTGGCGCCGTTGCCGGGGATTGATTAGATTGACAATGATTAAGTGAGGTGGTAGTTTAGATCAAGCAATTTTTCTTTTCGGTTTCTTTAATTTTTGACTAACCCACTAACTGTTTGAATTTTTGCTTAAGCTAACTCAAACTTCATTCTAGCAATAGATTGAAGTGTCACTGGTTTTTGTGTGTTTCTTGTGTTTTGCTTGTATGTCAGATACAAGAAGAGAAGCAAGAGAAAAAAATGTTGCTGGAGAGGAAGAATCAGATGAAGAATATCATGAATTGGAGGAACACTCAACAAATCCAACAAATCCACCAGTGAGAATGGCCAACAACAATGGTCAACCCCAGAGGAGAGTCTTGGCTTCATATACACTTGCTAATCCAAGGCATTGTGGGAGTAGCATCCTTACCCCAAATGTCGATGCAAATAACTTTGAATTGAAGCCCCAACTCATCACCTTGGTGCAGAACAACTGTTCCTATGGAGGAGGCCCCTTGGAAGATCCAAACCAGCATCTATCCACCTTCCTGAGGATATGTAACACAGTGAAGACCAATGGTGTGCATCCTGACAGTTACAAATTGCTGCTATTTCCATTTTCCCTCAAAGACAAAGCCACTCAATGGTTGGAGTCATTTCCAAGAGATAGCATCAACAACTGGGATGATCTAGTAACCAAGTTTCTTGCCAAGTTTTACCCACCTCAAAGAGTTATTAGATTGAAGACTGAAGTTCAAACATTTACTCAGATGGATGGAGAGTTATTGTATGAAGCATGGGAGAGATACAAAGCTTTACTCAGGAAGTGTCCACCAGAGATGTTTAATGAATGGGATAAACTCCAAAATTTCTATGAAGGACTGACAATGAAAGCTCAAGAGGCACTTGACTATTCAGCAGGAGGCTCAATGCAACTCATGAAGACAGCTGAAGAAGCTCAGAACCTCATTGACATGGTGGCTAACAACCAATATTTCTTTGGCCATCAGAGACAACACCAACCATCACTAAGGAAAGGAGTGTTAGAAATGGAAGGGGTTGACACCCTCCTAGCTCAAAACAAGATAATGCAGCAGCAGATTCAAGAACAATTTGAGCAGATGGCTAAAAAGATTGATAGTTTACAAGTTGCAGCAGTGAATACAAGCCAACCATCAACCACATGGCGACAAAATGAAGAAAACCAGGAAAATCAGCAGCAGGAACAACCTCAATATGTGCATAACCAAGGCTCATGCCAAAATAAGGTTTATGGTGACACCCACAAACCATCCTGGAAGAACCATCCAAATCTCAGATGGGGAGATAACCACACCCACAGCCAGCAACCGTGGCAGAAAAACTCAAACCAAAACAACTCAAGAAACACAACTTACTCAAACCACGACCAGCAAAACGCTAATAATAATCAATACAAGAAACCACAAAATACATATCAACCACCCCACCACAATCCACAAACTCATCAAAATAGCATTTCCGCACCAACATCTAACCCCCAAAACTACCACACTACCCCTACAAATAACTTCCAGCAACCACATTCCACCCCCATCATACCACCAATAGACCATCATGAAAGTAGAATTTCAAGTCTTGAGGCAGCCATACAAGCAATTTCTCAGTCCACTCAAAGCTTGGTCAAAATGCAAGAGAGAAATGAAGCCACCATGAAGAGCCTTGAACGACAAGTGGGACAATTGGCCAAACAAGCTGAACGGCCAACCAATGTTCTCCCAAGTGATACAATCTCCAATCCAAAGGACAAAGGAAAAGCTACAAAGTGGGAGGAGTGCAAAGCAATCATAGTGGGAAGTGAAAAGACTAGGGAGAAGGAAGCCATCAATCAAGAAGAACACAACAGAGAAGTTCCACAAGAAGAGACAGAAGAGAGAAGTGAAGAGGAGAGAACGACCAAGAATGCAAAAAGCTCAAAGAAAGATGTGGACATCCTTGAAACACAGCTACAAGAGAAGAAGGAAGGGATGAAGCCATATATCCCTAAACTTCCATATCCTCAAAGATTCAAAAAAGAAAACGAGGATAAGCAATACTCAAAGTTCCTGAACATATTCAAGACACTCAGCATCAATATTCCGTCCTTAGAAGCACTTGAACAGATGCCATTATATGCCAAATTTATGAAAGAAGTGCTAACAAAGAAAAGACCCTTGAAGGAAGGACAGATTATTGAAATGACAATGGAGTGTAGTGCTATTTTCCAAAGAGGTTTACCAGAGAAGAAGGAGGATCCTGGAAGGTTTTATATACCTTGTACCATAGGAAACATAACTATTGAAAAATCATTCTGTGACCTTGGTGCAAGTATAAACTTGATGCCTCTATCTCTTATGAGGAAGCTTAAAATTTCTGAGCTGAAGTCCACACGAATAGTTCTCCAAATGGCTGACAAGTCCATTCAACGAGCACTTGGAGTTGTAGAGAATGTGCTGGTAAAAGTGGGAAAATTCCTTCTCCCAGTTGATTTTGTCATCCTAGATATGGAGGAGGATCCTAACACCCCCATCATCCTAGGGAGGCCTTTTCTTGCTACGGGCAGAGCACTGATAGATGTTGAAAAAAGGGAATTGTTGCTGAGAGTACATGACGAGCACCTAGCATTCCATGTTTTTAAAACCCCACATGAGCCCACTCAAGAAGAAGAGTGTATGGAGGATAAGGCCAGAGATCAAAGTTTGAAGGAGGTAGTCAATGAGTTAGCTCCAAGACTTCCGAATCCATGCTTAAAAGAAGTAGAGATGGTGCAACAGACCAAAGAAATCAAGGAGGAACTAGATCCAAAACCTCCAGATGAGAAATTCAACATCTCAGATAAGGAACCACCAAGGCAGGGGGTATCTTTTGAGAAAGAAAAGAAGGAGAGGCCAAGAGGGTGGAGAAACAAGAAGATCCCTACTGAAGGCTTTTCACCAGGGGATAAAGTAGTGTTAAACACCCAACCAATGAAGGTGTCCCCACAATCATCCGAATACTACACTGTAAACCGGGTTCTTTCACTTGAACACCTAGAGATCATCAAAGAGGAGACCGGAAGGAGGTCCACAGTAAGAGGAGAAAAGCTGAGGCACTATGATTTTCAACCCCCATGATCTAAGTGGATTGATGTCAAGCTAATGACAATAAAGAAGCGCTTGTTGGGAGGCAACCCAACCTGAGGTAGTTCACTTCTCATAGCTATTTCAAGAAAAGGGTTAATTAGACTTATCTATATTGCAAGGAGCTAAGTTTGGTGTTTCACACCAAAATAAATTAAGAGAGAATGAAAGATTCTAGGTTTGGTGTTCCACCAAATTCTCATTTAAAAGCACATTCTCACCTTCTGCATACATGGATGCTATCTCCGAGTAATCAGATAAACTAATTAACCAATTGTTTACTTTTTAGTTTTTCTAGTTTTTATTGTCTTTAACAAAGATAGGAGGATTTCACATATAGTTATTTTGATGCATGAGAAAGGTGGAAAGGAACTAAGTTTGGTGTTCACACACCAAAGTAAGTTCAAAAGCCTACAAGAAAATTCTGCACACTAACAAGTTACCTAAGGGCTTGAGAAACAAGCAACTTCCATGAACTTTATAGGAATTCAATCACTCTCTTGGAAGGGTTACATACCATCAGCTGAGAGTAAGAAGAAGAAGCCACCAAGAGGTTGTATTGTCACTTAATTCTATCAGCATTGAACTGTTCTAATTTGGAAGTTTGAGAGTTACCATTGCAACAGTAACTGTTAGTTTAGTCATTTTGCATCTTGAGTGTTCTAGTTGAAATAAGTATGCTAGCTTAAGTATGTGCTTGTGTGTTCACTTAACAAAAAGCATGCTTTGTCCCCTGCATTTTCAATTCAATAAAAGAAATGTTTGAATGAGAAGTAAGATAGTCTCTGTTAGATAGAAGTAGAATAAAAGTAAGTGGTGGTATGTGTGTGATTGTACAATAGCTTACTTTTAGTGAATAAAGAGCTAGGATATCTCCTTCTAAGTAAAGAGTGGCCTACTGTCTATGAATCTCAATTAAATAAAAAATTCCTTGGTTAGAAAGAAAAACAAAAAGAAAAAAAAAAGTTAGCCAAAAAGTGGCAGAACAAAAGGAAACAAAAAGAAATAAAGCTGGACACCAATAGCTTGAACTTTAAAATATATGCCTGTGATGTCTTTGTACTAGGATCTGCTTGGATTAGTAAGCTCTTAGGAGTGCATCAACACTCGGTGACTTGGGTTAACTAATCCGGGATCATCAGCTGAAAGTCCACTATCAAGAGCAACCTAACTACAAGGCATTTAGTAACCCAAAGAGGTGCTGGGCATCAATGTTTTAAGAAGGAATGTGAGCCAAGTGTCTATGGTGAATAATGTGTCAAGTATAAAGAAAAGAAAATGAACTTGCTACACATGACACTCAAATAAAGCTTATAAACAAAGTAATAGCCAAGGATAAAGGAATAATGAGAGGTCATAGTAGTATGTTACTTGAAGCTTGAAGGAGACTTTCTAGTCCTAGGAGTCAGTAAGAAGTGAGTATTTACATATCCACACAAAACCCCATGAACTATCAATAATACTCTGCTAGCATGAACATCCTCTTCCATTTCATTCTTTCTTCTCAATAAATCTTTTCTTGCTTGGGGACAAGCAAGCTTTAAGTTTGGTGTTGTGATGACAAGTCATCTTAGCCTATTTTAACTAGTCTTTTTCTTTTGTTTTCATTAGAATTATGCACTTTCTTGAGCTACAAGCAAGCTAATTGAGTAGATTTTCATGTTTCCCTTGATTGAACCAACCATATATGAATTCATGCCATTTCATGAGGTTTTATGCTATATTTGTTGCATATTATGAAAGAATGAATATCTCATGATTTTGAGCATAGCTTTGATGAGTTTGGTTGATTAATGATATGAGAAGAAAGCTTGGAGAAAGGTTGAAGCAAGAAGGAATGGCTAGGAGTGAAGAGAGGACAATGGAATAAGTGAAATTGAACCAGGAAGCAAGAAGCTGGACCTAAAGTTAGCATCAAACTTTTGCACAAACTTTTGGTTGAAAAGTTAGCCCCAACGTTAGCCCCCTAACTTGGAGGCTAACGTTGGAACTTGAAAATTCTCCCCTGGGCTTCAAAAGTTTGCGCCAACGTTAGCCCCCTAACTTTGAGGCTAACGTTGGCACATGGATTTCTCCCCTGGGCACCAAAAGTTTGCACCAACGTTAGCGCCCTAACTTTGAGGCTAACGTTGGCACATGAATTCCTCCCTGGCCATCCAACGTTTGCGCCAACGTTAGCCCCCTAACTTGGAGGCTAACGTTGGCACATGAATTACAATGGGGAAGGAGCAAAAGTTTGCGCCAACGTTAGCCCCCTAACTTGGTGGCTAACGTTGGCGCCACTAGCACACAAGGCATTGCCAACGTTAGGGTCAAAGTTAGACCCCTAACGTTGGCACCAACGTTCATACCAGCAAAATGTGCTGGCTGCTATGAAAAGTTGGAGCCAAAGTTAGACCCCTAACTTTGGCTCAAACTTTTGGTCCAACTTTTGCTAACCTCAAAACCGGTTCAATTGGTTCACTTTGGTTCTTCTTCAAACTTCAAGAGCAATCAACCAAGGCCTCTTTCAACCCAATTCTACCAAGAGCAAAGGCCCAACTCAAGGCTTGAAGATCATTTGAAGAAAGTGTATAAATAGGATAGAATTCAAGTTCTTCGGGGAGCTTTCCTTTTGAAATTTTCATAATAGTTTTTGGAGAGCTTTTGTTATTGAGTGAACTTTAATTTCTTTGTTTCCATTGCTTTCAATTTCATTTTACATTTGTCTTGGATCTTGGATTGGAGAATTGAAGAAATTATGTTTCAATCTCAATCTTGGATCTCTCTGTTTCTTTACTGTTAATTGAATTTCATTTCCGGTTAACTGCTCTTCATCTATTCTCTTTGCAATTTACAATTCCCTTGCAATTGTTCTTGTTGGATCTAGGAAGGCATTGAGATCTAGACTTGGTTTTCTAGTCTCTGGGTCCTGAGATCCAAATCCCCAATTTACATTCTGTTTCTTTCCTTTCTATGTTCATTTACTTTTCTGCTTCATATCCGGTTCAATCTCAATTCCCTTTCCCTCTTCTGTTTAATGCAATTCAACTTTTCCTTGTTTAAATTCTGCAAATCCATTCCCCAATTCCCTTTACAATTCCAGCTGTTTACATTTCTTGCACTTTAAGATTCCGTAATTTACATTTCTTGCACTTTAAGTTTCTGCTATTTAATTTCTTGTCCTTTACGTTTCAGCAATTTATTTCTTGTTCTCTTTACTTCAATGCAATTTAATTCTGCAAGTCACAAAACCATCAACCAAATCTTGATTCGCTTGACTAAATCAACCACTAAGCTAAAATTGCTCAATCCTTCAATCCCTGTGGGATCGACCTCACTCCCTTGAGTTTTTATTACTTGATGCGACCCGGTACACTTGCCGGTTAGATTTGTGTGTTTTGGGAGAGATTTATTTTTCCTCCAAAATATTCATCAAGCAGAACGTAAAAAAAAAAAAGAAAAACTTGAAAAAAAATCGGAAAAAAATCCTGGAAAAAACTGTGAAAAAAATCGGAGGAGCTCGCCAAAGATGAGGCCATTACGGCTTGCTTTTAGGTGTCCTCCTCGGGATAGCGTCATTTAAAGAACGAGGGTCAGCACAACGTAAAAAAAAAAGGAAAACACCGGAAAAAAAATCTCGAAAAAACTGTGAAAAAAACCGGAGGAGCTTGCCAAAGATGAGGCCATTACGGCTCGCCTTTAGGTGTCCTCCTCGGGATAGCGTCATTTAAAGAACGAGGGTCAGTAGAACGTAAAAAAAAATAGAAAAAAAAGAAAAAAACAAATTGGAAAAAACTGGAAAAAAACAAACCGGAAAAAACTGTGAAGAAAATCGGAGGAGCTTGCCAAAGATGAGGCCATTACGGCTCGCCTTTAGGTGTTCTCCTCGGGATAGCATCATTTAAAGAACGGGGGTCAGCAGAATGTAAAAAAAAAAAATCCGGAAAAAAATTTGGGAAAAAAACTGTGAAAAAACTGGAGGAGCTTGTCAAAGATGAGGCCATTACGGCTCGACTTTAGGTGTCCACCTCGGGATAGCATCATTTAAAGAACGAGGGTCAGCAGAAAAAAAAAAGAAAAAAAACTGGAAAAAAAAGGAAAAAAAATTCGGGAAAAAAACTGTGAAAAAAAACCGGAGGAGCTTGCCAAAGATGAGGCCATTACGGCTAGCCTTTAGGTGTCCTTCTCGGGATAGCGTCATTTAAAGAACGAGGGTCAGCAGAACGTAAAAAAAATGGAAAAAACCGGAAAAAAAAATTCGGGAAAAAAACTGTGAAAAAAACCGGAGGAGCTTGCCAAAAATGAGGCCATTACGGCTCGCCTTTAAATGTCCTCCTCGAGATAGCGTCATTTAAAGAATGAGGGTCAGCAGAACGTAAAAAAAAAATGGAAAAAATCGGAAAAAAATCTGGGAAAAAAACTGTGAAAAAAAACCGGAGTAGGTTGCCAAAAATGAGGCCGTTACGGCTCGCCTTTAAGTGTCCACCTCGGGATAGAGTCATTTAAAGAATGAGGGTCAGCAGAACGTAAAAAAAAAAAAAAGGAAAAAAAGCCAGAAAAAAATCCGGGAAAAAATAGTGAAAAAAACCGGAGGAGCTTCCCAAAGATGAGGCCATTACGGCTCGCTTTTACGTTTCCTCCTCGGGATATCGTCATTTAAAGAACGAGGGTCAGCACAACGTTAAAAAAAAAAAAAACTGGAAAAAACCTAAAAAAAACAAACCGGAAAAAAACTGTGAAAAAAATCGGAGGAGCTTGCCAAAGATGAGGCCATTACGGCTCGCCTTTAGGTGTCCTTCTCGGGATAACGTCATTTAAAGAACGGGGGTCAGCAGAATGTAATTAAAAAAAAAAACAGGAAAAATCGAAAAAAATAAAAACCGGAAAAAAATTCGGGAAAAAACTGTAAAAAAAAAACTGGAGGAGCTTGCCAAAGATGAGGCCATTACGGATCACCTTTAGGTGTCCTCCTCGGGATAGAGTCATTTAAAGAACGAGGGTCAGCAGAAAAAAAAAAGAAAAAAAAACAGGAAAAAACCGGAAAAAAAATTCTGGAAAAAAACCGTGAAAAAAAACCGGAGGAGCTTGCCAAAGATGAGGCCATTACGGCTCGCCTTTAGGTGTCCTCCTTAGGATAGCGTCATTTAAAGAACGAGAGTCAGCAGAACGTAAAAAAAAAAAAAAAAAAGGAAAAAAACCGGAAAAAAAATCTGGGAAAAAAATGTGAAAAAAAAACCGGAGAAGCTTCCCAAAGATGAGGACATTACGGCTCGCTTTTACGTTTCCTCCTCGGGATAGCGTAATTTAAAGAACGAGGGTCAGCACAACGTATAAAAAAAAAGGAAAAAACCGGAAAAAAACAAACCGGAAAAAAAAATTCGGGAAAAAAACTGTGAAAAAAACAGGAGGAGCTTGCCAAAAATGAGGCCATTACGGCTTGCCTTTAAGTGTCCTCCTTGGGATAGCGTCACTTAAAGAATGAGGGTCAGCAGAACGTAAAAAAAATGGAAAAAACCGGAAAAAAACTAACCGGAAAAAAAATTCGGGAAAAAAACTGTGAAAAAAAACCGGAGGAGCTTGCCAAAAATGAGGCCAATACGGCTCGCCTTTAGGTGTCCTCCTTGGGATAGCGTCATTTAAAGAACGAGAGTCAGCAGAACGTAAAAAAAATGGAAAAAACCGGAAAAAAAAATTCGGGAAAAAAACTGTGAGAAAAAACCGGAGGAGCTTGCCAAAAATGAGGCCATTACGGCTCGCCTTTAGGTGTCCTCCTCGGGATAGCGTCATTTAAAGAATGAGGGTCAGCAGAACGTAAAAAAAAAAAAAAAAGAAAAACTTGAAAAAAAATCGGAAAAAAATCCTGGAAAAAACTGTGAAAAAAAAATCGGAGGAGCTCGCCAAAGATGAGGCCATTACGGCTTGCTTTTAGGTGTCCTCCTCGGGATAGCGTCATTTAAAGAACGAGGGTCAGCACAACATAAAAAAAAAAAAGGAAACCACCGGAAAAAAAATCTCGAAAAAACTGTGAAAAAAACCGGAGGAGCTTGCCAAAGATGAGGCCATTACGGCTCACCTTTAGGTGTCCTCCTCGGGATAGCGTCATTTAAAGAACGAGGGTCAGTAGAACGTAAAAAAAAAATAGAAAAAAAAGAAAAAAACAAATTGGAAAAAATTGGAAAAAAACAAACCGGAAAAAACTGTGAAGAAAATCGGAGGAGCTTGCCAAAGATGAGACCATTACGGCTCGCCTTTAGGTGTCCTCCTCGGGATAGCATCATTTAAAGAACGGGGGTCAGCAGAATGTAAAAAAAAAATAATCTGGAAAAAAATTTGGGAAAAAAACTGTGAAAAAAAACTGGAGGAGCTTGTCAAAGATGAGGCCATTACGACTCGACTTTAGGTGTCCTCCTCGGGATAGCATCATTTAAAGAACGAGGGTCAGCAGAAAAAAAAAAGAAAAAAAACTGGAAAAAAAAGGAAAAAAAATTCGGGAAAAAAACTGTGAAAAAAAACCGGAGGAGCTTGCCAAAAATGAGGCCATTACGGCTCGCCTTTAGGTGTCCTCCTCGGGATAGCGTCATTTAAAGAACTAGGGTCAGCAGAACGTAAAAAAAATGGAAAAAACCGGAAAAAAAATCCGGGAAAAAAACTGTGAAAAAAACCGGAGGAGCTTGCCAAAAATGAGGCCATTACGGCTCGCCTTTAAATGTCCTCCTCGAGATAGCGTCATTTAAAGAATGAGGGTCAGCAGAACGTAAAAAAAAAATGGAAAAAATCGGAAAAAAATCCGGGAAAAAAACTGTGAAAAAAAAACAGGAGGAGCTTGCCAAAAATGAGGCCATTACGGCTTGCTTTTAGGTGTCCTCCTCGGGATAGCGTCATTTAAAGAACGAGGGTCAGCACAACGTAAAAAAAAAAAAAGGAAAACACCGGAAAAAAAATCTCGAAAAAACTGTGAAAAAAACTGGAGGAGCTTGCCAAAGATGAGGCCATTACGGCTCGCCTTTAGGTGTCCTCCTCGGGATATCGTCATTTAAAGAACGAGGGTCAGTAGAACGTAAAAAAAAGATAGAAAAAAAAGAAAAAAACAAACTGGAAAAAACTGGAAAAAAACAAACCGGAAAAAACTGTGAAGAAAATCGGAGGAGCTTGCCAAAGATGAGGCCATTACGGCTCGCCTTTAGGTGTCCTCCTCGGGATAGCATCATTTAAAGAACGGGGGTCAGCAGAATGTAAAAAAAAAAATCTGGAAAAAAATTTGGGAAAAAAACTGTGAAAAAAAACTGGAGGAGCTTGTCAAAGATGAGGCCATTACGGCTCGACTTTAGGTGTCCTCCTCGGGATAGCATCATTTAAAGAACGAGGGTCAGCAGTAAAAAAAAAAAGAAAAAAAACTGAAAAAAAAAGAAAAAAAATTCGGGAAAAAAACTGTGAAAAAAAACCAGAGGAGCTTGCCAATGATGAGGCCATTACGGCTAGCCTTTAGGTGTCCTTCTCGGGATAGCGTCATTTAAAGAACGAGGGTCAGCAGAACGTAAAAAAAATGGAAAAAATCAGAAAAAAAAATCCGGGAAAAAAACTGTGAAAAAAAACCGGAGGAGCTTGCCAAAAATGAGGCCATTACGGCTCGCCTTTAAGTGTCCTCCTCGGGATAGAGTCATTTAAAGAATGAGGGTCAGCAGAACGTAAAAAAAATAAAATAAAATGGAAAAAACCGGAAAAAAACTAATCGGAAAAAAAAATCCGGGAAAAAAACAGTGAAAAAAAACCGGAGGAGCTTGCCAAAAATGAGGCCATTACGGCTCGCCTTTAAGTGTCCTTCTCGAGATAGCGTCATTTAAAGAATGAGGGTCAGCAGAACGTAAAAAAAAAAGAAAAGAAAAAAGCCGGAAAAAAATTCGGGAAAAAACTGTGAAAAAAACCGGAGGAGCTTCCCAAAGATGAGGCCATTACGGCTCACCTTTAAATGTCCTCCTCGAGATAGCGTCATTTAAAGAATGAGGGTTAGCAGAACGTAAAAAAAAATGGAAAAAAATCGGAAAAAAAATTCGGAAAAAAACAGTGAAAAAAAACCGGAGCAGCTTCCCAAAGATGAGGCCATTACGGCTCGCCTTTAAATGTCCTCCTCGAGATAGCGTCATTTAAAGAATGAGGGTCAGCAGAACGTAAAAAAAAAATGGAAAAAACTGGAAAAAAAATCCGGGAAAAAAACTGTGAAAAAAAACCGGAGGAGCTTGCCAAAAATGAGGCCATTACGGCTCGCCTTTAAGTGTCCTCCTCGGGATAGAGTCATTTAAAGAATGAGGGTCAGCAGAACGTAAAAAAAATAAAATAAAATGGAAAAAACCGGAAAAAAACTAATCAGAAAAAAAAATTCGGGAAAAAAATAGTGAAAAAAAACCGGAGGAGCTTGCCAAAAATGAGGCCATTACGGCTCGCCTTTAAGTGTCCTTCTCGGGATAGCGTCATTTAAAGAATGAGGGTCAGCAGAACGTAAAAAAAAAAAAAAAAAGGAAAAAAGCCGGAAAAAAATTCGGGAAAAAACTGTGAAAAAAACCGGAGGAGCTTCCTAAAGATGAGGCCATTATGGCTCGCTTTTACGTTTCCTCCTCGGGATAGCGTCATTTAAAGAACGAGGGTCAGCACAACGTTAAAAAAAAAACTGGAAAAAAACTGAAAAAAACAAACCGGAAAAAAACTGTGAAAAAAATCGGAGGAGCTTGCCAAAGATGAGGCCATTACGGCTCGCCTTTAGGTGTCCTCCTCGGGATAGCGTCATTTAAAGAACGGGGGTCAGCAGAATGTAATTAAAAAAAATGGAAAAATCGAAAAAAATAAAAACCGAAAAAAAATTCGGGAAAAAAACTGTAAAAAAAAAACTGGAGGAGCTTGCGAAAGATGAGGCCATTACGGCTCGCCTTTAGGTGTCCTCCTCGGGATAGAGTCATTTAAAGAACGAGGGTCAGCAGAAAAAAAAAAAGAAAAAAAAAAGGAAAAAACCGGAAAAAAATTCGGGAAAAAAACTGTGAAAAAAACCGGAGGAGCTTGCCATAGATGAGGCCATTACGGCTCGCCTTTTGGTGTCCTCCTTGGGATAGCGTCATTTAAAGAACGAGAGTCAGCAGAACGTAAAAAAAAAAAAAAAAAAAAAGGAAAAAAACCGGAAAAAAAATCTGGGGAAAAAATGTGAAAAAAACAACGGAGAAGCTTCCCAAAGATGAGGACATTACGGCTCGCTTTTACGTTTTCTCCTCGGGATAGCATCATTTAAAGAACGAGGGTCAGCACAACGTAAAAAAAAAAAAAGGAAAACACCGGAAAAAAAATCTCGAAAAAACTGTGAAAAAAACTGGAGGAGCTTGCCAAAGATGAGGCCATTACGGCTCGCCTTTAGGTGTCCTCCTCGGGATAGCGTCATTTAAAGAACGAGGGTCAGTAGAACGTAACAAAAAGATAGAAAAAAAAGAAAAAAACAAACTGGAAAAAACTGGAAAAAACAAACCGGAAAAAACTGTGAAGAAAATCGGAGGAGCTTGCCAAAGATGAGGCCATTACGGCTCGCCTTTAGGTGTCCTCCTCGGGATAGCATCATTTAAAGAACGGGGGTCAGCAGAATGTAAAAAAAAAAATCTGGAAAAAAATTTGGGAAAAAAACTGTGAAAAAAAACTGGAGGAGCTTGTCAAAGATGAGGCCATTACGGCTCGACTTTAGGTGTCCTCCTCGGGATAGCATCATTTAAAGAACGAGGGTCAGCAGTAAAAAAAAAAAGAAAAAAAACTGAAAAAAAAAGAAAAAAAATTCGGGAAAAAAACTGTGAAAAAAAACCAGAGGAGCTTGCCAATGATGAGGCCATTACGGCTAGCCTTTAGGTGTCCTTCTCGGGATAGCGTCATTTAAAGAACGAGGGTCAGCAGAACGTAAAAAAAATGGAAAAAATCAGAAAAAAAAATCCGGGAAAAAAACTGTGAAAAAAAACCGGAGGAGCTTGCCAAAAATGAGGCCATTACGGCTCGCCTTTAAGTGTCCTCCTCGGGATAGAGTCATTTAAAGAATGAGGGTCAGCAGAACGTAAAAAAAATAAAATAAAATGGAAAAAACCGGAAAAAAACTAATCGAAAAAAAAAATCCGGGAAAAAAACAGTGAAAAAAAACCGGAGGAGCTTGCCAAAAATGAGGCCATTACGGCTCGCCTTTAAGTGTCCTTCTCGAGATAGCGTCATTTAAAGAATGAGGGTCAGCAGAACGTAAAAAAAAAAAGAAAAGAAAAAAGCCGGAAAAAAATTCGGGAAAAAACTGTGAAAAAGCCCGGAGGAGCTTCCCAAAGATGAGGCCATTACGGCTCACCTTTAAATGTCCTCCTCGAGATAGCGTCATTTAAAGAATGAGGGTTAGCATAACGTAAAAAAAAATGGAAAAAAATCGGAAAAAAAATTCGGAAAAAAACAGTGAAAAAAAACCGGAGGAGCTTCCCAAAGATGAGGCCATTACGGCTCGCCTTTAAATGTCCTCCTCGAGATAGCGTCATTTAAAGAATGAGGGTCAGCAGAACGTAAAAAAAAAATGGAAAAAACCGGAAAAAAAATCCGGGAAAAAAACTGTGAAAAAAAACCGGAGGAGCTTGCCAAAAATGAGGCCATTACGGCTCGCCTTTAAGTGTCCTCCTCGGGATAGAGTCATTTAAAGAATGAGGGTCAGCAGAACGTAAAAAAAATAAAATAAAATGGAAAAAACCGGAAAAAAACTAATCGAAAAAAAAAATCCGGGAAAAAAACAGTGAAAAAAAACCGGAGGAGCTTGCCAAAAATGAGGCCATTACGGCTCGCCTTTAAGTGTCCTTCTCGAGATAGCGTCATTTAAAGAATGAGGGTCAGCAGAACGTAAAAAAAAAAAGAAAAGAAAAAAGCCGGAAAAAAATTCGGGAAAAAACTGTGAAAAAGCCCGGAGGAGCTTCCCAAAGATGAGGCCATTACGGCTCACCTTTAAATGTCCTCCTCGAGATAGCGTCATTTAAAGAATGAGGGTTAGCAGAACGTAAAAAAAAATGGAAAAAAATCGGAAAAAAACTTCGGAAAAAAACAGTGAAAAAAAACCGGAGGAGCTTCCCAAAGATGAGGCCATTACGGCTCGCCTTTAAATGTCCTCCTCGAGATAGCGTCATTTAAAGAATGAGGGTCAGCAGAACGTAAAAAAAAAATGGAAAAAACCGGAAAAAAAATCCGGGAAAAAAACTGTGAAAAAAAACCGGAGGAGCTTGCCAAAAATGAGGCCATTACGGCTCGCCTTTAAGTGTCCTCCTCGGGATAGAGTCATTTAAAGAATGAGGGTCAGCAGAACGTAAAAAAAATAAAATAAAATGGAAAAAACCGGAAAAAAACTAATCAGAAAAAAAAATTCGGGAAAAAAATAGTGAAAAAAAACCGGAGGAGCTTGCCAAAAATGAGGCCATTACGGCTCGCCTTTAAGTGTCCTTCTCGGGATAGCGTCATTTAAAGAATGAGGGTCAGCAGAACGTAAAAAAAAAAAAAAAAAGGAAAAAAGCCGGAAAAAAATTCGGGAAAAAACTGTGAAAAAAACCGGAGGAGCTTCCTAAAGATGAGGCCATTATGGCTCGCTTTTACGTTTCCTCCTCGGGATAGCGTCATTTAAAGAACGAGGGTCAGCACAACGTTAAAAAAAAAACTGGAAAAAAACTGAAAAAAACAAACCGGAAAAAAACTGTGAAAAAAATCGGAGGAGCTTGCCAAAGATGAGGCCATTACGGCTCGCCTTTAGGTGTCCTCCTCGGGATAGCGTCATTTAAAGAACGGGGGTCAGCAGAATGTAATTAAAAAAAATGGAAAAATCGAAAAAAATAAAAACCGAAAAAAAATTCGGGAAAAAAACTGTAAAAAAAAAACTGGAGGAGCTTGCGAAAGATGAGGACATTACGGCTCGCCTTTAGGTGTCCTCCTCGGGATAGAGTCATTTAAAGAACGAGGGTCAGCAGAAAAAAAAAAAGAAAAAAAAAAGGAAAAAACCGGAAAAAAATTCGGGAAAAAAACTGTGAAAAAAACCGGAGGAGCTTGCCATAGATGAGGCCATTACGGCTCGCCTTTTGGTGTCCTCCTTGGGATAGCGTCATTTAAAGAACGAGAGTCAGCAGAACGTAAAAAAAAAAAAAAAAAAAAGGAAAAAACCGGAAAAAAAATCTGGGAAAAAAATGTGAAAAAAACAACGGAGAAGCTTCCCAAAGATGAGGACATTACGGCTCGCTTTTACGTTTTCTCCTCGGGATAGCATCATTTAAAGAACGAGGGTCAGCACAACGTATAAAAAAAAAGGAAAAAACCAGAAAAAAACAAACCGGAAAAAAAAATCCGGGAAAAAAACTGTGAAAAAAACAGGAGGAGCTTGCCAAAAATGAGGCCATTACGGCTCGCCTTTAAGTGTCCTCCTCGGGATAGCGTCACTTAAAGAATGAAGGTCAGCAGAACGTAAAAAAAATGGAAAAAACCGGAAAAAACTAACCGGAAAAAAAATCCGGGAAAAAAACTGTGAAAAAAAACCGGAGGAGCTTCCCAAAAATGAGGCCAATTCGGGTCGCCTTTAAATGTCCTCCTCGAGATAGCATCATTTAAAGATTGAGGGTCAGTAGAATGTATAAAAAAAAAAAAAAAAAAAAAAAAAAAAAAAAAAAAAAACTGGAAAAAAATCCGGGAAAAAACTGTGAAAAAAAATCCGGAGGAGCTTCCCAAAGATGAGGCCATTACGGCTCGCTTTTACGTTTCCTCCTCGGGATAACGTCATTTAAAGAACGAGGGTCAGCACAACGTAAAAAAAAAAAAAAGGAAAAAACCGGAAAAAAACAAACCGGAAAAAAAATCTGGGAAAAAAACTGTGAAAAAAACCGGAAAAAAAATCTGGGAAAAAAATGTGAAAAAAACAACGGAGAAGCTTCCCAAAGATGAGGACATTACGGCTCGCTTTTACGTTTTCTCCTCGGGATAGCATCATTTAAAGAACGAGGGTCAGCACAACGTATAAAAAAAAAAGGAAAAAACCAGAAAAAAACAAACCGGAAAAAAAATCCGGGAAAAAAACTGTGAAAAAAACAGGAGGAGCTTGCCAAAAATGAGGCCATTACGGCTCGCCTTTAAGTGTCCTCCTCGGGATAGCGTCACTTAATGAATGAGGGTCAGCAGAACGTAAAAAAAATGGAAAAAACCGGAAAAAACTAACCGGAAAAAAAATCCGGGAAAAAAACTGTGAAAAAAAACCGGAGGAGCTTGCCAAAAATGAGGCCAATTCGGGTCGCCTTTAAATGTCCTCCTCGAGATAGCATCATTTAAAGATTGAGGGTCAGTAGAATGTATAAAAAAAAAAAAAAAAAAAAAAAAAAAAAAAAAAAAAAAAAAAAAAAAAACTGGAAAAAAATCCGGGAAAAAACTGTGAAAAAAAATCCGGAGGAGCTTCCCAAAGATGAGGCCATTACGGCTCGCTTTTACGTTTCCTCCTCGGGATAACGTCATTTAAAGAACGAGGGTCAGCACAACGTAAAAAAAAAAAAAAAGGAAAAAACCGGAAAAAAACAAACCGGAAAAAAAATCTGGGAAAAAAACTGTGAAAAAAACCGGAGGAGCTTGCCAAAAATGAGGCCATTACGGCTCGCCTTTTGGTGTCCTCCTCGGGATAACGTCATTTAAAGAACGAGGGTCAGCAGAACGTAAAAAAAATGGAAAAAACCAGAAAAAAATTCGGGAAAAAAACTGTGAGAAAAAACCGGAGGAGCTTGCCAAAAATGAGGCCATTACGGCTCGCCTTTAGGTGTCCTCCTCGGGATAGCGTCATTTAAAGAATGAGGGTCAGCAGAACGTAAAAAAAAAAAAGAAAAACTTGAAAAAAAACCGGAAAAAAATCCTGGAAAAAACTGTGAAAAAAAATCGGAGGAGCTCGCCAAAGATGAGGCCATTACGGCTTGCTTTTAGGTGTCCTCCTCGGGATAGCGTCATTTAAAGAACGAGGGTCAGCACAACGTAAAAAAAAAAGGAAAAAATAGGAAAAAAAATCTCGAAAAATTTGTGAAAAAAACCGGAGGAGCTTGCCAAAAATGAGGCCATTACGGCTCGCCTTTAGGTGTCCTCCTCGGGATAGCGTCATTTAAAGAACGAGGGTCAGTAGAACGTAAAAAAAAATAGAAAAAAAAGAAAAAAACAAACTGGAAAAAACTGGAAAAAAACAAACCGGAAAAAACTGTGAAGAAAATCGGAGGAGCTTCCCAAAGATGAGGCCATTACGGCTCGCCTTTAGGTGTCCTCCTCGGGATAGCATCATTTAAAGAACGGGGGTCAGCAGAATGTAAAAAAAAAAAATCTGGAAAAAAATTTGGGAAAAAAACTGTGAAAAAAAACTGGAGGAGCTTGTCAAAGATGAGGCCATTACGGCTCGACTTTAGGTGTCCTCCTCGGGATAGCATCATTTAAAGAACGAGGGTCAGCAGTTAAAAAAAAAGAAAAAAAACTGAAAAAAAAGAAAAAAAATTCGGGAAAAAAATTGTGAAAAAAAACCAGAGGAGCTTGCCAATGATGAGGCCATTACGGCTAGCCTTTAGGTGTCCTTCTCGGGATAGCGTCATTTAAAGAACGAGGTTCAGCAGAACGTAAAAAAAATGGAAAAAATCGGAAAAAAAAATCCGGGAAAAAAACTGTGAAAAAAAACCGGAGGAGCTTGCCAAAAATGAGGCCATTACGGCTCGCCTTTAAGTGTCCTCCTCGGGATAGAGTCATTTAAAGAATGAGGGTCAGCAGAACGTAAAAAAAATAAAATAAAATGGAAAAAACCGGAAAAAAACTAATCGGAAAAAAAAATCCGGGAAAAAAACAGTGAAAAAAAACCGGAGGAGCTTGCCAAAAATGAGGCCATTACGGCTCGCCTTTAAGTGTCCTTCTCGAGATAGCGTCATTTAAAGAATGAGGGTCAGCAGAACGTAAAAAAAAAAAGAAAAGAAAAAAGCCGGAAAAAAATTCGGGAAAAAACTGTGAAAAAAACCGGAGGAGCTTCCCAAAGATGAGGCCATTACGGCTCACCTTTAAATGTCCTCCTCGAGATAGCGTCATTTAAAGAATGAGGGTTAGCAGAACGTAAAAAAAAATGGAAAAAAATCGAACAAAAAAATTCGGAAAAAAACAGTGAAAAAAAACCGGAGGAGCTTCCCAAAGATGAGGCCATTACGGCTCGCCTTTAAATGTCCTCCTCGAGATAGCGTCATTTAAAGAATGAGGGTCAGCAGAACGTAAAAAAAAATGGAAAAAACCGGAAAAAAAATCCGGGAAAAAAACTGTGAAAAAAAACCGGAGGAGCTTGCCAAAAATGAGGCCATTACGGCTCGCCTTTAAGTGTCCTCCTCGGGATAGAGTCATTTAAAGAATGAGGGTCAGCAGAACGTAAAAAAAAATAAAATAAAATGGAAAAAACCGGAAAAAAACTAATCAGAAAAAAAAATTCGGGAAAAAAACAGTGAAAAAAAACCGGAGGAGCTTGCCAAAAATGAGGCCATTACGGCTCGCCTTTAAGTGTCCTTCTCGGGATAGCGTCATTTAAAGAATGAGGGTCAGCAGAACGTAAAAAAAAAAAAAAAAAAAGGAAAAAAGCCGGAAAAAAATTCGGGAAAAAACTGTGAAAAAAACCGGAGGAGCTTCCCAAAGATGAGGCCATTACGGCTCGCTTTTACGTTTCCTCCTCGGGATAGCGTCATTTAAAGAACGAGGGTCAGCACAACGTTAAAAAAAAAACTGGAAAAAAACTGAAAAAAACAAACCGGAAAAAAACTGTGAAAAAAATCGGAGGAGCTTGCCAAAGATGAGGCCATTACGGCTCGCCTTTAGGTGTCCTCCTCGGGATAGCGTCATTTAAAGAACGGGGGTCAGCAGAATGTAATTAAAAAAAATGGAAAAATCGAAAAAAATAAAAACCGAAAAAAAATTCGGGAAAAAAACTGTAAACAAAAAACTGGAGGAGCTTGCGAAAGATGAGGCCATTACGGCTCGCCTTTAGGTGTCCTCCTCGGGATAGAGTCATTTAAAGAACGAGGGTCAGCAGAAAAAAAAAAAGAAAAAAAAAAGGAAAAAACCGGAAAAAAATTCGGGAAAAAAACTGTGAAAAAAACCGGAGGAGCTTGCCATAGATGAGGCCATTACGGCTCGCCTTTTGGTGTCCTCCTTGGGATAGCGTCATTTAAAGAACGAGAGTCAGCAGAACGTAAAAAAAAAAAAAAAAAAAAAAGGTAAAAAACCGGAAAAAAAATCTGGGAAAAAAATGTGAAAAAAACAACGGAGAAGCTTCCCAAAGATGAGGACATTACGGCTCGCTTTTACGTTTTCTCCTCGGGATAGCATCATTTAAAGAACGAGGGTCAGCACAACGTATAAAAAAAAAAAGGAAAAAACCAGAAAAAAACAAACCGAAAAAAAAATCCGGGAAAAAAACTGTGAAAAAAACAGGAGGAGCTTGCCAAAAATGAGGCCATTACGGCTCGCCTTTAAGTGTCCTCCTCGGGATAGCGTCACTTAAAGAATGAGGGTCAGCAGAACGTAAAAAAAATGGAAAAAACCGGAAAAAACTAACCGGAAAAAAAATCCGGGAAAAAAACTTTGAAAAAAAACCGGAGGAGCTTGCCAAAAATGAGGCCAATTCGGGTCGCCTTTAAATGTCCTCCTCGAGATAGCATCATTTAAAGATTGAGGGTCAGTAGAACGTTAAAAAAAAAATAAAAAATAAAAAATAAAAAAGGGAAAAACCGGAAAAAAATCCGGGAAAAAACTGTGAAAAAAAATCCGGAGGAGCTTCCCAAAGATGAGGCCATTACGGCTCGCTTTTACGTTTCCTCCTCGGGATAACGTCATTTAAAGAACGAGGGTCAGCACAACGTAAAAAAAAAAAAAGGAAAAAACCGGAAAAAAACAAACCGGAAAAAAAATCTGGGAAAAAAACTGTGAAAAAAACCGGAGGAGCTTGCCAAAAATGAGGCCATTACGGCTCGCCTTTTGGTGTCCTCCTCGGGATAACGTCATTTAAAGAACGAGGGTCAGCAGAACGTAAAAAAAATGGAAAAAACCAGAAAAAAATTCGGGAAAAAAACTGTGAGAAAAAACCGGAGGAGCTTGCCAAAAATGAGGCCATTACGGCTCGCCTTTAGGTGTCCTCCTCGGGATAGCGTCATTTAAAGAATGAGGGTCAGCAGAACGTAAAAAAAAAAAAGAAAAACTTGAAAAAAAACCGGAAAAAAATCCTGGAAAAAACTGTGAAAAAAAATCGGAGGAGCTCGCCAAAGATGAGGCCATTACGGCTTGCTTTTAGGTGTCCTCCTCGGGATAGCGTCATTTAAAGAACGAGGGTCAGCACAACGTAAAAAAAAAAAGGAAAAAATAGGAAAAAAAATCTCGAAAAATTTGTGAAAAAAACCGGAGGAGCTTGCCAAAAATGAGGCCATTACGGCTCGCCTTTAGGTGTCCTCCTCGGGATAGCGTCATTTAAAGAACGAGGGTCAGTAGAACGTAAAAAAAAATAGAAAAAAAAGAAAAAAACAAACTGGAAAAAACTGGAAAAAAACAAACCGGAAAAAACTGTGAAGAAAATCGGAGGAGCTTCCCAAAGATGAGGCCATTACGGCTCGCCTTTAGGTGTCCTCCTCGGGATAGCATCATTTAAAGAACGGGGGTCAGCAGAATGTAAAAAAAAAAATCCGGAAAAAAATTTGGGAAAAAAACTGTGAAAAAAAAACTGGAGGAGCTTGTCAAAGATGAGGCCATTACGGCTCGACTTTAGGTGTCCTCCTCGGGATAGCATCATTTAAAGAACGAGGGTCAGCAGAAAAAAAAAAAGAAAAAAAAACTGGAAAAAAAAGGAAAAAAAATTCGGGAAAAAACTGTGAAAAAAACCGGAGGAGCTTGCCAAAGATGAGGCCATTACGGCTGGCCTTTAGGTGTCCTCCTCGGGATAGCGTCATTTAAAGAAGGAGGGTCAGCAGAACGTAAAAAAAAATGGAAAAAATCGGAAAAAAAATTCGAAAAAAAATAGTGAAAAAAAAACCGGAGGAGCTTCCCAAAGATGAGGCCATTACGGCTCGCTATTACGTTTACTCCTCGGGATAGCGTCATTTAAAGAACGAGTGTCAGCACAACGTTAAAAAAAAACTGGAAAAACAGGAAAAAAACAAACCGGAAAAAAACTGTGAAAAAAATCAGAGGAGCTTGCCAAAGATGAGGCCATTACGGCTCACCTTTAGGTGTCCTCCTCGGGATAGCGTCATTTAAAGAACAGGGGTCAGCAGAATGTAAAAAAAAAAAAGAAAAAAAAGAAAAAAAACTAGAAAAAATGAAAAAAATAAAAACCGGAAAAAAATTCGGGAAAAAAAACTGTAAAAAAAAACTGGAGGAGCTTGCCAAAGATGAGGCCATTACGGCTCGCCTTTAGGTGTCCTCCTCGGGATAGCGTCATTTAAAGAACGAGAGTCAGCAGAACGTAAAAAAAAAAAAAGGAAAAAAACGGGAAAAAAATCGGAGAAAAAACTGTGAAAAAAAAACCGGAGGAGCTTCCCAAAGATGAGGCCATTACGGCTCGCTTTTACGTTTCCTCCTCGGGATAGAGTCATTTAAAGAACGAGGGTCAGCACAACGTAAAAAAAAAAAAAGGAAAAA
This sequence comes from Arachis ipaensis, assembly GCF_059453495.1. Classification (NCBI taxonomy): domain Eukaryota; kingdom Viridiplantae; phylum Streptophyta; class Magnoliopsida; order Fabales; family Fabaceae; genus Arachis; species Arachis ipaensis. Next base: position 80,850,374 of record NC_142436.1, read on the forward strand.
ACCGGAAAAAACAAACCGGAAAAAAAATTCGGGAAAAAAACTTTGAAAAAAACCGGAGGAGCTTGCCAAAAATGAGGCCATTACGGCTCGCCTTTAAGTGTCCTCCTCGGGATAGCGTCATTTAAAGAACGAGGGTCAGCAGAAAAAAAAAAGAAAAAAAAACTGGAAAAAAAGGAAAAAAATTTCGGGAAAAAAACTGTGAAAAAAAACCGGAGGAGCTTGCCAAAAATGAGGCCATTATGGCTCGCCTTTAAATGTCCTCCTCGAGATAGCGTCATTTAAAGAATGAGGGTCAGCAGAACGTAAAAAAAAAAAAAAAAAAAAAAAAAAAAAAAAAAAAAAAAAAAAAAAGGGAAAAACCCGGAAAAAAATCCGGGAAAAAACTGTGAAAAAAAACCGGAGGAGCTTCCCAAAGATGAGGCCATTACGGCTCGCTTTTACGTTTCCTCCTCGGGATAACGTCATTTAAAGAACGAGGGACAGCACAACGTTAAAAAAAAAAAAGGAAAAAACCGAAAAAAACAAACCGGAAAAAAAAATCCGGGAAAAAAACTGTGAAAAAAAACCGGAAGAGCTTGCCAAAAATGAGGCCATTACGGCTCGCCTTTAAGTGTCCTCCTCGGGATAGCGTCATTTAAAGAATGACGGTCAGCAGAACGTAAAAAAAAATAAAAAAATGGAAAAAACCGGAAAAAACTAACCGGAAAAAAAAATCCGGGAAAAAATTGTGAAAAAAAACCGGAGGAGCTTCCCAAAGATGAGGCCATTACGGCTTGCTTTTACGTTTCCTCCTCGGGATAGCGTCATTTAATGAACGAGGGTCAGCACAACGTTAGAAAAAAAAAACTGGAAAAAACTTGAAAAAAACAAACCAGAAAAAAACTGTGAAAAAAATCGGAGGAGCTTGCCAAAGATGAGGCCATTACGGCTCGCCTTTAGGTGTCCTCCTCGGGATAGCGTTATTTAAAGAACGGGGGTCAGCAGAATGTAAAAAAAAAAAAAAAAAAAAAGAAAACTGGAAAAATCGAAAAAAATAAAAACTGGAAAAAAATTCGCGAAAAAATTGTAAAAAAAAAAAAACTGGAGGAGCTTGCCAAAGATGAGGCCATTACGGCTTGCCTTTAGGTGTCCTCCTCGGGATAGAGTCATTTAAAGAACGAGGGTCAGCAGAAAAAAAAAAAGAAAAAAAACAGGAAAAAATCGGAAAAAAATTTCGGGAAAAAACTGTGAAAAAAACCGGAGGAGCTTGCCAAAGATGAGGCCATTACGGCTCGCCTTTAGGTGTCCTCCTTGGGATAGCGTCTTTTAAAGAACGAGAGTCAGCAGAACGTAAAAAAAAAAAAAAAGGAAAAAAACCGGAAAAAAAATCCGGGAAAAAAATGTGAAAAAAAAAACGGAGGAGCTTCCCAAAGATGAGGACATTACGGCTCGCTTTTACGTTTCCTCCTCGGGATAGCGTCATTTAAAGAACGAGGGTCAGCACAACGTATAAAAAAAAAAAGGAAAAAACCGGAAAAAAACAAACCGGAAAAAAAATCTGTGAAAAAAACTGGAGGAGCTTGCCAAAAATGAGGCCATTACGGCTCGCCTTTAAGTTTCCTCCTCGGGATAGCGTCACTTAAAGAATGAGGGTCAGCAGAACGTAAAAAAAATGGAAAAAACCGGAAAAAAATTAACCGAAAAAAAAATCCGGGAAAAAAACTGTGAAAAAAAATCGGAGGAGCTTGCCAAAAATGAGGCCATTACGGGTCGCCTTTAAATGTCCTCCTCGAGATAGCATCATTTAAAGATTGAGGGTCAGCAGAACGTAAAAAAAAAAAAAAAGGGAAAAAACCGGAAAAAAATCCGGGAAAAAACAGTGAAAAAAATCGGAGGAGCTTCCCAAAGACCAGGCCATTACGGCTCGCTTTTACGTTTCCTCCTCGGGATAGCGTCATTTAAAGAACGAGGGTCAGCACAACGTTAAAAAAAAAAAAAACTGGAAAAAACCTGAAAAAAACAAACCGGAAAAAAACTGTGAAAAAAATCGGAGGAGCTTGCCAAAGATGAGGCCATTACGGCTCGCCTTTAGGTGTCCTTCTCGGGATAACGTCATTTAAAGAACGGGGGTCAGCAGAATGTAATTAAAAAAAAAAACTAGAAAAATCGAAAAAAATAAAAACCGGAAAAAAATTCGGGAAAAAACTGTAAAAAAAAACTGGAGGAGCTTGCCAAAGATGAGGCCATTACGGATCGCCTTTAGGTGTCCTCCTCGGGATAGAGTCATTTAAAGAACGAGGGTCAGCAGAAAAAAAAAAGAAAAAAAAACAGGAAAAAACCGGAAAAAAAATTCGGGAAAAAAACTGTGAAAAAAAACCGGAGGAGCTTGCCAAAGATGAGGCCATTACGGCTCGCCTTTAGGTGTCCTCCTTGGGATAGCGTCATTTAAAGAACGAGAGTCAGCAGAACGTAAAAAAAAACAAAAAAAAAAGGAAAAAAACCGGAAAAAAAATCTGGGAAAAAAATGTGAAAAAAACAACGGAGAAGCTTCCCAAAGATGAGGACATTACGGCTCGCTTTTACGTTTCCTCCTCGGGATAGCGTCATTTAAAGAACGAGGGTCAGCACAACGTATAAAAAAAAAAGGAAAAAACCGGAAAAAAACAAACCGGAAAAAAAAATCCGGGAAAAAAACTGTGAAAAAACAGGAGGAGCTTGCCAAAAATGAGGCCATTACGGCTCGCCTTTAAGTGTCCTCCTCGGGATAGCGACACTTAAAGAATGAGGGTCAGCAGAACGTAAAAAAAATGGAAAAAACACGAAAAAAACTAACCGGAAAAAAAAATCCGGGAAAAAATCCGGGAGCTTGCCATAAATGAGGCCAATTCGGGTCGCCTTTAAATGTCCTCCTCGAGATAGCATCATTTAAAGATTGAGGGTCAGTAGAACGTTAAAAAAAAAAAAAAAAAAAAAAGGGAAAAAAACCGGAAAAAAATCCGGAAAAAAACTGTGAAAAAAAAACCGGAGGAGCTTCCCAAAGATGAGGCCATTACGGCTCGCTTTTACGTTTCCTTCTCGGGATAACGTCATTTAAAGAACGAGGGTCAGCACAACGTAAAAAAAAAAAAAAAGGAAAAAACCGGAAAAAAACAAACCGGAAAAAAAATCCGGGAAAAAAACTGTGAAAAAAAACCGGAGGAGCTTGCCAAAAATGAGGCCATTACGGCTCGCCTTTAGGTGTCCTCCTCGGGATAGCGTCATTTAAAGAACGAGGGTCAGCAGAACGTAAAAAAAATGGAAAAAACCAGAAAAAAAAAATTCGGGAAAAAAACTGTGAGAAAAAACCGGAGGAGCTTTCCAAAAATGAGGCCATTACGGCTCGCCTTTAGGTGTCCTCCTCGGGATAGCGTCATTTAAAGAATGAGGGTCAGCAGAACATAAAAAAAAAAAAAAAAAAAAAAAAAAAAAAAAAAAAACTTTAAAAAAAATCGGAAAAAAATCCTGGAAAAAACTGTGAAAAAAATCGGAGGAGCTCGCCAAAGATGAGGCCATTAAAACTTGCTTTTAGGTGTCCTCCTCGGGATAGCGTCATTTAAAGAACGAGGGTCAGCACAACGTAAAAAAAAAAGGAAAACACTGGAAAAAAATCTCGAAAAAAATGTGAAAAAAATCGGAGGAGCTTGCCAAAGATGAGGCCATTACGGCTCGCCTTTAGGTGTCCTCCTCGGGATAGCGTCATTTAAAGAACGAGGGTCAGTAGAACGTAAAAAAAATAGAAAAAAAAGAAAAAAACAAACTGGAAAAAACTGGAAAAAAACAAACCGGAAAAAACTGTGAAGAAAATCGGAGGAGCTTGCCAAAGATGAGGCCATTACGGCTCGCCTTTAGGTGTCCTCCTTGGGATAGCGTCATTTAAAGAACGAGGGTCAGTAGAACGTAAAAAAAATAGAAAAAAAAGAAAAAAACAAACTGGAAAATACTGGAAAAAAACAAACCGGAAAAAACGGTGAAGAAAATCGGAGGAGCTTGCCAAAGATGAGGCCATTACGGCTCGCCTTTAGGTGTCCTCCTCGGGATAGCATCATTTAAAGAACGGGGGTCAGCAGAATGTAAAAAAAAAATCCGGAAAAAAATTTGGGAAAAAAACTGTGAAAAAAAACTGGAGGAGCTTGTCAAAGATGAGGCCATTACGGCTCGACTTTAGGTGTCCTCCTCGGGATAGCATCATTTAAAGAACGAGGGTCAGCAGTAAAAAAAAAAGAAAAAAAACTGAAGAAAAAGGAAAAAAAATTCGGGAAAAAAACTGTGAAAAAAAACCAGAGGAGCTTGCCAAAGATGAGGCCATTACGGCTGTCCTTTAGGTGTCCTCCTCGGGATAGCGTCATTTAAAGAATGAGGGTTAGCAGAACGTAAAAAAAAATGGAAAAAAATCGGAAAAAATTCGGAAAAAAACAGTGAAAAAAAACCGGAGGAGCTTCCCAAAGATGAGGCCCTTACGGCTCGCCTTTAAATGTCCTCATCGAGATAGCGTCATTTAAAGAATGAGGGTCAGCAGAACGTAAAAAAAAAATGAAAAAAACCGGAAAAAAAATCCGGGAAAAAAACTGTGAAAAAAAACCGGAGGAGCTTGCCAAAAATGAGGCCATTACGGCTCGCCTTTAAGTGTCCTTCTCGGGATAGCGTCATTTAAAGAATGAGGGTCAGCAGAACGTAAAAAAAAAAAAAAGGAAAAAAGCCGGAAAAAAATCCGGGAAAAAACTGTGAAAAAAACCGGAGGAGCTTCCCAAAGATGAGGCCATTACGGCTCGCTTTTACGTTTCTTCCTCGGGATAGCGTCATTTAAAGAACGGGGGTCAGCAGAATGTAATTAAAAAAAATGGAAAAATCGAAAAAAATAAAAACCGGAAAAAAATTCGGGAAAAAAACTGTAAAAAAAAAACTGGAGGAGCTTGCCAAAGATGAGGCCATTACGGCTCGCCTTTAGGTGTCCTCCTCGGGATAGAGTCATTTAAAGAACGAGGGTCAGCAGAAAAAAAAAAGAAAAAAAAAAGGAAAAAACCAAAAAAAAATTCGGGAAAAAAACTGTGAAAAAAACCGGAGGAGCTTGCCAAAGATGAGGCCATTACGGCTCGCCTTTAGGTGTCCTCCTTGGGATAGCGTCATTTAAAGAACGAGAGTCAGCAGAACGTAAAAAAAAAAAAAAAAAAAAAAAAAAAAAAAAAAAAAAAAAAAAAAAAAAAAAAGGGAAAAAACCGGAAAAAAATCCGGGAAAAAACTGTGAAAAAAAACCGGAGAAGCTTCCCAAAGATGAGGACATTACGGCTCGCTTTTACGTTTCCTCCTCGGGATAGCGTCATTTAAAGAACGAGGGTCAGCACAACGTATAAAAAAAAAAGGAAAAAACCGGAAAAAAACAAACCGGAAAAAAAAATCCGGGAAAAAAACTGTGAAAAAAACAGGAGGAGCTTGCCAAAAATGAGGCCATTACGGCTCGCCTTTAAGTGTCCTCCTCGGGATAGCGTCACTTAAAGAATGAGGGTCAGCAGAACGTAAAAAAAAAATGGAAAAAACCGGAAAAAAACTAACCGGAAAAAAAAATCCGGGAAAAAAACTGTGAAAAAAAACCGGAGGAGCTTGCCAAAAATGAGGCCAATTCGGGTCGCCTTTAAATGTCCTCCTCGAGATAACATCATTTAAAGATTGAGGGTCAGTAGAACGTAAAAAAAAAAAAAAAGGGGAAAAAACTGGAAAAAAATCCGGGGAAAAACTGTGAAAAAAAAAACCGGAGGAGCTTCCCAAAGATGAGGCCATTACGGCTCGCTTTTACGTTTCCTCCTCGGGATAACGTCATTTAAAGAACGAGGGTCAGCACAACGTAAAAAAAAAAAAAGGAAAAAACCGGAAAAAAAAACCGGAAAAAAATCCGAGAAAAAAACTGTGAAAAAAAACCGGAGGAGCTTGCCAAAAATGAGGCCATTACGGCTCGCCTTTAGGTGTCCTCCTCAGGATAGCGTCATTTAAAGAACGAGGGTCAGTAGAACGTAAAAAAAATGGAAAAAACCGGAAAAAAAAATTCGGGAAAAAAACTGTGAGAAAAAACCGGAGGAGCTTGCCAAAAATGAGGCCATTACGGCTCGCCTTTAGGTGTCCTCGGGATAGCGTCATTTAAAGAATGAGGGTCAGCAGAACGTAAAAAAAAAAAAAAAGAAAATCTTGAAAAAAAACCGGAAAAAAATCCTGGAAAAAACTGTGAAAAAAAATCGGAGGAGCTCGCCAAAGATGAGGCCATTACGGCTTGCTTTTAGGTGTCCTCCTCGGGATAGCGTCATTTAAAGAACGAGGGTCAGCACAACGTAAAAAAAAAAAGGAAAAAACAGGAAAAAAAATCTCGAAAAATTTGTGAAAAAAACCGGAGGAGCTTGCCAAAAATGAGGCCATTACGGCTCGCCTTTAGGTGTCCTCCTCGGGATAGCGTCATTTAAAGAACGAGGGTCAGTAGAACGTAAAAAAAAAATAGAAAAAAAAGAAAAAAACAAACTGGAAAATACTGGAAAAAAACAAACCGGAAAAAACGGTGAAGAAAATCGGAGGAGCTTGCCAAAGATGAGGCCATTACGGCTCGCCTTTAGGTGTCCTCCTCGGGATAGCATCATTTAAAGAACGGGGGTCAGCAGAATGTAAAAAAAAAAATCCGGAAAAAAATTTGGGAAAAAAACTGTGAAAAAAAAACTGGAGGAGCTTGTCAAAGATGAGGCCATTACGGCTCGACTTTAGGTGTCCTCCTCGGGATAGCATCATTTAAAGAACGAGGGTCAGCAAAAAAAAAATAGAAAAAAAAACTGGAAAAAAAAGGAAAAAAATTCGGGAAAAAAACTGTGAAAAAAACCGGAGGAGCTTGCCAAAGATGAGGCCATTACGGCTGGCCTTTAGGTGTCCTCCTCGGGATAGCGTCATTTAAAGAATGAGGGTCAGCAGAACGTAAAAAAAAAGGAAAAAAATCGGAAAAAAATTCGGAAAAAAATAGTGAAAAAAAACCGGAGGAGCTTCCCAAAGATGAGGCCATTACGGCTCTCTATTACGTTTTCTCCTCGGGATAGCGTCATTTAAAGAACGAGTGTCAGCACAACGTTAAAAAAAAAAACTGGAAAAACCGGAAAAAAACTAACCGGAAAAAAGCTGTGAAAAAAATCAGAGGAGCTTGCCAAAGATGAGGCCATTACGGCTCACCTTTAGGTGTCCTCCTCGGGATAGCGTCATTTAAAGAACGGGGGTCAGCAGAATGTAAAAAAAAAAAAAGAAAAAAAAGAAAAAAAAAACTAGAAAAAATGAAAAAAATAAAAACCGGAAAAAAATTCGAGAAAAAAAGTGTAAAAAAAAAACTGGAGGAGCTTGCCAAAGATGAGGCCATTACGGCTCGCCTTTAGGTGTCCTCCTCGGGATAGCGTCATTTAAAGAACGAGAGTCAGCAGAACGTAAAAAAAAAAAAAAGGAAAAAAACCGGAAAAAAATCGGAGAAAAAACTGTGAAATAAAAACCGGAGGAGCTTCCCAAAGATTAGGCCATTACGGCTCGCTTTTACGTTTCCTCCTCGGGATAGAGTCATTTAAAGAACGAGGGTCAGCACAACGTAAAAAAAAAAAGGAAAAAACCGGAAAAAAACAAACCGGAAAAAAAATTCGGGAAAAAAACTTTGAAAAAAACGGAGGAGCTTGCCAAAAATGAGGCCATTACGGCTCGCCTTTAAGTGTCCTCCTCGGGATAGCGTCATTTAAAGAACGAGGGTCAGCAGAAAAATAAAAAGAAAAAAAAACTGGAAAAAAAGGAAAAAAATTTCGGGAAAAAAACTGTGAAAAAAAACCGGAGGAGCTTGCCAAAAATGAGGCCATTATGGCTTGCCTTTAAATGTCCTCCTCGAGATAGCGTCATTTAAAGAACGAGAGTCAGCAGAACGTAAAAAAAAAAAAAAAAAAAAGGAAAAAAACCGGAAAAAAAATCTGGGAAAAAAATCTGAAAAAAACAACGGAGAAGCTTCCCAAAGATGAGGACATTACGGCTCGCTTTTACGTTTCCTCCTCGGGATAGCGTCATTTAAAGAACGAGGGTCAGCACAACGTATAAAAAAAAAGGAAAAAACCAGAAAAAAACAAATCGGAAAAAAAATCCGGGAAAAAAACTGTGAAAAAAACAGGAGGAGCTTGCCAAAAATGAGGCCATTACGACTCGCCTTTAAGTGTCCTTCTCGGGATAGCGTCACTTAAAGAATGAGGGTCAGCAGAACGTAAAAAAAAATGGATAAAACCGGAAAAAACTAACCGGAAAAAAAAATCCGGGAAAAAAACTGTGAAAAAAAACCGGAGGAGCTTGCCAAAAATGAGGCCAATTCGGGTCGCCTTTAAATGTCCTCCTCGAGATAGCATCATTTAAAGATTGAGGGTCAGTAGAACGTATAAAAAAAAAAAAAAAAAACTAGAAAAAAATCCGGGAAAAAACTGTGAAAAAAAAACCGGAGGAGCTTCCCAAAGATGAGGCCATTACGGCTCGCTTTTACGTTTCCTCCTCGGGATAACGTCATTTAAAGAACGAGGGTCAGCACAACGTAAAAAAAAAAAAGGAAAAAACCGGAAAAAAACAAACCGGAAAAAAAATCTGGGAAAAAAACTGTGAAAAAAACCGGAGGAGCTTGCCAAAAATGAGGCCATTACGGCTCGCCTTTTGGTGTCCTCCTCGGGATAACGTCATTTAAAGAACGAGGGTCAGCAGAACGTAAAAAAAATGGAAAAAACCGGAAAAAAATTCGGGAAAAAAACTGTGAGAAAAAACCGGAGGAGCTTGCCAAAAATGAGGCCATTACGGCTCGCCTTTAGGTGTCCTCCTCGGGATAGCGTCATTTAAAGAATGAGGGTCAGCAGAACGTAAAAAAAAAAGAAAAATTTGAAAAAAAACCGGAAAAAAATCCTGGAAAAAACTGTGAAAAAAAATCGGAGGAGCTCGCCAAAGATGAGGCCATTACGGCTTGCTTTTAGGTGTCCTCCTCGGGATAGCGTCATTTAAAGAACGAGGGTCAGCACAACGTAAAAAAAAAAAAGGAAAAAACAGGAAAAAAAATCTCGAAAAATTTGTGAAAAAAACCGGAGGAGCTTGCCAAAAATGAGGCCATTACGGCTCGCCTTTAGGTGTCCTCCTCGGGATAGCGTCATTTAAAGAGCGAGGGTCAGTAGAACGTAAAAAAAAATAGAAAAAAAAAGAAAAAAACAAACTGGAAAAAACTGGAAAAAAACAAACCGGAAAAAACTGTGAAGAAAATCGGAGGAGCTTGCCAAAGATGAGGCCATTACGGCTCGCCTTTAGGTGTCCTCCTCGGGATAACATCATTTAAAGAACGGGGGTCAGCAGAATGTAAAAAAAAAAATCCGGAAAAAAATTTGGGAAAAAAACTGTGAAAAAAAAACTGGAGGAGCTTGTCAAAGATGAGGCCATTACGGCTCGACTTTAGGTGTCCTCCTCGGGATAGCATCATTTAAAGAACGAGGCTCAGCAGAAAAAAAAAAGAAAAAAAAACTGGAAAAAAAAGGAAAAAAAATTCGGGAAAAAACTGTGAAAAAAACCGGAGGAGCTTGCCAAAGATGAGGCCATTACGGCTGGCCTTTAGGTGTCCTCCTCGGGATAGCGTCATTTAAAGAAGGAGGGTCAGCAGAACGTAAAAAAAAATGGAAAAAAATCGGAAAAAAAATTCGGAAAAAAATAGTGAAAAAAAACCGGAGGAGCTTCCCAAAGATGAGGCCATTACGGCTCGCTATTACGTTTACTCCTCGGGATAGCGTCATTTAAAGAACGAGTGTCAGCACAACGTTAAAAAAAAAAAACTGGAAAAACAGGAAAAAAACAAACCGGAAAAAAACTGTGAAAAAAATCAGAGGAGCTTGCCAAAGATGAGGCCATTACGGCTCACCTTTAGGTGTCCTCCTCGGGATAGCGTCATTTAAAGAACAGGGGTCAGCAGAATGTAAAAAAAACAAAGAAAAAAAACTAGAAAAAATGAAAAAAATAAAAACCGGAAAAAAATTCGGGAAAAAAAACTGTAAAAAAAAACTGGAGGAGCTTGCCAAAGATGAGGCCATTACGGCTCGCCTTTAGGTGTCCTCCTCGGGATAGCGTCATTTAAAGAACGAGAGTCAGCAGAACGTAAAAAAAAAAAAAGGAAAAAAACGGGAAAAAATCGGAGAAAAAACTGTGAAAAAAAAATCGGAGGAGCTTCCCAAAGATGAGGCCATTACGGCTCGCTTTTACGTTTCCTCCTCGGGATAGAGTCATTTAAAGAACGAGGGTCAGCACAACGTAAAAAAAAAAAAGGAAAAAACCGGAAAAAAACAAACCGGAAAAAAAATTCGGGAAAAAAACTTTGAAAAAAACCGGAGGAGCTTGCCAAAAATGAGGCCATTACGGCTCGCCTTTAAGTGTCCTCCTCGGGATAGCGTCATTTAAAGAACGAGGGTCAGCAGAAAAAAAAAAGAAAAAAAAACTGGAAAAAAAGGAAAAAAATTTTGGGAAAAAAACTGTGAAAAAAAACCGGAGGACCTTGCCAAAAATGAGGCCATTATGGCTCGCCTTTAAATGTCCTCCTCGAGATAGCGTCATTTAAAGAATGAGGGTCAGCAGAACGTTAAAAAAAAAAAAAAAAAGGGAAAAAACCGGAAAAAAATCCGGGAAAAAACTGTGAAAAAAAACCGGAGGAGCTTCCCAAAGATGAGGCCATTACGGCTCGCTTTTACGTTTCCTCCTCGGGATAACGTCATTTAAAGAATGAGGGACAGCACAACGTTAAAAAAAAAAAAAAGGAAAAAACCGAAAGAAACAAACCGGAAAAAAATCCGGGAAAAAAACTGTGAAAAAAAACCGGAAAAGCTTGCCAAAAATGAGGCCATTACGGCTCTCCTTTAAGTGTCCTCCTCGGGATAACGTCATTTAAAGAATGACGGTCAGCAGAACGTAAAAAAAAATAAAATAAAATGGAAAAAACCGGAAAACAACTAACCGGAAAAAAAAAATCCGGGAAAAAACTGTGAAAAAAAACCGGAAGAGCTTGCCAAAAATGAGGCCATTACGGCTCGCCTTTAAGTGTCCTCCTCGGGATAGTGTCATTTAAAGAATGACGGTCAGCAGAACGTAAAAAAAAATAAAAAAAATGGAAAAAACCGGAAAAAACTAACCGGAAAAAAAAAAATCCGGGAAAAAATTGTGAAAAAAAACCGGAGGAGCTTCCCAAAGATGAGGCCATTACGGCTTGCTTTTACGTTTCCTCCTCGGGATAGCGTCATTTAAAGAACGAGGGTCAGCACAACGTTAAAAAAAAAAAAAACTGGAAAAAACTTGAAAAAAACAAACCAGAAAAAAACTGTGAAAAAAATCGGAGGAGCTTGCCAAAGATGAGGCCATTACGGCTCGCCTTTAGGTGTCCTCCTCGGGATAGCGTTATTTAAAGAACGGGGGTCAGCAGAATGTAATTAAAAAAAAAACTAGAAAAATCGAAAAAAAATAAAAACCGGTAAAAAATTCGGGAAAAAACTGTAAAAAAAAAACTGGAGGAGCTTGCCAAAGATGAGGCCATTACGGATCGCCTTTAGGTGTCCTCCTCGGGATAGAGTCATTTAAAGAACGAGGGTCAGCAGAAAAAAAAAAGAAAAAAAAACTGGAAAAAACCGGAAAAAAAATTCGGGAAAAAAACTGTGAAAAAAAACCGGAGGAGCTTGCCAAAGATGAGGCCATTACGGCTCGCCTTTAGGTGTCCTCCTTGGGATAGCGTCATTTAAAGAACGAGAGTCAGCAGAACGTAAAAAAAACAAAAAAAAAGGAAAAAAAAACGGAAAAAAAATCTGGGAAAAAAATGTGAAAAAAACAACGGAGAAGCTTCCCAAAGATGAGGACATTACGGCTCGCTTTTACGTTTCCTCCTCGGGATAGCGTCATTTAAAGAACGAGGGTCAGCACAACGTATAAAAAAAAAAGGAAAAAACCGGAAAAAAACAAACCGGAAAAAAAAATCCGGGAAAAAAACTGTGAAAAAAACAGGAGGAGCTTGCCAAAAATGAGGCCATTACGGCTCGCCTTTAAGTGTCCTCCTCGGGATAGCGACACTTAAAGAATGAGGGTCAGCAGAACGTAAAAAAAATGGAAAAAACCGGAAAAAAACTAACCGGAAAAAAAAATCCGGGAGCTTGCCATAAATGAGGCCAATTCGGGTCGCCTTTAAATGTCCTCCTCGAGATAGCATCATTTAAAGATTGAGGGTCAGTAGAACGTTAAAAAAAAAAAAAAAAAAAACAAAAAGGGAAAAAACCGGAAAAAAATCCGGGAAAAAACTGTGAAAAAAAAACCGGAGGAGCTTCCCAAAGATGAGGCCATTACGGCTCGCTTTTACGTTTCCTCCTCGGGATAACGTCATTTAAAGAACGAGGGTCAGCACAACGTAAAAAAAAAAAAAGGAAAAAACCGGAAAAAAACAAACCGGAAAAAAAATTCGGGAAAAAAACTGTGAAAAAAAACCGGAGAAGCTTGCCAAAAATGAGGCCATTACGGCTCGCCTTTAGGTGTCCACCTCGGGATAGCGTCATTTAAAGAACGAGGGTCAGCAGAACGTAAAAAAAATGGAAAAAACCGGAAAAAAAAAATTCGGGAAAAAAACTGTGAGAAAAAACTGGAGGAGCTTTCCAAAAATGAGGCCATTACGGCTCGCCTTTAGGTGTCCTCCTCGGGATAGCGTCATTTAAAGAATGAGGGTCAGCAGAACATAAAAAAAAAAAAAAAGAAAAACTTGAAAAAAAATCGGAAAAAAATCCTGGAAAAAACTGTGAAAAAAATCGGAGGAGCTCGCCAAAGATGAGGCCATTACGGCTTGCTTTTAGGTGTCCTCCTCGGGATAGCGTCATTTAAAGAACGAGGGTCAGCACAACGTAAAAAAAAAAGGAAAACACCGGAAAAAAATCTCGAAAAAAATGTGAAAAAAACCGGAGGAGCTTGCCAAAGATGAGGCCATTACGGCTCGCCTTTAGGTGTCCTCCTCGGGATAGCGTCATTTAAAGAACGAGGGTCAGTAGAACGTAAAAAAAATAGAAAAAAAAGAAAAAAACAAACTGGAAAAAACTGGAAAAAAACAAACCGGAAAAAACTGTGAAGAAAATCGGAGGAGCTTGCCAAAGATGAGGCCATTACGGCTCGCCTTTAGGTGTCCTCCTCAGGATAGCATCATTTAAAGAACGGGGGTCAGCAGAATGTAAAAAAAAAATCCGGAAAAAAATTTGGGAAAAAAACTGTGAAAAAAAACTGGAGGAGCTTGTCAAAGATGAGGCCATTACGGCTCGACTTTAGGTGTCCTCCTCGGGATAGCATCATTTAAAGAACGAGGGTCAGCAGTAAAAAAAAAGAAAAAAAACTGAAGAAAAAGGAAAAAAAATTCGGGAAAAAAACTGTGAAAAAAAAACCAGAGGAGCTTGCCAAAGATGAGGCCATTACGGCTGGCCTTTAGGTGTCCTCCTCAGGATAGCGTCATTTAAAGAATGAGGGTTAGCAGAACGTAAAAAAAAATGGAAAAAAATCGGAAAAAAAATTCGGAAAAAAATAGTGAAAAAAAACCGGAGGAGCTTCCCAAAGATGAGGCCATTACGGCTCGCCTTTAAATGTCCTCCTCGAGATAGCGTCATTTAAAGAATGAGGGTCAGCAGTACGTAAAAAAAAAATGAAAAAAACCGGAAAAAAAATCCGGGAAAAAAACTGGGAAAAAAAACCGGAGGAGCTTGCCAAAAATGAGGCCATTACGGCTCGCCTTTAAGTGTCCTTCTCGGGATAGCGTCATTTAAAGAATGAGGGTCAGCAGAACGTAAAAAAAAAAAAAAGGAAAAAAGCCGGAAAAAAATCCGGGAAAAAACTGTGAAAAAAACCGGAGGAGCTTCCCAAAGATGAGGCCATTACGGCTCGCTTTTACGTTTCTTCCTCAGGATAGCGTCATTTAAAGAACGGGGGTCAGCAGAATGTAATTAAAAAAAAAATGGAAAAATCGAAAAAAATAAAAACCGGAAAAAAATTCGGGAAAAAAACTGTAAAAAAAAAACTGGAGGAGCTTGCCAAAGATGAGGCCATTACGGCTCGCCTTTAGGTGTCCTCCTCGGGATAGAGTCATTTAAAGAACGAGGGTCAGCAGAAAAAAAAAAGAAAAAAAAAAGGAAAAAACCAAAAAAAAAACTGTGAAAAAAACCGGAGGAGCTTGCCAAAGATGAGGCCATTACGGCTCGCCTTTTGGTGTCCTCCTTGGGATAGCGTCATTTAAAGAACGAGAGTCAGCAGAACGTAAAAAAAAAAAAAAAAAAAAAGGAAAAAAACCGGAAAAAAAATCTGGGAAAAAAATGTGAAAAAAAACCGGAGAAGCTTCCCAAAGATGAGGAAATTACGGCTCGCTTTTACGTTTCCTCCTCGGGATAGCGTCATTTAAAGAACGAGGGTCAGCACAACGTATAAAAAAAAAGGAAAAAACCGGAAAAAAACAAACCGGAAAAAAAAATCCGGGAAAAAAACTGTGAAAAAAACAGGAGGAGCTTGCCAAAAATGAGGCCATTAAGGCTCGCCTTTAAGTGTCCTCCTCGGGATAGCGTCACTTAAAGAATGAGGGTCAGCAGAACGTAAAAAAAAATGGAAAAAATCTAACCGGAAAAAAAAATCCGGGAAAAAAACTGTGAAAAAAAACCGGAGGAGCTTGCCAAAAATGAGGCCAATTCGGGTCGCCTTTAAATGTCTTCCTCGAGATATCATCATTTAAAGATTGAGGGTCAGTAGAACGTTAAAAAAAAAAAAAAAAAAAAAAAGGGAAAAAGCTGGAAAAAAATCCGGGAAAAAACTGTGAAAAAAAAACCGGAGGAGCTTCCCAAAGATGAGGCCATTACTGCTCGCTTTTACGTTTCCTCCTCGGGATAACGTCATTTAAAGAACGAGGGTCAGCACAACGTAAAAAAAAAAAAAAAGGAAAAAACCGGAAAAAAACAAACCGGAAAAAAATCCGAGAAAAAAACCTTGAAAAAAAAACCGGAGGAGCTTGCCAAAAATGAGGCCATTACGGCTCGCCTTTAGGTGTCCTCCTCGGGATAGCGTCATTTAAAGAACGAGGGTCAGCAGAACGTAAAAAAAATGGAAAAAAAATTCGGGAAAAAACTGTGAGAAAAAACCGGAGGAGCTTGCCAAAAATGAGGCCATTACGGCTCGCCTTTAGGTGTCCTCCTCGGGATAGCGTCATTTAAAGAATGAGGGTCAGCAGAACGTAAAAAAAAAAAAAGAAAATCTTGAAAAAAAACCGGAAAAAAATCCTGGAAAAAACTTGAAAAAAAATCGGAGGAGCTCGCAAAAGATGAGGCCATTACGGCTTGCTTTTAGGTGTCCTCCTCGGGATAGCGTCATTTAAAGAACGAGGGTCAGCACAACGTAAAAAAAAAAAGGAAAAAACAGGAAAAAAAATCTCGAAAAATTTGTGAAAAAAACCGGAGGAGCTTGCCAAAAATGAGGCCATTACGGCTCGCCTTTAGGTGTCCTCCTCAGGATAGCGTCATTTAAAGAACGAGGGTCAGTAGAACGTAAAAAAAAATAGAAAAAAAAAAGAAAAAAACAAACTGGAAAAAACTGGAAAAAAACAAACCGGAAAAAACGGTGAAGAAAATCGGAGGAGCTTGCCAAAGATGAGGCCATTACGGCTCGCCTTTAGGTGTCCTCCTCGGGATAGCATCATTTAAAGAACGGGGGTCAGCAGAATGTAAAAAAAAAAAATCCGGAAAAAAATTTGGGAAAAAAACTGTGAAAAAAAACTGGAGGAGCTTGTCAAAGATGAGGCCATTACGGCTCGACTTTAGGTGTCCTCCTCAGGATAGCATCATTTAAAGAACGAGGGTCAGCAGAAAAAAAAAAAGAAAAAAAAACTGGAAAAAAAGGAAAAAAAATTCGGGAAAAAAACTGTGAAAAAAACCGGAGGAGCTTGCCAAAGATGAGGCCATTACGGCTGGCCTTTAGGTGTCCTCCTCGGGATAGCGTCATTTAAAGAATGAGGGTCAGCAGAACGTAAAAAAAAAAGGAAAAAAATCGGAAAAAAATTCGGAAAAAAATAGTGAAAAAAAACCGGAGGAGCTTCCCAAAGATGAGGCCATTATGGCTCGCTATTACGTTTACTCCTCGGGATAGCGTCATTTAAAGAACGAGTGTCATTACAACGTTAAAAAAAAAAACTGGAAAAACCGGAAAAAAACTAACCGGAAAAAAGCTGTGAAAAAAATCAGAGGAACTTGCCAAAGATGAGGCCATTACGGCTCACCTTTAGGTGTCCTCCTCGGGATAGCGTCATTTAAAGAACGGGGGTCAGCAGAATGTAAAAAAAAAAAAAGAAAAAAAAGAAAAAAAAACTAGAAAAAATGAAAAAAATAAAAACCGGAAAAAAATTCTGGAAAAAAACTGTAAAAAAAAAACTGGAGGAGCTTGCCAAAGATGAGGCCATTACGGCTCGCTTTTACGTTTCCTCCTCGGGATAGAGTCATTTAAAGAACGAGGGTCAGCACAACGTAAAAAAAAAAGGAAAAAACCGGAAAAAAACAAACCGGAAAAAAAATTCGGGAAAAAAACTTTGAAAAAAACGGAGGAGCTTGCCAAAAATGAGGCCAATACGGCTCCCCTTTAAGTGTCCTCCTCGGGATAGCGTCATTTAAAGAACGAGGGTCAGCAGAAAAATAAAAAGAAAAAAAACTGGAAAAAAAGGAAAAAAATTTCGGGAAAAAAACTGTGAAAAAAAACCGGAGGAGCTTGCCAAAAATGAGGCTATTATGGCTCGCCTTTAAATGTCCTCCTCGAGATAGCGTCATTTAAAGAATGAGGGTCAGCAGAACGTAAAAAAAAAAAAAAAAAAAGGGAAAAAACCGGAAAAAAATTCGGGAAAAAACTGTGGAAAAAAAACCGGAGGAGCTTCCCAAAGATGAGGCCATTACGGCTCGCTTTTACGTTTCCTCCTCGGGATAGCGTCATTTAAAGAATGACGGTCAGCAGAACGTAAAAAAAAATAAAATAAAATGGAAAAAACCGGAAAAAAACTAACCGAAAAAAAAATCCGGGAAAAAAACTGTGAAAAAACCGGAGGAGCTTGCCAAAAATGAGGCCATTACGGCTCGCCTTTAAGTGTCCTCCTCGGGATAGCGTCATTTAAAGAATGACGGTCAGCAGAACGTAAAAAAAAAAATGGAAAAAACCGGAAAAAAACTAACCGGAAAAAAAATCCGGAAAAAATTGTGAAAAAAAACCGGAGGAGCTTCCCAAAGATGAGGCCATTACGGCTTGCTTTTACGTTTCCTCCTCGGGATAGCGTCATTTAAAGAACGAGGGTCAGCACAACGTTAAAAAAAAAAACTGGAAAAAACTTGAAAAAAAACAAACCGGAAAAAAACTGTGAAAAAAATCGGAGGAGCTTGCCAAAGATGAGGCCATTACGGCTCGCCTTTAGGTGTCCTCCTCGGGATAGCGTCATTTAAAGAACGGGGGTCAGCAGAATGTAAAAAAAAAAAAAAAAGAAAACTGGAAAATCGAAAAAAATAAAAAACGGAAAAAAATTCGGGAAAAAAACTGTAAAAAAAAAAACTGGAGGAGCTTGCCAAAGATGAGACCATTACGGCTCGCCTTTAGGTGTCCTCCTCGGGATAGAGTCATTTAAAGAACGAGGGTCAGCAGAAAAAAAAACAGGAAAAAACTGGAAAAAAAATTCGGGAAAAAAACTGTGAAAAAAACCGGAGGAGCTTGCCAAAGATGAGGCCATTACGGCTCGCCTTTAGGTGTCCTCCTTGGGATAGCGTCTTTTAAAGAACGAGAGTCAGCATAACGTAAAAAAAAAAAAAAAAAAAAAGGAAAAAAACCGGAAAAAAAATCCGGGAAAAAAATGTGAAAAAAAACCGGAGAAGCTTCCCAAAGATGAGGACATTACGGCTCGCTTTTATGTTTCCTCCTCGGTATAGCGTCATTTAAAGAACGAGGGTCAGCACAACGTATAAAAAAAAAAAGGAAAAAACCGGAAAAAAACAAACCGGAAAAAAAATCCAGGAAAAAAACTGTGAAAAAAAATCGGAGGAGCTTGCCAAAAATGAGGCCATTACGGGTCGCCTTTAAATGTCCTCTTCGAGATAACATCATTTAAATATTGAGGGTCAGCAGAACGTAAAAAAAAAAAAGGAAAAAACCGGAAAAAAATCCGGGAAAAAACTGTGAAAAAAAAACCGGAGGAGCTTCCCAAAGATGAGGCCGTTACGGCTCCCTTTTACGTTTCCTCCCCGGGATAACGTCATTTAAAGAACGACGGTCAGCACAACGTAAAAAAAAAAAGGAAAAAATCGGAAAAAAACATCAGAAAAAAATCCGGGAAAAAAACTGTGAAAAAAAACCGGAGGAGCTTGCCAAAAATAAGGCCATTACGGCTCGCCTTTAGGTGTCCTCCTCGGGATAGCGTCATTTAAAGAACGAGGGTCAGCAGAACGTAAAAAAAAATGGAAAAAACCGGAAAAAAAATTCGGGAAAAAAACTGTGACAAAAAACCGGAGGAGCTTGCCAAAAATGAGGCCATTACGGCTCGCCTTTAGGTTTCCTCCTCGAGATAGCGTCTTTTAAAGAATGAGGGTCAGCAGAACGTAAAAAAAAAAAAAAAAAAGAAAAACTTGAAAAAAACCGGAAAAAAATCCTGGAAAAAACTGTGAAAAAAATCGGAGGAGCTCGCCAAAGATGAGGCCATTACGGCTTGCTTTTAGGTGTCCTCCTTGGGATAGCGTCATTTAAAGAACGAGGGTCAGCACAATGTAAAAAAAAAAAAAGGAAAAAACCGGAAAAAAAATCTCGAAAAAACTGTGAAAAAAACTGGAGGAGCTTGCCAAAGAAGAGGCCATTACGGCTCGCCTTTAGGTGTCCTCCTCAGGATAGCGTCATTTAAAGAACGATGGTCAGTAGAACGTAAAAAAAAAATAGAAAAAAAAGAAAAAAACAAACTAGAAAAAACTGGAAAAAAAAACAAACTGGAAAAAACTGTGAAGAAAATTGGAGGAGCTTGCCAAAGATGAGGCCATTACGGCTCGCCTTTAGGTGTCCTCCTCGGGATAGCATCATTTAAAGAACGGGGGTCAGCAGAATGTAAAAAAAAAAATCCGGAAAAAAATTTGCAAAAAAAACTGTGAAAAAAAAAAACTGGAAGAGCTTGTCAAAGATGAGGCCATTACGGCTCGACTTTAGGTGTCCTCCTCGGGATAGCAACATTTAAACAACGTGGGTCAGCAGAAAAAAAAAAGAAAAAAAAACTGGAAAAAAAAGGAAAAAAAATTTGGGGAGAAAACTATGAAAAAAAACCGAAGGAGCTTGCCAAAGATGAGGCCATTACGGCTGGCCTTTAGGTGTCCTCCTCGAGATAGTGTCATTTAAAGAATGAGGGTCAGCAGAACGTAAAAAAAAATGGAAAAAAACCGGAAAAAAAATTCGGGAAAAAACTGTGAAAAAAAACCGGAGGAGCTTCCCAAAGATGAGGCCATTACTCCTCGGAATAGCGTCATTTAAAGAATGAGGCCATTACGGCTCGCCTTTAGTTGTCTTCCTCGGGATAGCGTCATTTAAAGAACGAGGGTCAGCACAACGTTAAAAAAAAAAAAAACTGGAAAAAACTTGAAAAAAAACAAACCGGAAAAAAACTGTGAAAAAAATCGGAGGAGCTTGCCAAAGATGAGGCCATTACGGCTCGCCTTTAGGTGTCCTCCTCGGGATAGCGTCATTTAAAGAACGGGGGTCAGCAGAATGTAAAAAAAAAAAAAAAAAAAGAAAACTGGAAAATCGAAAAAAATAAAAAACGGAAAAAAATTCGGGAAAAAAACTGTAAAAAAAAAAACTGGAGGAGCTTGCCAAAGATGAGACCATTACGGCTCGCCTTTAGGTGTCCTCCTCGGGATAGAGTCATTTAAAGAATGAGGGTCAGCAGAAAAAAAAAAGAAAAAAAAAACAGGAAAAAACTGGAAAAAAAATTCGGGAAAAAAACTGTGAAAAAAACCAGAGGAGCTTGCCAAAGATGAGGCCATTACGGCTCGCCTTTAGGTGTCCTCCTTGGGATAGCGTCTTTTAAAGAACGAGAGTCAGCAGAACGTAAAAAAAAAAAAAAAGGGAAAAAACCGGAAAAAAAATTTGGGAAAAAAACTTTGAAAAAAACCGGAGGAGCTTGCCAAAAATGAGGCCATTACGGCTCGCCTTTAAGTGTCCTCCTCGGGATAGCGTCATTTAAAGAACGAGGGTCAGCAGAAAAAAAAAAGAAAAAAAAACTGGAAAAAAAGGAAAAAAATTTTGGGAAAAAAACTGTGAAAGAAAACCGGAGGAGCTTGCCAAAAATGAGGCCATTATGGCTCGCCTTTAAATGTCCTCCTCGAGATAGCGTCATTTAAAGAATGAGGGTCAGCAGAACGTAACAAAAAAAAAAAAAAAAAAAAAAAGGGAAAAAATCGGAAAAAAATCCGGGAAAAAACTGTGAAAAAAAACCGGAGGAGCTTCCCAAAGATGAGGCCATTACGGCTCGCTTTTACGTTTCCTCCTGGGGATAACGTCATTTAAAGAATGAGGGACAGCACAACGTTAAAAAAAAAAAAAGGAAAAAACCGAAAGAAACAAACCGGAAAAAAATCCGGGAAAAAAACTGTGAAAAAAACCGGAAAAGCTTGCCAAAAATGAGGCCATTACGGCTCTCCTTTAAGTGTCCTCCTCGGGATAACGTCATTTAAAGAATGACGGTCAGCAGAACGTAAAAAAAAATAAAATAAAATGGAAAAAACCGGAAAACAACTAACCGGAAAAAAAAATCCGGGAAAAAAACTGTGAAAAAAAACCGGAAGAGCTTGCGAAAAATGAGGCCATTACGGCTCGCCTATAAGTGTCCTCCTCGGGATAGCGTCATTTAAAGAATGACGGTCAGCAGAACGTAAAAAAAAATAAAAAAAATGGAAAAAACCGGAAAAAACTAACCGGAAAAAAAAATCCGGGAAAAAATTGTGAAAAAAAACCGGAGGAGCTTCCCAAAGATGACGCCATTACGGCTTGCTTTTACGTTTCCTCCTCGGGATAGCGTCATTTAAAGAACGAGGGTCAGCACAACGTTAAAAAAAAAAAAAACTGGAAAAAACTTGAAAAAAACAAACCAGAAAAAAACTGTGAAAAAAATCGGAGGAGCTTGCCAAAGATGAGGCCATTACGGCTCGCCTTTAGGTGTCCTCCTCGGGATAGCGTTATTTAAAGAACGGGGGTCAGCAGAATGTAATTAAAAAAAAAAACTAGAAAAATCGAAAAAAAATAAAAACCGGAAAAAAATTCGGGAAAAAACTGTAAAAAAAAAACTGGAGGAGCTTGCCAAAGATGAGGCCATTACGGATCGCCTTTAGGTGTCCTCCTCGGGATAGAGTCATTTAAAGAACGAGGGTCAGCAGAAAAAAAAAAGAAAAAAAAACAGGAAAAAACCGGAAAAAAATTCGGGAAAAAAACTGTGAAAAAAAACCGGAGGAGCTTGCCAAAGATGAGGCCATTACGGCTCGCCTTTAGGTGTCCTCCTTGGGATAGCGTCATTTAAAGAACGAGAGTCAGCAGAACGTAAAAAAAAAACAAAAAAAAAAGGAAAAAAACCGGAAAAAAAATCTGGGAAAAAAATGTGAAAAAAACAACGGAGAAGCTTCCCAAAGATGAGTACATTACGGCTCGCTTTTACGTTTCCTCCTCGGGATAGCGTCATTTAAAGAACGAGGGTCAGCACAACGTATAAAAAAAAAAAGGAAAAAACCGGAAAAAAACAAACCGGAAAAAAAAATCCGGGAAAAAAACTGTGAAAAAAACAGGAGGAGCTTGCCAAAAATGAGGCCATTACGGCTCGACTTTAAGTGTCCTCCTCGGGATAGCGACACTTAAAGAATGAGGGTCAGCAGAACGTAAAAAAAATGGAAAAAACCGGAAAAAAACTAACCGGAAAAAAAAATCCGGGAAAAAATCTGGGAGCTTGCGATAAATGAGGCCAATTCGGGTCGCCTTTAAATGTCCTCCTCGAGATAGCATCATTTAAAGATTGAGGGTCAGTAGAACGTTAAAAAAAAAAAAAAAAAAAAAAGGGAAAAAACCGGAAAAAAATCCGGGAAAAAACTGTGAAAAAAAAACCGGAGGAGCTTCACAAAGATGAGGCCATTACGGCTCGCTTTTACGTTTCCTCCTCGGGATAACGTCATTTAAAGAACGAGGGTCAGCACAACGTAAAAAAAAAAAAGGAAAAAACCGGAAAAAAAATCCGGGAAAAAAACTGTGAAAAAAAACCGGAGGAGCTTGCCAAAAATGAGGCCATTACGGCTCGCCTTTAGGTGTCCACCTCGGGATAGCGTCATTTAAAGAACGAGGGTCAGCAGAACGTAAAAAAAATGGAAAAAACCGGAAAAAAAAATTCGGGAAAAAAACTGTGAGAAAAAACCGGAGGAGCTTTCCAAAAATGAGGCCGTTACGGCTCGCCTTTAGGTGTCCTCCTCGGAATAGCGTCATTTAAAGAATGAGGGTCAGCAGAACATAAAAAAAAAAAAAAGAAAAACTTGAAAAAAAATTGGAAAAAAATCCTGGAAAAAACTGTGAAAAAAATCGGAGGAGCTCGCCAAAGATGAGGCCATTACGGCTTGCTTTTAGGTGTCCTCCTCGGGATAGCGTCATTTAAAGAACGAGGGTCAGCACAACGTAAAAAAAAAGGAAAACACCGGAAAAAAATCTCGAAAAAAATGTGAAAAAAACCGGAGGAGCTTGCCAAAGATGAGGCCATTACGGCTCGCCTTTAGGTGTCCTCCTCGGGATAGCGTCATTTAAAGAACGAGGGTCAGTAGAACGTAAAAAAAAATAGAAAAAAAAGAAAAAAACAAACTGGAAAAAACTGGAAAAAAACAAACCGGAAAAAACTGTGAAGAAAATCGGAGGAGCTTGCCAAAGATGAGGCCATTACGGCTCGCCTTTAGGTGTCCTCCTCGGGATAGCATCATTTAAAGAACGGGGGTCAGCAGAATGTAAAAAAAAAATCCGGAAAAAAATTTGGGAAAAAAACTGTGAAAAAAAACTGGAGGAGCTTGTCAAAGATGAGGCCATTACGGCTCGACTTTAGGTGTCCTCCTCGGGATAGCAACATTTAAAGAACGAGGGTCAGCAGTAAAAAAAAAAGAAAAAAAACTGAAGAAAAAGGAAAAAAAATTCGGGAAAAAAACTGTGAAAAAAAACCAGAGGAGCTTGCCAAAGATGAGGCCATTACGGCTGGCCTTTAGGTGTCCTCCTCAGGATAGCGTCATTTAAAGAATGAGGGTTAGCAGAACGTAAAAAAAAATGGAAAAAAATCGGAAAAAAAATTCGGAAAAAAACAGTGAAAAAAAACCGGAGGAGCTTCCCAAAGATGAGGCCATTACGGCTCGCCTTTAAATGTCCTCCTCGAGATAGCGTCATTTAAAGAATGAGGGTCAGCAGTACGTAAAAAAAAAAATGAAAAAAACCGGAAAAAAAATCCGGGAAAAAAACTGTGAAAAAAAACCGGAGGAGCTTGCCAAAAATGAGGCCATTACGGCTCGCCTTTAAGTGTCCTTCTCGGGATAGCGTCATTTAAAGAATGTGGGTCAGCAGAACGTAAAAAAAAAAAAAAGGAAAAAAGCCGGAAAAAAATCCGGGAAAAAACTGTGAAAAAAACCGGAGGAGCTTCCCAAAGATGAGGCCATTACGGCTTGCTTTTACATTTCTTCCTCGGGATAGCGTCATTTAAAGAACGGGGGTCAGCAGAATGTAATTAAAAAAAAAATGGAAAAATCGAAAAAAATAAAAACCGGAAAAAAATTCGGGAAAAAAACTGTAAAAAAAAATGGAGGAGCTTGCCAAAGATGAGGCCATTACGGCTCGTCTTTAGGTGTCCTCCTCGGGATAGAGTCATTTAAAGAACGAGGGTCAGCAGAAAAAAAAAGAAAAAAAAAAGGAAAAAACCAAAAAAAAATTCGGGAAAAAAACTGTGAAAAAAACCGGAGGAGCTTGCCATAGATGAGGCCATTACGGCTCGCCTTTTGGTGTCCTCCTTGGGATAGCGTCATTTAAAGAACGAGAGTCAGCAGAACGTAAAAAAAAAAAAAAAAAAAAAGGAAAAAAACCGGAAAAAAAATCTGGGAAAAAAATGTGAAAAAAAACCGGAGAAGCTTCCCAAAGATGAGGAAATTACGGCTCGCTTTTACGTTTCCTCCTCGGGATAGCGTCATTTAAAGAACGAGGGTCAGCACAACGTATAAAAAAAAAAAAGGAAAAAACCGGAAAAAAACAAACCGGAAAAAAATCCGGGAAAAAAACTGTGAAAAAAACAGGAGGAGCTTGCCAAAAATGAGGCCATTACGGCTCGCCTTTAAGTGTCCTCCTCGGGATAGCGTCACTTAAAGAATGAGGGTCAGCAGAACGTAAAAAAAAATGGAAAAAATCTAACCGGAAAAAAAAATCCGGGAAAAAAACTGTGAAAAAAAACCGGAGGAGCTTGCCAAAAATGAGGCCAATTCGGGTCGCCTTTAAATGTCCTCCTCGAGATAGCATCATTTAAAGATTGAGGGTCAGTAGAACGTAAAAAAAAAAAAAAAAAAAAAAAAAAAAAAAAAAAAGGGAAAAAACTGGAAAAAAATCCGGGAAAAAACTGTGAAAAAAAAACCGGAGGAGCTTCCCAAAGATGAGGCCATTACTGCTCGCTTTTACGTTTCCTCCTCGGGATAACGTCATTTAAAGAACGAGGGTTAGCACAACGTAAAAAAAAAAAAGGAAAAAACCGGAAAAAAACAAACCGGAAAAAAATCCGAGAAAAAAACTGTGAAAAAAAACCGGAGGAGCTTGCCAAAAATGAGGCCATTACGGCTCGCCTTTAGGTGTCCTCCTCGGGATAGCGTCATTTAAAGAACGAGGGTCAGCAGAACGTAAAAAAAATGGAAAAAACCGGAAAAAAAAATTCGGGAAAAAAACTGTGAGAAAAAACCGGAGGAGCTTGCCAAAAATGAGGCCATTACGGCTCGCCTTTAGGTGTCCTCCTCGGGATAGCGTCATTTAAAGAATGAGGGTCAGCAGAACGTAAAAAAAAAAATGAAAATCTTGAAAAAAAACCGGAAAAAAATCCTGGAAAAAACTGTGAAAAAAAATCGGAGGAGCTCGCCAAAGATGAGGCCATTACGGCTTGCTTTTAGGTGTCCTCCTCGGGATAGCGTCATTTAAAGAACGAGGGTCAGCACAACGTAAAAAAAAAAAGGAAAAAACAGGAAAAAAAATCTCGAAAAATTTGTTAAAAAAACCGGAGGAGCTTGCCAAAAATGAGGCCATTACGGCTCACCTTTAGGTGTCCTCCTCAGGATAGCGTCATTTAAAGAACGAGGGTCAGTAGAACGTAAAAAAAAATAGAAAAAAAAGAAAAAAACAAACTGGAAAAAACTGGAAAAAAACAAACCGGAAAAAACGGTGAAGAAAATCGGAGGAGCTTGACAAAGATGAGGCCATTACGGCTCGCCTTTAGGTGTCCTCCTCGGGATAGCATCATTTAAAGAACGGGGGTCAGCAGAATGTAAAAAAAAAAATCCGGAAAAAAATTTGGGAAAAAAACTGTGAAAAAAAAACTGGAGGAGCTTGTCAAAGATGAGGCCATTACGGCTCGACTTTAGGTGTCCTCCTCGGGATAGCATCATTTAAAGAACGAGGGTCAGCAGAAAAAAAAAAAGAAAAAAAAACTGGAAAAAAAGGAAAAAAAATTCGGGAAAAAAACTGTGAAAAAAACCGGAGGAGCTTGCCAAAGATGAGGCCATTACGGCTGGCCTTTAGGTGTCCTCCTCGGGATAGCGTCATTTAAAGAATGAGGGTCAGCAGAACGTAAAAAAAAAAGGAAAAAAATCGGAAAAAAATTCGAAAAAAAATAGTGAAAAAAAACCGGAGGAGCTTCCAAAAGATGAGGCCATTACGGCTCGCTATTACGTTTACTCCTCGGGATAGCGTCATTTAAAGAACGAGTGTCAGCACAACGTTAAAAAAAAAAACTGGAAAAACCGGAAAAAAACTAACCGGAAAAAAGCTGTGAAAAAAATCAGAGGAACTTGCCAAAGATGAGGCCATTACGGCTCACCTTTAGGTGTCCTCCTCGGGATAGCGTCATTTAAAGAACGGGGGTCAGCAGAATGTAAAAAAAAAAAAGAAAAAAAAGAAAAAAAAACTAGAAAAAATGAAAAAAATAAAAACCGGAAAAAAATTCTTGAAAAAAACTGTAAAAAAAAACTGGGGTTGCTTGCCAAAGATGAGGCCATTACGGCTCGCCTTTAGGTGTCCTCCTCGGGATAGCGTCATTTAAAGAACGAGAGTCAGCAGAACGTAAAAAAAAAAAAAGGAAAAAAACCGGAAAAAAATCGGAGAAAAAACTGTGAAAAAAAAACCGGAGGAGCTTCCCAAAGATGAGGCCATTACGGCTCGCTTTTACGTTTCCTCCTCGGGATAGAGTCATTTAAAGAACGAGGGTCAGCACAACGTAAAAAAAAAAGGAAAAAACCGGAAAAAAACAAACCGGAAAAAAAATTCGGGAAAAAAACTTTGAAAAAAACGGAGGAGCTTGCCAAAAATGAGGCCAATACGGCTCCCCTTTAAGTGTCCTCCTCGGGATAGCGTCATTTAAAGAACGAGGGTCAGCAGAAAAATAAAAAGAAAAAAAACTGGAAAAAAAGGAAAAAAATTTCGGGAAAAAAACTGTGAAAAAAAACCGGAGGAGCTTGCCAAAAATGAGGCCATTATGGCTCGCCTTTAAATGTCCTCCTCGAGATAGCGTCATTTAAAGAATGAGGGTCAGCAGAACGTAAAAAAAAAAAAAAAAAAAAAGGGAAAAAACCGGAAAAAAATTCGGGAAAAAACTGTGGAAAAAAAACCGGAGGAGCTTCCCAAAGATGAGGCCATTACGGCTCGCTTTTACGTTTCCTCCTCGGGATAACGTCATTTAAAGAACGAGGGACAGCACAACGTTAAAAAAAAAAAAGGAAAAAATCGAAAAAAACAAACCGGAAAAAAATCCGGGAAAAAAACTGTGAAAAAAACCGGAAAAGCTTGCCAAAAATGAGGCCATTACGGCTCGCCTTTAAGTGTCCTCCTCGGGATAGCGTCATTTAAAGAATGACGGTCAGCAGAACGTAAAAAAAAATAAAATAAAATGGAAAAAACCGGAAAAAAACTAACCGAAAAAAAAATTCGGGAAAA
Source organism: Arachis ipaensis (assembly GCF_059453495.1). Taxonomy (NCBI): domain Eukaryota; kingdom Viridiplantae; phylum Streptophyta; class Magnoliopsida; order Fabales; family Fabaceae; genus Arachis; species Arachis ipaensis. The sequence continues at coordinate 80,877,647 of NC_142436.1, forward strand.
AAACTGTGAAAAAACCGGAGGAGCTTGCCAAAAATGAGGCCATTACGGCTCGCCTTTAAGTGTCCTCCTCGGGATAGCGTCATTTAAAGAATGACGGTCAGCAGAACGTAAAAAAAAAATAAAAAAATGGAAAAAACCGGAAAAAAACTAACCGGAAAAAAAAATCCGGGAAAAAATTGTGAAAAAAAACCGGAGGAGCTTCCCAAAGATGAGGCCATTACGGCTTGCTTTTACGTTTCCTCCTCGGGATAGCGTCATTTAAAGAACGAGGGTCAGCACAACGTTAAAAAAAAAAAACTGGAAAAAACTTGAAAAAAAAACAAACCGGAAAAAAACTGTGAAAAAAATCGGAGGAGCTTGCCAAAGATGAGGCCATTATGGCTCGCCTTTAGGTGTCCTCCTCGGGATAGCGCCATTTAAAGAACGGGGGTCAGCAGAATGTAAAAAAAAAAAAAAAAAGAAAACTGGAAAATCGAAAAAAATAAAAAACGGAAAAAAATTCGGGAAAAAAACTGTAAAAAAAAAAACTGGAGGAGCTTGCCAAAGATGAGACCATTACGGCTCGCCTTTAGGTGTCCTCCTCGGGATAGAGTCATTTAAAGAACGAGGGTCAGCAGAAAAAAAAACAGGAAAAAATTGGAAAAAAAATTCGGGAAAAAAACTGTGAAAAAAACCGGAGGAGCTTGCCAAAGATGAGGCCATTACGGCTCGCCTTTAGGTGTCCTCCTTGGGATAGCGTCTTTTAAAGAACGAGAGTCAGCAGAACGTAAAAAAAAAAAAAAAAAAGGAAAAAAACCGGAAAAAAAATCCGGGAAAAAAATGTGAAAAAAAACCGGAGAAGCTTCCCAAAGATGAGGACATTACGGCTCGCTTTTATGTTTCCTCCTCGGGATAGCGTCATTTAAAGAACGAGGGTCAGCACAACGTATAAAAAAAAAAAAAGGAAAAAACCGGAAAAAAACAAACCGGAAAAAAAATCCAGGAAAAAAACTGTGAAAAAAAATCGGAGGAGCTTGCCAAAAATGAGGCCATTACGGGTCGTCTTTAAATGTCCTCTTCGAGATAACATCATTTAAATATTGAGGGTCAGCAGAACGTAAAAAAAAAAAAGGGAAAAAACCGGAAAAAAATCCGGGAAAAAACTGTGAAAAAAAAACCGGAGGAGCTTCCCAAAGATGAGGCCGTTACGGCTCCCTTTTACGTTTCCTCCCCGGGATAACGTCATTTAAAGAACGACGGTGAGCACAACGTAAAAAAAAAAAGGAAAAAATCGGAAAAAAACATCAGAAAAAAAATCCAGGAAAAAAACTGTGAAAAAAAACCGGAGGAGCTTGCCAAAAATGAGGCCATTACGGCTCGCCTTTAGGTGTCCTCCTCGGGATAGCGTCATTTAAAGAACGAGGGTCAGCAGAACGTAAAAAAAAATGGAAAAAACCGGAAAAAAAATTCGGGAAAAAAACTGTGAGAAAAAACCGGAGGAGCTTGCCAAAAATGAGGCCATTACGGCTCGCCTTTAGGTTTCCTCCTCGAGATAGCGTCTTTTAAAGAATGAGGGTCAGCAGAACGTAAAAAAAAAAAAAAACGAAAAACTTGAAAAAAACCGGAAAAAAATCCTGGAAAAAACTGTGAAAAAAATCGGAGGAGCTCGCCAAAGATGAGGCCATTACGGCTTGCTTTTAGGTGTCCTCCTTGGGATAGCGTCATTTAAAGAACGAGGGTCAGCACAATGTAAAAAAAAAAAAAGGAAAAAACCGGAAAAAAAATCTCGAAAAAACTGTGAAAAAAACTGGAGGAGCTTGCCAAAGAAGAGGCCATTACGGCTCGCCTTTAGGTGTCCTCCTCAGGATAGCGTCATTTAAAGAACGAGGGTCAGTAGAACGTAAAAAAAAAATAGAAAAAAAAGAAAAAAACAAACTAGAAAAAACTGGAAAAAAAAAACAAACTGGAAAAAACTGTGAAGAAAATTGGAGGAGCTTGCCAAAGATGAGGCCATTACGGCTCGCCTTTAGGTGTCCTCCTCGGGATAGCATCATTTAAAGAACGGGGGTCAGCAGAATGTAAAAAAAAAAATCCGGAAAAAAATTTGGGAAAAAAACTGTGAAAAAAAAACTGGAAGAGCTTGTCAAAGATGAGGCCATTACGGCTCGACTTTAGGTGTCCTCCTCGGGATAGCAACATTTAAACAACGTGGGTCAGCAGAAAAAAAAAAGAAAAAAAAACTGGAAAAAAAAGGAAAAAAAATTTGGGGAGAAAACTATGAAAAAAAACCGAAGGAGCTTGCCAAAGATGAGGCCATTACGGCTGGCCTTTAGGTGTCCTCCTCGGGATAGCGTCATTTAAAGAATGAGGGTCAGCAGAACGTAAAAAAAAATGGAAAAAAACCGGAAAAAAAATTCGGGAAAAAACTGTGAAAAAAAAACCGGAGGAGCTTCCCAAAGATGAGGCCATTACTCCTCGGAATAGCGTCATTTAAAGAATGAGGCCATTACGGCTCGCCTTTAGGTGTCCTCCTCGGGATAGCGTCATTTAAAGAACGAGGGTCAGCACAACGTTAAAAAAAAAAAACCGGAAAAAACTTGAAAAAAAACAAACCGGAAAAAAACTGTGAAAAAAATCGGAGGAGCTTGCCAAAGATGAGGCCATTACGGCTCGCCTTTAGGTGTCCTCCTCGGGATAGCGTCATTTAAAGAACGGGGGTCAGCAGAATGTAAAAAAAAAAAAAAAAAGAAAACTGGAAAATCGAAAAAAATAAAAAACGAAAAAAAATTCGGGAAAAAAACTGTAAAAAAAAAAACTGGAGGAGCTTGCCAAAGATGAGACCATTACGGCTCGCCTTTAGGTGTCCTCCTCGGGATAGAGTCATTTAAAGAACGAGGGTCAGCAGAAAAAAAAAAGAAAAAAAAACAGGAAAAAAAATTCGGGAAAAAAACTGTGAAAAAAACCGGAGGAGCTTGCCAAAGATGAGGCCATTACGGCTCGCCTTTAGGTGTCCTCCTTGGGATAGCGTCTTTTAAAGAACGAGAGTCAGCAGAACGTAAAAAAAAAAAAAAAAAAAGGAAAAAAACCGGAAAAAAAATCCGGGAAAAAAATGTGAAAAAAAACCGGAGAAGCTTCCCAAAGATGAGGACATTACGGCTCGCTTTTATGTTTCCTCCTTGGGATAGCGTCATTTAAAGAACGAGGGTCAGCACAACGTATAAAAAAAAAGGAAAAAACCGGAAAAAAAATCCAGGAAAAAAACTGTGAAAAAAAATCGGAGGAGCTTGCCAAAAATGAGGCCATTACGGGTCGCCTTTAAATGTCCTCTTCGAGATAGCATCATTTAAATATTGAGGGTCAGCAGAACGTAAAAAAAAAAAAAGGGAAAAAACCGGAAAAAAATCCGGGAAAAAACTATGAAAAAAAAACCGGAGGAGCTTCCCAAAGATGAGGCCATTACGGCTCCCTTTTACGTTTCCTCCCCGGGATAACGTCATTTAAAGAACGACGGTCAGCACAACGTAAAAAAAAAAAAGGAAAAAATCGGAAAAAAACATCAGAAAAAAAATCCGGGAAAAAAACTGTGAAAAAAAACCGGAGGAGCTTGCCAAAAATGAGGCCATTACGGCTCGCCTTTAGGTGTCCTCCTCGGGATAGCGTCATTTAAAGAACGAGGGTCAGCAGAACGTAAAAAAAATGGAAAAAACCGGAAAAAAAATTCGGGAAAAAAACTGTGAGAAAAAACCGGAGGAGCTTGCCAAAAATGAGGCCATTACGGCTCGCCTTTAGGTTTCCTCCTCGAGATAGCGTCTTTTAAAGAATGAGGGTCAGCAGAACGTAAAAAAAAAAAAAAAAAAAAAAAGAAAAACTTGAAAAAAACCGGAAAAAAATCCTGGAAAAAACTGTGAAAAAAATCGGAGGAGCTCGCCAAAGATGAGGCCATTACAGCTTGCTTTTAGGTGTCCTCCTTGGGATAGCGTCATTTAAAGAACGAGGGTCAGCACAATGTAAAAAAAAAAAAGGAAAAAACCGGAAAAAAAATCTCAAAAAAACTGTGAAAAAAACTGGAGGAGCTTGCCAAAGAAGAGGCCATTACGGCTCGCCTTTAGGGGTCCTCCTCAGGATAGCGTCATTTAAAGAACGAGGGTCAGTAGAACGTAAAAAAAAAATAGAAAAAAAAGAAAAAAACAAACTAGAAAAAACTGGAAAAAAAAACAAACTGGAAAAAACTGTGAAGAAAATTGGAGGAGCTTGCCAAAGATGAGGCCATTACAGCTCGACTTTAGGTGTCCTCCTCGGGATAGCATCATTTAAAGAACGGGGGTCAGCAGAATGTAAAAAAAAAAATCCGGAAAAAAATTTGGGAAAAGAACTGTGAAAAAAAAACTGGAGGAGCTTGTCAAAGATGAGGCCATTACGGCTCGACTTTAGGTGTCCTCCTCGGGATAGCAACATTTAAACAACGTGGGTCAGCAGAAAAAAAAAAGAAAAAAAAAACTGGAAAAAAAAGGAAAAAAAATTTGGGGAGAAAACTATGAAAAAAAACCGGAGGAGCTTGCCAAAGATGAGGCCATTACGGCTGGCCTTTAGGTGTCCTCCTCGGGATAGCGTCATTTAAAGAATGAGGGTCAGCAGAACGTAAAAAAAAATGGAAAAAAACCGGAAAAAAAATTCGGGAAAAAACTGTGAAAAAAAACCGGAGGAGCTTCCCAAAGATGAGGCCATTACTCCTCGGAATAGCGTCATTTAAAGAATGAGGCCATTACGGCTCGCCTTTAGGTGTCCTCCTCGGGATAGCGTCATTTAAAGAACGGGGGTCCGCAGAATGTAAAAAAAAAAAGGAAAAAAAAACTAGAAAAAACGAAAAAAATAAAA